>NC_050445.1:19836908-20166805 GCF_903995425.1 Onychomys torridus
TGCCTCTATTATGTTGAGGTATGGTCCTTGTATCCCTAATCTATGCAGGAATTTTATCATGAAAGGGTATTAGATTTTTGTCAAAGGCTTTTTATGCATCTAATGGGATAATTATGTAATTCTTGTCTTCTAATTTGTTTATATTATGGATTGCATTTATCAATTTCTATATGTTGATCCATTCATGCATCTCTTTGATGAAGCCTACTCGATCATAATGGGTGATGTTTTTGATGTGTTCTTTGATTTAGTTTGCAAATATTCTTTGAGAAGTTGAATCTTATATTTAAAAAAAGGAAAATTGGTCTGTAATTCTCCTTGTTGAGTCTTTATGTGGTTTGGGTATCAGGGTAACCTTGGCCACTATTTGGTTTATTTTCCCTTAAAAAAGTAAGCCATAAGTTTTGTGCCCCTTGAATAGAGAGAAAGAAGGGGTAAATCAACTTTTAAAACTAAAATAAATTATAATGTCATAAAATTATGTTTTATGATGTAAGAGCTGAAATCCCACAGTATTCAAAAAGTTTTAAGATATAAAATTTTATATAGTTCATTAACACTGAAGAAAATGCAAGATACAATTAGTCAATTGTTTTTCTTAGGATTGTTGTTCCATAGAAGCTTGTCTTCCACCTGGAAAAAGAAAAAAAGATAAAATCTACATAAATAATTGCAAATAATTTCAATCAACTACCTTACTTTATGTCATTTGATCTTCACAAAAGAGAATAAAGACACTGCTGCAAAATAGTATTCTAGGCCTGAATGTTTCAAAATGTGTCATATTCTTTTGTAAATGCCAGAATTTCAAGCCCTCCTAACCTCATCTAATTTCCCAATGTGTACAATGCAGACACAGTCCAATTCAATGAGACAAATCTTTCCAGGGACAAATGCATAGTAGTTTGGTTAATGAATATATAATGTCTTTACAGGAACTTTAATGTCAAACAATGGTTTTGATTCCTAAAGATCTTGGGAAGTAACCATTGTAGCATTAGCTGCATACTTCTATAGAATTTGTTATAATAAGTGAAAAATCTTTCCATTTACTTGGTTATAGTATTTTTCATCAGTTACATTAAATTTTATCTTAATAAATATCCAAATATGTTTTGGATCTGTTAATGCCAGTAGTATGTTTCTCTATTTCTTCTTTTTTTTTTTTTAGTCACCAAGTCTCTTGCTTCATATGATAGCTCAGTTATAGCAAAATAAAATTAAAAGGAAAAAACCACAGGTCCTCCATCTTCTTAAAAGGTTTTTTTGGTTGTTGTTGTTGTTGTTTTGTTTTTATTTTTGTTCTTTTTACAAGGGAATGCTTGTTTTTACTTTTGACACTAATCAAAAGTCTTTTTTTGTTTTCTCTCCATAATATTAAATATTCTGTTTGGGGAAAGGATTACAAGACTATTGGAAAAGAACTTTGTACATGATATGATTTTCAAATGGTTTTAATTATTTGATAATTTTATACATGGTATTTTGATCATATTTTTTCCCATTCCCTCATTTCTTCCCTGATACATACCCACCAAATTTATTCTCTCTATTCTTTTAACGTAAGTCAAATTAGTGCTACTTTCACTGGAGCATGTTAGACCTATGGAGGCCCAACTCCTCAAGAAAAATAACATTTCTCTCTATATCTGTCAATTACCAATAGCTCCTGTACTAGGGGTAGGAGTCCATGTCCACCTCCACTTCCACTCTCATGGTGAGATTTGTGCCTTAATTCATCCTGCATAGATGTTGTGCCTGCTATGACAACTTCTATGACCACATCTATGTAACTTCTGTATTGTGACCAGAAAACATTGTTTTCTTCTGTACTCAGTCACCAACTTTGTATCTGTTTTTCCAACCTTTCTTTCATGATAATGCCTGAATCTTGGGAGATGGGTAATGAAATACTAATATAAATGTCCCATTTAAAGCTGAACACCATGTACCCAATTGATCTCTGCACCATGACCAGTTCTCTATCTCTGTGCTAATTTCCATCTGCTGCAAATATAAGCTTTTCTGATAACAGTTGAGATGTGCTAATCTATGGCTATAACAATAAGTCCTTAGGATACAGTTTAACTATATTCCAATTACAGAGTTATAATTGGTTTTTCCATGGACTATTAGACCCATGACTTAGTCACTATTCCATTTCTATGAAGATGCATCATGAATACAACAACTCTTACAAAAGATAGCATTTAATTGAGGGCTTGATTACAGTTTCAGAGACTTAGTCTAGTATCAACATGTCAGGGAGCATGGCAGCAGAGAACATGGTAGCTGGCAGGTATGGCACTAGAGTGCTAGAGAAGTAGCTGAGAGTAACTGAGAACTACATCCTGATCTGCAAAGAGAGAGAGTGAGAGAGAGATTAACCTCCAATTCCAACCCTAAGGGACACACTTCCTCCAAGGCCACACCTACTCCAACAAAGCCATACTTCCTTTTCCTTCTAATCCTTTCAAACACTTCTAATTCCATGTGACAAATCATTCAAATTTGCAAGGGACCCATTCTTATTCAAACCACTATATTCCACTCCCTGGCCTGAATCAGCTTGTAGCCATATCATGATGCAAAAATGTGTTCACCTCAACTTCGAAAGTCCTCATAGTTGATCACGTTCTCAATATTGTCAAAGTTTCTTCTGGGACTGAAGGTAATACGTTACTTTTTTTTTTATTATTGAAAGCTTAATCTTTAACATCTGAGCCATCACTCCAGCAATTGTGGCAATCTCTTTACCATGAAATCAAAATCAAAAAGCAGGTCACATACTTCCAGCATACAATGCCACAGAATATACATTATCTCTACAAAAGAAAAATAAAGGAGCATAGTGAGGAAATCCTGGCCCAAAGCAAGACTGAAAATCATCTGGGCAAACTCCAAATTCTACATTTCCATGTCTGATGTCAGAGTGCTCTTCTGATCTCCAACTCTTTTTAGCTTTTTGACAGAAACACACTTCTATCTCTTGGGCTGTATCTTTGTTAGTTTTCTATTTCTGTGAAGAGACACTATGACTATAACATTTAATTGGGGCTGGCTTAGGTTTCAGTGGTTTAGTCCACTGTCATTATGGCAGGAAGAGTGGCAGCAACACAGTCAGACATGATGTTAGAGAAGAAGCTAAGTCAGGCCGGTGTGATGCTGGAGAAATAATTGAAAGCTCCAGATCTTCAAGAAGAGAGACTGCTGAGAGAGGGAGAGAGGGAGGAGAGAGAGAGAGAGAGAGAGAGAGAGAGAGAGAGAGAGAGAGAGAGGCTGAATTAGGTCATTAGACTGGGGATGGGTTTCCTTAACTTCAAAGGCCACCACCAGTGACACACTTACTTGACAAAGGCCATAAGTACTACAATGACATCACACCTCCTAATCCTTCTAATCCTTTCAAACAGTTCCAATTCCTAGTGACTAACCATTCAAATATATAAGCCTATGGGGACCACTTTTATGTAAATGCCTAGAACCTACCTAGCCATGGATGTGTGGCTCCTATAATTGTGCCAGATATAAGTTCAATACTATAAAGTAGCCTTAAACACAATAAGAAGGTAATGAGTTACTCTTGTGTGATTTGTGCCACTATTTCCCCAGAAAGCATATCTTGAATGAGCATTTGTTTTTTGTGGTTCACAGGATTCACAAATTGCTAGCACTGATGATTATTCTGCTTCTCTAGTAGCATGCACAGTACCTTCTAACACTATGAAAGTTAACTATTAAGGATGAAGTTTTCAGGATAATAGGAGCTTGATCTCTCCATGTTCTATGTCTCAAGTACGTGATATTTTCAGCAATACAGTTTTACCATCAAGTTGTGGAGGGTAGCCAAGAGCATTGGCAATAGCTTGAAATATTGAAGGAGATCTATAGAAGTTCATTAGATAAAAACTGCAGTCTGTATATCCAAATAGAATATACATATTTTAATGACAGATAATAAAATTAAATTCATTGTAAAAATTATTTTAATGATACTGCAATAAATGTTATAGAAGGGAATGTTCATGGTAGACCAGCAGTATATATATATGACTGTGTATATATTTGTAACAGTATATATTTATTAGTGCCTTCCAGTATTAATCTGCTTTTATTTTTAGCAGCCATCATTTGTCCTTATCTTATCATTTTGTTTTGAATTATTAATGAATATGTTTGTGAATTACTAAATTTAAGAATGAGATAAATATTATTTACACTTCTGATAAAAAGTAAAATAGGTAAGTTTCTTCTAGAATTGTGTTTATGTAGTACTACTCACCATGCCAAACAAAGTGTGATTGCCATTCATGTATATATAGTTTAGTCCTTGCATTGGTACATATTTTTAATTCCCTACTTTCTGAAAATACAAAGGAAGGATGCTGAGCTGCAAATCTTCCCATTTTTAGCACCCAAAATAAAACTGGGCAGGCTCTGAAAATGGGAAAGATGTTGGTTCAGATGTTAGTGTTGAAAAAAAGTGACAAAAAATGCCTCTTTGCATACATGTTGTTAGAAAATCAACCACTGAATGCAATCAACAAAGCTTTTACACTTATCTGAAGACAAGAGGCTTTTTAAAATATTACCTATGTCTACTGAGAATGTTCAGTAATTCAGTGCATATTCATTTACCATTATCTTTGAAAGTGAGCAGAAAATAGATAGGTATTAAAACATGCACTGCTTTTTTACAATTAAATCTCTTTTTTTCTTTAGAGACAGAGTTTTTCTGTGTAGTTTTGGAGCCTGTCCTGGATCTTGCTCTATAGAACAGGCTGGCCTCAAACTCACAGAGGCCAGGCAGCAAGGGTGCATGCCTTTAATCCCAGCACTGGGGAGGCAGAGCCAGGAGGAAATCTTTTTTAATTTAATTTAATTTTATTTTTACTAACATTTTGCCATTTACTTTACTTACCCACCACAGTTTCCCCTCCCTCCTCTCTTCCCATTCCCTTCCCTGACTCCCATCTACACCTCTCCCCACCCACTCTGCCAAGTCACCATTCAGAAAGGGGAGGCCTCCCATGGGAACACAACTCTTCAAGTGGAGGTAGAACTGAAATCCTAACCCAATACAAATTATCTGCCCTCAAATTCTTTTTATTGAAATTAAATATATTAATCATGTTTTATAAAAATATTTTTAAAAAATTACATCTTATTATAGTTTTTCAATTTCAATGGGCTAATCATAAATTGTAATTTAAATATAATTTGTTTCTATGTTAATGATAGTTCAAAATTTATGAAGGTTTTCCTATTTTTAAGGTAATTCTCTCAATTCTTTACTTTCCACTTAGGAAATCTGAAAACTCCAAAGTTCATACAAATTCTAATTCAACCTGGAAAATATCTCTGACAGATGCTTTCTATTCAAAGAGCTCCCACTTAATGTATTCATTTAACAAATATTCGTTTAGTACCTGTAATTTGCCGAACATTGTTTTGGGAATTAAAATGATGAATAAATTAGACATAGCCCATGAGTTCTTTGATGTTATAGTACAAGTGGGTAAGGTAGGAAATACCAGCCAGTCATGAATTATTAAAAGACAGAGTCCAGAGGTGACATGGAAGGTTGATTTGACAGATACTGGAAAACATATGAAACAGGAAAATGAAGAAACCAAGAATTCATGCTTTCACATGGGCTTACAAGATGCAAAAGGGAGAGAAGGGCTTGGTTAGGTCAGGGAGTCAGTAAGATGTCAAGGTTGTAATGTATGAGGCCTAAGAGTTTCCATGCATAGACAGCCTGCGGCCTTGAAGAGGAGGCTAGAAGAATGGATAAGCAATCTAATCTTAGAAAACAGATAATTTCAACCTAGACATTGAAGAAAACAATGGCTATCAGAGAAAAATCACATTTAAGAAATGCAGTATTTTTGAGGCAGTATAACTACCAGGTAGCTTAGCTACCTTTGGTGATGTATTCCATGAGAGAGAACTGCCTGTAAAGACATCTTTGGGGGTTTAACTAGGCAACCTTTAACATGAATGAAGGCATCAAGAATAGAGTAGAAGATAATTCTCTAGTTTTGTTGTATTTATGTAATATTTATTTATTTCTGAGATATATAATTAGAATAAGTGAAGTAGACAATAGGGTATAGATGTCATGAAGGTATTACTACAAGGAAAATTTGGAGTCCTCATCTGAAATACTTGCAATGCTTAGTCCCTTATACCTCTTCTTCTCCATTTTCTACCTCCTTTTTTATTTTATTGTATGTATGTATATATGTATGTATATATGCACATATGTATACATGTATTTTAAAGTGGAGTTTTATTGGCTGCAACAGGCAAAGAAAAGCAGAGAGAGTACTTCACAAAGTAAAGTCTTCAAGAAACAAATGAAGGTTGTGGGTTTAAGTAGAGGAAACTATGCATCTTAACACAAGAGTATACTTCAGCAGAAGACGTTCACACACATTGAGACCTTATCTTGAGCTGTCAACCACAATACCAATCTCCTAATTTTCTAGCAAACTTAGATTCCTTTCTGAATCCCCTTTGCATGCTCTTTTACAGCTCTAAATTAATCCTATGTAAACCCCAGTCTCAAACTTTAAATATCTTTTATAGTGATGAACCATATTATACAATATATGTTACAACCATGTGTCCTACATCCCAGGCTTAAATACCTGTCTATTCTTTCATATGCTTATTCTAAACTTTTGAAGACCTAAACTGAGTGGATGTGCAGGACCCTCTAAACTTAATCTTTACTAATCATTCTAATTAAATGTAACTATATAATATTGCTCAAATTATTATAGAACATTTTTTCTTTTATATTCCACACTTCAAATCTGAAACACATACCTCTCCTGGATTATTTCATATCACCATATCCCAAAACTCTGACCTTGGCCTTCATCTTCCTCCTCCTAGGTGGCAAAAGCTTCTGAAATATTCTTTTTTATTTTTCTCTCCTTGCTCTCTCTGTGGTCTACTCAAAACCAAGACAGGAACAGCCTTTGTAAGATACATCAAGTTTCTGCCCTCAGCCATCCACTGCACTCATTTCTCAAGCTCAGTAGTACCCAGTGTTGGAAAGTATCTGTCAGTTACTTTCTTCTTTAGTTTTCTAACCTTTTCTGAGTTATCTACTCTGAACCCACTTCTAGCTATGGATGTCTCTTGTTTTTACTTCTACCAAGCTAAATAATCCATCTTCAGAGTGCCTCAACTTTATCTTCTTCGTTGTTGTGGCTTCCAGCTCACCACATGCTTATTGTCTCTGCTTCCAGTCATCTTCTCCAACAGCAGATGGATGAGATCTGTAAGACCTGTGTTAAATAGTAACTCCAACCCAAATTCATAACTCTTTTTCTTCCATTCAGTTTTCTCTATACTGAAGTTTTCCTGGTCTTGCCTGGTCCACAGTCAGGATAAATCTCTCTCACCCATGAGTTCCACAGCCAAGTAAACACACAGAGACTTTATTACTTATTAACTCTATGGCCGTTGCAGGCTTCTTGCTATCTAAACTTCAGCTACACTATACTTTCAACATTTGGGAACAACTAGTGTTTATTGGTCAGTTGCTTATCCCCTACCCTGGAATGTGTTTGCTGTATTGTAATATCCTCCAATGTGAGATGGAGCCTACTTTGGAATAGTTACTTGCAAAGCACCTGCAGAGCCACAGAAGACAATCCATAGAGATGTGCTTTACATGTGATGAACAATCTTATTTTCACTCCTGTACTCTTTAATTTTGTTCGTTATATTTATTTTTCTTCATGTCTGCATGTAATGATAGCTTGACAATACTTCAAATGTTCTTCTTTTCCATTTTAACACTGACATAGTATTTTCTGTGAGCACTCCAAAGTGTTCCAGACTGATCAACCAACCAACCATTGTAGGCAGCCACCATTATTCATTAGCTGAATCCTTGTGTGTAATTAAGAGAACATGTCCAAAATCAATTTAAATTCCACATATTCACAGGATTCATGTGGGACAATGCTTATGCAGATATCTATATCAACTTCCCTCTCTTTTCTTTCCCTTTATTATTTTCTATTTAGTGGCTTCAGGAATGCAAAAGCTTCACAGAAGCACCCAATCTTGGTTAGTGTTCTGTCCCTATCTAGAAATAATTCTCAATAAAATTTGAACAAAGGAGTTTATATTTTCATTTTTAACTGGGAATCAAACATTATTTGCCTTGTGAAACATTCTACTCCTGCTTAGAGAACCTCCAAGAATAATAATGTGTATAAATGATTCAGTTAAAACAGATGACTTTCATTTCCTGTATCTCAAAAAAAAATTACAAAGCCATTACTTAAAAAGAAACTTTTCATGTATGTAAATATAATTGAGCAGAGAAATAAGAAGCTAATATGCTGATCTTATGTGGGGAGAAGATTAACAGAGGTGAGTGGAATTTCTCAAAATTGGAAATTAACACTGTGTTATTAATCTTCATAAATTTCACACCAAGGGCTCCCATTAGGTGTGGAGAGAAGCAGTTACAAATGATTAAAACACACAATAGGGCACATAAATTATCAACTTTCCCAGGAAGCAGCAACTCATAGCTTTTAAACCAAGAAAGGACAAACAAAAAGGCATCTCTGTTTTCTTCAAACCTCATTGCTCTATTCAGAATTTGTTACCCTCAATTATTTTTATAAATGAAAGCCTACCTCTTTTCTGTGAATAATACCTTTTAAAATTCTATTTAAGATAATAAAGTGGATTCACAAACACAAGATGTTTGTGAACTTGAAGACATGTTGAAACAATATGCTTCTAAAATGTAGGCTTAAACAGTCATAGGAAGAGTAAAGCCTTTCTTTTCATTGTCAGTAATAGTAATAGTCTATTATATTATTACACAAATTCCTTAGAGTGGGATTTATTTTATATTGAGCTATATTGTTTATCATTGTCTTCTGGAGAAAAGATGAATAAACTTTTAAGTACTAATGCACTAGAGTGTTTTTCACAGTGAAATTATCTTCAAAATATACATTTATGTTGCAAGTTTAGGACATATGATTACTGAAATTTGTGTTAAAATGACAATAGTAAACTAATTATATATTGTTCATATTCTCCAATGTTTAATGAGGACCTAATACCTTGGATTATTTATACAACAGAGTCATTAAAATATTTATCTGGATTTTCTGTTTTAAAAATCTACCTCACTAGCTTCTTGTATTCACACTTAAAAAGTTTAGCTGAGGTAACTTATTGGGAGTGTGTGGCAGGGGCGTATGTTTTATTCATGTGCCAGGCTGCTCTTTCCCAGAGATGCAAATAAAACTGCATGTGAAGGAGCAGCTGCTCTCAGAGCTTGTGTCCCGTCTGCTGAGGGAGCACAGCTGGAGAGATGTGCAAAGCATTATCTTCTGTGAATCAAACAGACTAGGAGAATGCTTAGTAATACATATGTAATTCCACAGCCCCTGAAAAGCCCAGGCCATTCTCTCCCTCCCTTCCCCAACACCCAATTAAAGCTATGGCGTCTGAAAGAGGGAAGCCTATGAAACTCCATAACAATTTTGTGAAATTGCAACATGAATTTTTCTAAAATTTAAAACTGTATCTCTTCCAATCTCCCTTTTCATCATTATCCTTATTCTTTCCTTTGTTCCTCAAAGCTTCCTACCAGGTTCTCCCTTGGTCCAAGGCTATGATGACAGTGCAGTTAACAGGTGAGGTCACTAATAATGGGAATGAGGACCTAGTGGCTAAACTCTGTCTTTCAAATTCATTCTGGCATCTACAAAGAGATGTTTTAAATGAAGAATATCAGCAGAAACAGTGAAGGAGAGGAAGGAGAGAATGAAGAATAGAGAGAAAAGAAAGGTGAAGAGAGAGTGCATGACTGTTTTCCATCACAGACACATGCATTTCAAACCGATGAAAGGAATGGTCTATATAATTCTATTGATGAATACACGTTTACATTGAATATAACTAGCTTGGAAAAGCCTGTCAAATGGGGCTACAGAGCAGCTGGTTCAATGGACTCAATTCCCCACACCCATGTATAACATGCTGTAACCCCAAGTCCAGGAGACCTGACATCCTCCTTTGTATTCTGCTAGCACCGGGCACATGTCTAGTATGCATAGTGCATGAAGGTATTCATACATTCACATAAAATAAAAATTAAAAAAATAAGTCTTTTTAAAGATTTTTTTAAAATCTGCTGACAAATGTTTTCTGTGACCTACTGCTATGAATATAATTCAGGATCTATGCCACTAAAAACTTGTACTTCAATACCTTTTCTCTTACTGCTTGAAAGCATGAATTGTCTAGACAGCCCACTTCTCCATAGTCTCAGGTTGGACCCACTTTAGTGCAACAGTACTGAATTTTCCTAAATCCAATACTAGTTTTCATTTTATTTTTAATTTATGTTTCTGGCAACTTAACACATGAGCAGTGTATGGGCATAACTCCCTTCCTCAAACTCCTCCCATATCTCCTCACTCCCATGTTCATAGACTCTTATTTAATTATTATTATTACACACACACACACACACACACACACACACACACACATGTACACACATGTATACAGAGACTACTGAGAAGATTTAGCATTGATTTTATGCACACGTGTCCAGGGTTGATCACTTGGGACTGGAAATTCTATGAAGGAGCTTTATCCCTGAAGGAAACTAATTCTCCTTCTCCCATAAGCCAATCAATGCTCTTCTTATAGAGGTGAGAACCTGTGGAATTTTCCCATCTATGTTGGCATGTCAACTACTGTTATCAACATGCTGCAATTAGTCAGGCAACCATATTGTTGTGATTTCATATGTGCATATTATCTAATTACAAAATCCTGGGCTCTGGCTCTTAAAATATTTCTGTTCTTTAATCCATGATTTTCCATGAGCCTTAAGTGTTAAGGTTGCATCACAGGTATACAAGTTTTGCTTGCCTGCCCCATGGTCCTTTGTTCTCTTTATTTTGACCAGGTGTGGATTGCTATTATAGTCTCCTGTTGCAAAAAGAAGCTTTTTGATGAGGGAGGAGAGCTACATTTATCTGTGGGTATAAAGACAAGCATTAAGAAGGTATTAAGAAATTACACTGGTATAAGAAAACAGTGATGGTAAATTCACCTCTCAGGTCTATGACCTTCCAGCCAGGGGTAGTTGGCTAGGTTTACAGTGCCAGAGATGAATTCCCATCTATTGAATGGGCCAATTAGACATCTGTTGTTTACCCCTAAGATGAAAATGCCACTGCTTCATTAGTGTGGATATCTCTCCAGTCCAGTCATTGATGTGGTTTGCAGGCTTTACAGCCCTTAGGACTACTAATTGCTCCTCTCTCTCTTCCCAGATTACATAGCAACTTCCAATATTATGAGAGTCAGTCATCAAGGAGCAGGCTTTGAAGCCAGTCCCAGATAGCTTTCTCTAAGTCCTGTGTCGGAAGTGTGTTGTTTTCAGCAAAAGGATCTTACCTTCAGCTTCAGGAAGAGAATCAGGGCAATGACAATAGCCCATAGTGTTTGGAAATACTCTTGTATTCTGACTAACAACAATGCATTGGGAGGCATCCCTGACACTGGGATAGTATAATCATCACTCCATATAATTCAATAAATATCTACACATACAGACATATTTGCATACATGTATTTTAAATAAGCTTATAAAATAAAATAATTTGTTGCTCCCCCCTTTTTAAAGATTTCTAGTATTATCTCATCTTGCTTTTCCCCCATATTACACTTTGCCCCCCTCTCCTCAGTTAAAGCTGCCACCAATTTTCCTCACCCCCTCCTTGGGGGCATCTGTATGTAATCTACTACCCCTCTCTAGAGTTCCTGCTCCCTCCTTCTTGCCATGGCCCTTTCCACTTTACTTGTTCCTTCAGATTCTTCAGGTTGTATACGGAAATCTACAAATTCAAGCAGGAACACAAAGTAAGAGAGAACACCTGGCTTTGTTTGTCTTCCCTGGTCTGACTTACCTCACTCAGTGTATTTTCCATTCTGTTTATTTACCTGCAAATTTAATGATTCTGTTTTCCTTTGAGGCTGAATAGAATTCTGCTGTGTACATGAACCACATGTTCAGTGACCCTTCATTTATTGAAGGACATTTAGGCATTTCCTAACTATTGTAACAGAACAACAATAAAGATGACTAAGCAATTATCAGTGGTGTAGGATATAGAGTCTTAGATCATAATAGTTGGACCATACAGTAGATTTGCTTTTAGCTTTCTGAGAATTCTCCCTGATAATTTCTAAAGTTGCTGCAAAAATTTGCAGTTCCACAGTGAATGTGAGCTGCCTTTCTTTGCATATAAGCTAGCAATTTTTTGTCAATAGTTTCCATGATCTTAGCCATTCTGAGTTAAGATCAAATCTCAGAATAATCTTATTTTATATTTCTCTGATTTACAAGGATGTTGAGAATTTTAAAGATTTTCTTTGCTATTTTTATTTCTTCTTTTGAAAATTCTCTGTTCATATTCATAGCCCATTTTTGTTCTGGATTTTGTGTGTGTGGTGGCGGGGTGGGGTGGTTCTTAGGTTTATTTTATTTTATTTATTTTTTTAACCAGAGCTGAGGACCAAACCTAGGACTTTGCTCTTGCTAGGCAAGCGCTCTACCACTGAGCTGTATCCCCAACCCCTAGTTGTTGTTTTTTTTTTAATTCTTTGTATATTCTAAAGAATAGTCCTCTATCATATGTATGTAAAACATTTCACCCACTATTTGGGCCTTCTCTTCACTGAATTTACTATTTTCTTCACTGTGTTGACATGTTTTAGTTTTACATGGTCCCATTTATCAATCACTGGCCTTAATTCCCAAGCAAATGGAGTTCTATTCAGGAAGTCCTATGCTATACCTGTATCTTGTAGGGTAAGTTTTATTCTGGCAGTTTTAGCATTTCATACTTCATGATGAACTCTTTGATCCATTTGGAGTTGTTTTTTTGGTTTTTTTTTTTTTTGTGCACTATGACAGTTACAGTTCTAATTTCATATATACATACATACATATATATATATATATACATGCTTAGTTTTCCTAGCATCACTTGCAATAAACTGCTGACTTTTCTATGTTTATTTTTGTAATCTTTCTCAGATATCATGTGGCTGTAGTTATGTGCACTCATGTTTGTGTCTTATATTTTGTTCTATTAATCTATCTACATTTCTGGGTTTTTGTGCTATTACCATGCTGTTTTAATAATTATAGCTGTATAATATAGTTTGAAATTGAATAGGTTAATGCCTCAAGCATTGTTTTTTTTGTTCAAGACTGTTTTGGCCATAAGGGGCCATGTGAATTTTGGAATTTTTTTTCCTGTTTTTTATGAATGCTGTTATGGATTTCAACTGAGATTCCATTAAATCTATAAATTGCTTTTGGTGGAATGGTGATTTTTACCATATTAATTCAA
This sequence comes from Onychomys torridus, assembly GCF_903995425.1. Classification (NCBI taxonomy): domain Eukaryota; kingdom Metazoa; phylum Chordata; class Mammalia; order Rodentia; family Cricetidae; genus Onychomys; species Onychomys torridus. The sequence goes on from NC_050445.1 coordinate 19,850,345, forward strand.
CAAACTCATGGTCATGAATACCCTTTGTATCTTCTAGTGTCTTCCCCAATTACCTTCTTCAACTATTTCAACTTATCATTGTGGAGGTCTTTAATTCCCTTGATTAGTTTTATCCCTATATTCTGAGGTAATTGGGAATAGGATTCTTTCTATGATCTCATTCTTAGCATATTTATTATTTGTATATAAGGAGGCTACTAATTTTGTTGGCTTTAATTTGTTTCTGTATCCTGACACTATTGAGAGTGTTAGTCATTTCTAGAAATTTTTTTTTTTTTTTTTTTTTTTTTGTGTGTGTGTGTGTGTGTGTGTGTGTGTGTGTGTGGAATGGTTGGGATCTCTTAAGTATAATATCACGTCATCTGCAAAAAGGGATAGTTTGATTTATTATTCTATTGGTATTTCTTTAATTTCCTTTTATTTTTTAATGCCCCAGCTAGTACATCAGTACTATAATGAAAATGACTGAGAATCTGTATTATTTCTGAATTTAATGGAATTGCCTTGAGTTTTTCTCCATTTACAGTGGCGTTTGCTGTGGCTCTGTCATATATAGCATTTATTTTGCTGACCTGCAGTCTCTTTCATTTTCTCTCCAGGATATTCATCATAAAGGCAGGTTGGATTTTGTCAAAAATCTATTGTGCCTCTTTTAAGGTGACCATGTGACTTTTATTTTTAATGTGATTTATTTCATTTCTTGACTTTTGAATGTCAAGTCATCCTTGTATCTCTGGGATAGATCTAACTTGACTGCAGTGGATGGACTGCAGTTTTGATTTACTCTTCTATTGTTCTGCAGATGTTTTACTGAGATTTTTGCATGTATATTTATCAGAGATGTTGATCTGAAGTTTTATTTCTCATTTGTGTTTTTCCTGGTGTTGGTATTAAGCTAATACTAGCTTCATAGAAGGCGTTTGGAAGTGTCCTTTCTATTTCTGCGGTTTAAAAATATGTAAAGAATAATTGGTTTGTTCTTTCAAGGTCTGGTAGAATTCTGCTGTGAATCCAGTGGAACTGGGCTAGTTTTAGTCTGGATTATTTTTCTTACTGTTTCAATTTCCTTCTTTGTTGTGGGACTATTAAATTTGTTAATCTCTTCTTATTTAAGCTTGTTGGTTGGTTTGAATATAGAAATTTGTTCATTACTTGTAGTCTTTTTAAGTTAATAAAATTTTAAAATTATTTTCTTATAATGTTTTTAAGTATTTAAAAGAAATCCAGGATTTATTTCATACCTGTTGTAATTCTTTTGATTTGTGTTTTCCCTTCCTTTCTTCTTTCTTTCCTTCCTTCCTTTCTTTTTACTTCCTTCCTTTCTTCCTTCCATCTTTCCTTCCTTCCTTTTTTCCTTCCTGTTAACTGTGCTAAATCTGCGTTAGTCTTATTTAGTTTTTGAAAGAATTAGATCTTAAATTCATTGATTATTTTCATTTTTATATTTGTTTCCATTTTATTCATTTTTTGTACTGATTTTTATTATTTCTACCTATCTACTGGATTTGTGTTTGGCTGGTTTTTAGTTTTTCTAAATTCTTGAGTTGAATAAAGTTATTTATTTGCATCCTTTCTGATTTTTAATTTAGGTACTTAGAGTTATAAAGATTATTCTTAGGAGTATTTTTCTGTGTTCTATGATTTCTTTTTCATTTATTTCTCATAATCTTTGGATTTATTTCTTGATTTCTGTCCTGATATACTCATCATTCAGTAAAAATAGATTCACCTCCATGAGCTAATGTATTTGTTGAAGCTTCTTTTGCTGTTTATGTTATAGTTTATTGCATTTTGGTAAGATTGTGATACACAGGTTTTTAAGAATATTTTTCATTTTTTGAGGTCCTCTCCCCTGCCCCCAGTATTTTGTTTATTCAGCAGGAACATCCATGGACTGCTGAGTAAAATGTTTATTCTTTAGTATTAGGTAGAATATTCTGTAAATACTTGTTAGGTATATTTGATGAATGTAGTTGGAAGTTTTCTATTCAAAAAACACAGGTTAGTTTAATAAATTAAGAAATAAACTCCAATATTTGTCTAAAACAAATCTAGTTTATCTTTGAGAAAAACACCTTTGAGTGAAAGAATGGGATTTAGGACCAGGAAGGAAAAAGGTGTTAATATGCTAATTGATGTTGGCCAGAACTGATGCTTTTGAACTAAAATTAATCTGAAGTGATAGAGAAAGATGGTTTATAATGATTAAGAGAACAATAAATGAATTCATCTGCTGAGACCATTCATGTTTAAAGTTATTACTGAAAGATATGTTTATTGTTGTCGTTTTATTTTCTAAAGTAAAAGATTTATTTATTTTTTTATTTATTTATTTATTTATTTATTTATTTATTTATTCCACGTGTATAGATTTTCAGTTTGCATGGCTCTCTGTTCACTATATGTATTCCTTTTTCTAGAGGCCAAAAGAGAGCATCAGATCCTATGGAACTAGGGTTACAGGTGGCTTTGAGGCATAATGTAGGCACCAGGAATTGAACCAGACAGTACTTCTAATTACTGAGCCATCTCTCTGACTTCTTGTTAATTTTTTTAAGATTCTGTTTATGCTTGTAGTCTTGCATTATGTTCCAGATATTATAAATTAATTTGTTTTCTTTCTATAGTATTATATTTATTCTTCTCTTCAGCCCAAAGTACTGCTTCTAGTATTTTGGAGAGTTTGATGGATAAGAATTATTTTAACTTCTCTGAACCAGTTAAGGATCTGGATTATTTTGTAGACATGAGATTCTTCTCCCTGTAATGAATGTGTGTTTTGATTTTTTTTTCTTTATTTTGGCTTATATACTCTACTTCCTCTACTTTGTCTTCAAATACCTGTAACCCACCCACTATTGGATCTATTCTACTGGTAAAGCTTTCCCCCCGTATTTTATAATTGTGGTTTTTTGGTTTTGTTTTTTTTTTTTTCAGTTCCATTTTCATTTCAGTGTGGATTTTTTTCAGTATTTCTATCTTTTTACTGAATTTGGGTTTCTGATCCTGAATTTTCTTGATAATTTCTCTTAACCACATATTTGTGTTCCTTAGAATTGACTTAAGATTTTATTCCTATCGTCTTTAAGTTCATTTAGGTGTTTGCTTGCATATTCTTTAAACTCCTTAAATTCAATGATTATGTTACAATTATTCTTTTAAATCCCTTACCCCAAAATTCATCTAAATTATTCTCTTTGGGGAGTATTTCTATTGGACTAGTGGATTTTCAGGTAGGAGCAGAATAGTGTCTTGGGCTTTAATATTATCTGTGATTTTGTGATATGCCTTGGGCATGTAAACATCTTTAATTAATTGTGTATTTGATGTGATTATCTTGCCTCTGTTGAGTGGAATTTTGATTTTGATATTGTTATTAATCAACCAACTCAAACTTGGTTAACTACAGATCAGAAATGAGGCAGTGATAAGTTTGTCCTTAATAGTCTTACTGTTGATCTTGATTTTGGATTGGAGGAAAGGAAGTAATTTTAATTGAGTGTTTACTATGAAAGTGTGCAAATGAGACAATGGCTCCTTCTGCTGGGCTAGCTGCACACCCTGAGCTATGGCAATGTTAGGATGGCATGATTGGGCCAGAGTCTTGAGCATAGCAGTGCAGCACACAGGCTGATTATGCCTAGAGGTTGGGGATAGTGAGTACCAGCTAGGGTTCAGGGGGCGGGGTCACCTCACTGCACAGATGTGCAAGATGTACAATCAGGGCTAGCTAACCATTAAGCAAAGGGCAATGCCCTAAATCTAATTTTGTTGTATCAACAATACCCTAATCTAATATTTTTTCATTATTGCCTAGCTATGGAGTAATTTGAATTGGAAATGTATCATCATTACATCCTCAGAAGTTCAATCTAGGCATAATTCAAGTAATATGGAAGATTTTTATCAATAGCAACTAGGTAGATTTCCAGGGAACTAGTGATTAATAATTGCATAAAAAGTAAAGAAAGGGGGTTGGGGATTTAGCTCAGTGGTAGAGCGCTTGCCTAGCAAGCACAAGGCCCAGGGTTCGATCCTTAGCTCCAAACACAAAACAAACAAACAAACAAAAAGTAAAGAAAGAAGAATGTCAATGTGCAGGAGAACATGCCATTTAGGGTCAGTTTTTATGTCCTCTTTTGCTGTAGCTGTCAATATGTATTTACTATTGCTGTTATTGAGACAGATCTCATGTAGCACAGGCTGGTCTCAAACTTACTATATAGTTTAATGCTGGATTTGAACTGCTTATCCTCCTAGTCCCACTTTTCAAGAGCTAAGATTATATGAGTGAACATCTCATCCAACCTTTTTTTTTTACATAATTTGAAAATAAAAATTTCATTTCTCAAAGTGACATAGTTCAACAGCTTCATGCAATCATGTAATCTTTCTCTATCCTTAAGTCTATGTCCAAGCTTTATCTTAATATGTGAAAATGACATCCTACTAATTTAATATTAAAATCCCTAAGACATGGATCAAATGTATATATATATATATATATATATATATATATATATATATATATATATATTAGAAATATTTTAAATGGGTATTTATACTCAGTACTACTCAAAATGAGAAAAACTTCTGGGTCCTAATTTGTCTCTCTGAAGTTATAGCTAATTGTGAAGTTAGAACATAGTTCACACAAAAAACACTCTGATTACTGACACAAATAACAAATTGTGGATGACCCACAAACATTTGTTTTTAATAATTTGCTAAAATACCTCACAGAACTCACCGAAGGCTATTGTACTCACAGATATCGATTATTATTACGAAATGATTTATACTAAAGTTTACCATGGGAAGAAGTACATAGATCAGAGTACAATAAGGCTTCCAACATGGAGTTACCATAGCTGCCTACAAACAGGAAAGTTAAATTTTCCTGATATCAAATCATAAAAGAACATATGATCAACCAAACAGGAAATCTCACTAGAACACCAGCATTCAGATTCACTAAAAAGTTATATTCACTTTGTGAGGGCACAATTACTCTCACAACTTATCTAAGGCAGCCTAATTATAAATGAAAACCTAGTCCTAAAATATAATGTTGGTCTTTATGACACAGTCAGCCACTAAATCACATTGTCAGAGTCTCTGGTATGGCCCAAGGCCTCCAAGAAATAAATGACACTCCCAGTGTCTAGTGATCTCCCAGCAGCTGAGGATAATGATCAAATCTCTATGGAACAAATGATGACTTCATTACTATAAGGACACCAGTATTAATTTCAACCAACATAGTATTTAACTCTCAACCCAAGTGAATTGCAAAGCCTTGAACTTGAGTAGTTGAAATGATGTTATTCTAATTTAAAAAGTCATAAGAGAAATTGAGAAATTGTAATTGCCACACAAAAGCTGAAAGAAAAATGAAGGTAGAGAAGAGTCAGAGAACTTTATTGAGCATTTCATATTAACTCATCAAAGCTTTTGTGTGTCATCACTGTGTGCTTAGCTCCATGCTGCTTGTTCTAGATATTGGTAGGATTTTCTTGATGTGCACAATTTCATGCCTATTCAGGCCTCACATCTTTTCTGACTGTTGGCCAGAGAATGTAGCTCCTTGTCATGTGGACCTTTTTATAGGAAAGGTATTGCATGACAACTTGCTTAGTTTACAGTCAGCAAGTGAAAGACAAAGGTTCAAATCAAAAGCAGAGCCCTCTTATAACCTTGTCTCAGGAATGACACCATAACATAACCATGGAAAGGAGTCAGATCCAGTACAGTAACAAATAGAGGGGTTGGTGCTAGAGAATAAACCAGCAACTGCCTCACAGGCTTCTGGTCACAGTGGCTCTGGGCTAGGAAACCTTTACAATGGAATGCATTGCTTAGTTGGGCATGTTCATGGAGTTTGGGGAGATTCTTGTCGCTGAAGACTTCTCACCTACATTCACCTTGACTAACAGTGAGTCTGAATTTCATTCAGAATCTCCAGTTAGCCTTTCAGCCCTAGAATCTATTAACAACCTTCCTAAGATCTAAAAGAGCTTATAGCCTCCTGGAATATAAAAAGAAACACAAATGTGTTCCTCACCTTGATAAAGGTAAGTGTAAGACTGACCAAACAGAGCAACCTCACACATCAACTGTTTAGGTTATGCATTGACATAGAATACCACATAATTTACTGTATGGAGCTCTAACCCCCTCACACACATTCTCAGCCTCTCTATCCTTATTTATCTTTGTAAAAAGCAAAACTAACAACAACCAAAAAAGCCTTTTTATTTCAAAACAATCAAATACAATGTTATTTAGTATAAAAGCAAAGTACTAGTATTCACATGCCCAGTATCTACCTAGGAAACCTTTTACCAGATACTTGTTTCAGCTTCCATGAGAAAGGATACATGGATAAGAAATATTGTAAGATACAGTATAAAAACTAGAAGATTTAAAAATGAGTAAATGCAAAACTTATCTCACAAATATAACTTAAAGGTTTGAAAGTATATATAATGTCAGAGTACAAATGAACAAGATAGATAATATTGAAGAAAATTATATATTTTATTATACCTGTGTTTGGTGGGAGAATCAAGTTAGCCCACAGATACTGATGAACAAGTCAAGTGTAAATCTATTTCTATAACTTATTGACTCTGCTGGGTTCTTTTTCTCATTCCCCCTTAATTACATTTTCAGAATAACAAACTACTTAACGTTTTGGCTGACATATTCACTGTGTGTACATATTAGTACCTTTAATTAGATTAGTGTCAAGTGTCGCTGCTTGAAGAGGCTTCTCTGTCTGGAAGCTGACATTACAGATATCTGACTTAACCTATTGATTTCCTATTTAACTCTTATGAAAAAGAACTTTATCTTGAGAAGAACAATTTAAGATGCCAGTTGCTATGTATAAAATAGACAAAATTGTGTTCTAAAGAAGTCAGTATGAATGGCTTAAGACTGACCTAGTATATTTTTCATAAAATTGTTATTCATCTCAAAACTCATGAGTGACATTATATTTACCTGGTGGATAATGAGATATTTGAATTTGTATTTCAGTTATCAAAAAAATTCTGATTTGTGAGTCTGGTGGTGGTAGTGCATGCCTTTAACCTTGGTGCTTGGGAAGCAGAGGCAAGCAGATCTCTGTGAGTTTAAGGATAGCCTCATCTACAGAGCTAGTTCCAGGACAGCCAGGGCTTCACAAATAAACCCTGTCTCAAAAATTAAAAAAAAAATTATTTTTTAAGATTTGTTCTGTTCATACCTCTGCTTCTGTATGGAATTATTGAAGTCCTTTTCAACTAAAGAAACTTTACCTTGATAAATGTTTCTCTAAATTTTTTCTATGATTGATTCTATAATTAAAACTCAATTGAGGTATAAAATTAGAGATGTTCTATAAGAATATTAATAGACATTAAAATACATGTTGTTTACCAAATGTGATCATTCTTAGCAATTTGAATCCTGTAAAGACACTCTATCATTTCCTTAAGAGTAATCTAAACAGTGTAAGTAGAGAGGTGCTATGGATAGATTGAATGCAAAAGAATACAAGGAAATACATTTAAGAGAATTTAGAAAATAAGTAATGTATTGTGAAATTATTAAGGCCACTCCACATAATTAAAAGGGAGGTTTATTTTGTGGGGTAATTCACAAATGAAGGGATAAGTTGCAGGATCTGGGAAAGGTATGGCGCAGTACGGCGGTGTTCTCTGGAGAACTCTGCTGGGTCTACCTCCAGCGTCCAGGGTCCTGGAACCAAGAGAAGCCTCTCCTGTGGATCCTGGGTCTTCAGCGTCCTCTCTCAGTCCCGCCTGTGAGCGTGACCATTACCGAAGCCTTAATGGGGGTTGGAACTTCCAGGCCAAGGCTGGAATGGCTACCCACTCCAGTAATGTGTAAAAGACATCTGAGTGCTATCATTTTTATCTGAGCTAAGAGGAATGTATGGAATGTTTTGTGTTTATAATGCTTACTTACTTTTTCCTTAAACTTTTCCAGATATTGTTTTTTGGGGGGTAGATAAGATAACTGTCCTTAGTTTTTAATACATGCAGAAATATAATTATCAGCATGTTAGAAGAGATGTCAACTTAACCATCAAGTTATTTGCAATTTGCAAGGATCTTGTCCTTAGGAAAGAGAAGGTGAATTTACATTCCTTGCAACTATTTAAAGTATCTTGGACCTTTTATGAACAAATATTTAATATTCTCACGTGACATTGACCAACATTGTAACTTCACATTTGCCCAAGACTACTCCAGGTGTTAAGAAAAGTATACAACTAGTGGGCTTAAAATTCAGAGACAATGCAGCAGGTGGGGTATTGTTATTATTACTTTTTCCATATAATAGGATGTCGAGATATTGAGATTTTGTGATTTAGCTGCCAATTAACAAAGGAAAGATATACTATAAAGGAAAGATAAGAGCAACGGTTTCAACTATTGATTCCAGATTAAGCAGCCACCTCAGCAGACGGTTGCCAGAAAGATGTGAAAGTCTTTTAATGAACTAGGTTATGTGTAGTATAATGACGGAGGTTTTTTAAATCCAATTTACTGAAAATGAAGTATGGATTAGCAATTAGGACTTCGCTAAAGACTTTTAAGATCTTTCAAAAATCAAACGGCAGCCTGTGAAGCCCCCAGTTAGACGATTTTACAAGTTCAGTATACATTTAGAGAAGTGCTATCCTGTGTTAAGTACTTTTAGCATAAGGATTACAGAAATAATCCCTGAGCTCAACAGATTTACAGTTCACATGAAGTGAGAGGGACACAGATGACCAAGTGCGTCTGCATTGCAGCTTGAACTGTTTGGGAGGCACCCAGACAGTGGGACCCGGACCTGCCCTTAGTGCATGAGCTGGCTGTTTGGAACCTCGGGCTTACACAGGGACACTTTGCTCAGCCTGGAAGGAGGGGACAGGACCTGCCTGTACTGAATCCACCAGGTTGAATTGAATCCCCAGGGGAGTCTTGGCCCTGAAGGAGATGGGAATGGAGGGGAGGGGCTGGGGGAAAGATGGGGGCGGGGGCGGGACGGGGGAGAACAGGGGAACCCATGGCTGATGTGTAAAATTAAAACACAAATATAATAAATAAAAAAGGAGAAAAAAATATAAAAAAAAAAGTGCAAGTGTAGGGATGAGGAGAGTCTGAGATAAAGGTGGATGAGTCATAGAGAAGCTGACATTGTCTCTGAAGAGCAGATCCCAGTCAACCATGGCAGCAAGGGGAAAGGGCGGATTTTCTCCGGCAGAAGCAAAGAATGGAAGGGTATTTGCTGGAGGAGGCTCTTGCCATTCTCATAAAATACTTGAAAAGCTCATGTAAGAGTGTCTAGTAGCCAGGAGTGTGGTACACAATTGCAATCTCTGCACATAGAGTGCTGTGGCAGGAGAGGCACAGGTTTAAGACCAGCCTTTTGACTCTGCAATTAAGAAATAAGTAAATGTAGGGCCATTGTATTTCACTGAATACTTGCCAAATATATGTAGACCCTGATTCCTGTCCAGAGCAGTCTTATTTTTATTTTTAAACTTTATTTATTAGTGTGTGTGTGTGTGTGTGTGTGTGTGTGTGTGTGTGTGTGCGTGTGCGTGTGTGTGTGTGTGTGTGTGCGTGCGCACGCGCGCGCGCACGCTTTGCCTTCATGTATGTATGTGTACCATGAACATGACTGATGCCTGGGGAAGTCAGAAGACGGTGTCAGAGGTCCTGGAACTGGAGTTACAGATATTTGGCAATTTCTATGTGAGTGCCGGGAATTGAATCTGTGTCCTGTGCAAGAACAACAAGTGTTCTTAAAGACTGAGTCAACTCTCCAGCCCCCCAAAATTCTTAAAAATAAATAAAAATAAGAATAAATCAATTGTAACATGAATTTCTAAATGGTCTTATTAATAAAATACCTGGAGCCACATATTGGGGTTAAAACTGAGAGATTAGAAAAGCAGAAAGAAGGCGGCCACAATCTCACCACTTGGAGATCCTCAGCCAAAAAGACCTATTTCCTGTGTACCCACCCACACCTATATGCCTTTCTGTTCTGCCATCTCATTTCCTCTCTCCACCCAGCTACATCACTTCCATTTCCTGCCCAGATCTGTTACGTCCTGTCTGTCTGTACAGACCTTCAGACCTTTATGGTTAGTACTGGGATTGAAGGTATGTACCACCACACCTGGCTGTGTTTCCCCCATGGCCTTGAACTCACAGAGATCCATATAGATCTCTGCCTTCCAAGTGATAGGAGTAAAGACGTGTGCTACCATTGCCTGCCCTCTATGTTTACTATAGTGGCTGGCTTTTTCTTCTGATCTCAGATAAACTTTATTGGGGTACACAGATAAAGAATCACCACAATCAATCAGTAAAGTAAGGAGCAGGGTATTTTTTAGGCTATGTGATCAAATCTGCTCATCATGGGACTGTGAGCAGTTATAAAATAAGTGATATATTTGAGAGAAGGAAAAATTATTTAAAAATAACAAACACAGAGATTATTGGCATGACCAGAGTATTCTTTTATGTCCCAGAGTTATACTGACAACTGCAGAAAACCAAGAGTTAAAACATGACTCATTCACCATGGCTTGCCTTCCAATAAGAAACCTCTTATGCTGACATGAAAAAGGCTTACAGAATTTATATATAGTCTGACCTTGACCTACCAAGTTTCTTATCGATTTTTATACATTTTCAAAGACAGAAATCTAGAAATAAAAGTTGCTATGTCTGTGGAATGTATCAAACAACATTTGAAGGACATATAGATGAGGCAAAATCCTTTTTGTAAGGAAGGAATTGCTTCTCTTACTAAAGAACAGTTAACTAAAGGTGACTATTGTCCTTTAGGCACAGAAAGGAGACTTGTCAAGATCTCCAAAATGTAGGAAGCACAGAAAAGCAAAAAATTTAAAGCATGCAACATAGCCATTGTAGGTAATAAAAAGCTCAAATTGATTGTGGCCAATCTCCTGAATTACTAGTTTGGTATAATCTATATTAATGTTGATAAAACAGAAAATAGAAGGTTTGCTGCTATTTTTGTCTTAGCATCTCCAAGCATGCTAATTAATCCATTGTTCTAATTTGTTTGTTTTATTTTTCTGATGGGAATTTGGGCATCTTTACATTTAAGAGTGTTCAAGCAATAGACATGTAGCTACTACCCTCATGGCAGGAAAATGAGTATACCAGCCTTGTGCCTGCTTCTGGACACTGTGATCACTGTGAGGTGTCATTACCTTTACTGAGAGTTAGAGTAGTATAGTGTGTATCCTAAAGATGCACATTAGCAGCTTCCTGGGAAGCAATTATCTTTTATCTTCAGGACATCCAGAAAAGAATTTCAATTAAGTAAATGTCTATAATGATTTAAGCAGATACACTTTCTTATGCTGTAGTTATTGAGAAACAATACTTGTTGCTCACCAATTTTTGTCTTTTTTCCCCCTGGAGGCCAAATCCTAGCACAGTGGGGTATTTCTAGCATCCTTCTACTCACAAGGCACTCTATCTAACTTAAGAGAATCTGACACAGTGTCTACACTGGATTGTCTCAATCTGGAGCATGAGTGGATATAGCTGTCCTAATTCTCAGTCACTAAAGTCAGCACACAGAAATATATAAGGGTCATAGTGTGACAGTGACACCCCGGCTCCTGTTTAGAGGCCATTGTCTGTGTTCCCTCTTCATCTCTTTTGCTCTAGTACCTCTTTGACCTCCTGGTACATCTGTTCCTCTAGTTTCTACAAGTTTCTTCTGGTCTCATAAATTGGCAGTCCCCACCATAGTCCAATGGATCAAATTTCATTTGACCTCACTTTACCTTACAATTTTCTACTGCAGTTATGCAGAGCCCCAGGGCTTTCTTTTTCCTTATTCTAGCCTTGAAGCTCAGCTTGCCATTCTCTGTGAGCCTCCTGCCTATCACTATGAAATGTAAAGGTGTACCCTTTGGCCTTTTAATTTTTATACTCTTAAAATATATGCATATTATGTGGACTCCCCTTAAAAATATGAAGACCATTTAAAGTGAACTATATTATATGACTAGTTATTTCCTAAGCAAAGTAGTTGTGAGCACTGCCTAATGAACTGGTATTTTAAGACACAGTGTGATACCAGGAGAATAGAGAACTGTTTAGTTTCAGTAGAGCTAATCCACTGGGGGAAAAATATATATGTTTCAGTGAAAATGATGTAAACAAAACCAGAAGCATATGTAGAATGCTTGGGAATCGAATAGAAGGTGAGGCAGTGAATATAAGGGCAACATGTGTCTTTGATGGGTTTGAATTCGTGTAGTAAATGGTCACGGTCGTGACTGTTGTGAAAAAAAAAATCCCTGTAACTATCAAAAGTGCCTGTAGATCTACAGCTTCATGCTCTTCCTCTTCCTTCCCCTCTCAATATCACATCCTTTGCACACTTAAGCTATGACCAATGATAACCAGTAACAATCTCTGTCAGTCATTCTTACCCATCTAGCTTTTGTGATAAAAATGCCAAGCTTCCCAATTGATTTTCTTTTAAAGTTCACATTCCTTCTTTTTTTTTCAGTTTTTTTTTTTAACCTAAAGGGCAGTGTAGACATAGAAATTGTAAAATTATACCTTGATAAAAATTTAAATGCTGAAAGAATTTTAACAGATGGGATTCTTACAAGCGTCTTACATGCCTCGCTATGCATATACAAAGTGATTATAAAGTTACGGCAGCTCGTTGAAACATCTGTGTCAATATATAAATGATGTTTGAAATTCCTCATTGTGTCTGAAAGAGCACTGTGATTCATTGCCCTTTACTGACTGGCACTATCAGCAGAATAGTTTGCACTTAATCAGTCTAGAACATTTTTTTTTTTTTCAGTTTTCCTATCAGGAAGCACCTCTCATCTCTGAAAATCCAACTCAATTGAGAAGTGTTGTTTATGAATTAGATTCCTTTAGAATATGAACCATGCCAACGTTATTACACTCAGAAACTTAGCTGTTCTGCTTATATTTCTCAAGTCAATATCTAAATGTAAGATAAATACCAATATGTCTAAACTGGTATCAGTGATTAAATAAATTAATAAATTTATTTTGACAAAGTGTCTCCTCAGGCAAATGTGCTTGCCACCAAGCCTGATGATCTCAGCTCAATCCCCAGGAACCACGCTGGGGATTGAGAGAACTGACTGCTCCTAGTTGGCCTGTCCACTGCAAGGATGCCATGACACATGCATGCTTCCCCAACATGCCACAAAATAAATAAAGAAATGTAATTTAAAGTGAGTGAATAAAAAAAGAGAGAGATTTCACACATAAAATAGTTAGTTGAGTACACCTCTACTAGGGATAGAAGTAACATAGTGCCTACTTTCCATAGCCTTACATATGGGAAAGAGAGTCTGATAAGGGAGAACTGCAGTAAGGAGATTTGAAATCAGACAACCAGGTGAACAAAATAAACATTAACTTTCATAAAATCTATCTACTGTAAGTGTATATAATATGATGACATGATATAGTAAAAATGGCACTGTCCTCTGTGGTCTTCAAACACACGTATAGCACCAGTCTTATCATGAGAAAAATACCAGGTGAATACCAGCAGAGCAACTCCTAAAACAAAACAACATAGCAACAACAACACAGCAACAACAACAACAACTCCACAGTCCTCCTCAAAACTCTCAAGGTTATGAAAAGCAAGGCATGGCCAAGTCACTAGCTGAATAGACTCAAAGGAGGAAGGGAGGAGCCAATCAAAGGCAGTGCTTCTCTTTCCCTGCTTACTGGCCCATCATGGCATGCTTTGCTTGGGTCCACCTCCTTGCTGTGATGAAACAGTGAGCTAAAATAAGTCTTTCCTCCTGTAATGGTTTCTGTTGGGTATTTCACTTGCTGTGATGCAAAAAGTAATTAACATAGATGTATCTCTAGCAGTAAGTCGTGCTTACAGAGCAGCAGCATAGACATATAGAAGGACACATAACAGCTAAAAGCGGATAATGGAGAGCTTATTCTGGTTTTAGTGAAGAATAAGGATCAGGAAGTAAAGCTTTAAGGCCACAAAAACTAATAATGGGTAAGACTTGGATTCTTAATTTTAACATGTAGAACATGCCATTCACTTTTATAATATGCAAAACTGGATATGGTTTCTATTTTCTGTAGATCTAAAGATGATTTTAAAATCGAAGTTTATGTGTTTTAGCATCTGAGTTTGATCCTCAGGTCCCACAAGAAGGAGAGAAGCAAGTTGTTCGCTGACTTCACAAACACCCACCCAACCCCCCACGAATCATTTTAAAATGCAATAAGATATTTTAAATAAAAATTTTATTTTAAAGATATTTAGCTGCTTCTTTGTTCTATTTTTTTCAGAATGTTTACATCAGCTAGTTAAATTATTAGTTAGATGTGTTCCCATTTTTAAATATTCCAATAAGCTGAAGGCAAATATATGTCTTGATGATATTTTGAAATAGTAGTCAATGGTGTATTGCGTTAAAATATTTTTGAGAATTTCATATATGCACAGAACATGTATTTATATTGACCCCCTTACTCTTTCCTCTACTTCCTCCCTTACTATCCCCAGAACTTTTTCCCTCCCAACTTCAAGTGTTGTTTGTTAAAGTGACAGAATCACTTAAGCTGCCACTATGGGTATAGGACCATATACTGTAGCATGGCTAATCTCTCAGGGGTCATATATCATTAAAGAAACTCAGCTCCCCTCTCTGAGAAGCCATCAATTGCCAATATCCCTTCAGCCATTTATACTTCATGACCTCCTCTCTCCTCCATGCCTAGATTTTGTCTGACAACCTTTCTGAGGACTTACGCATGCAGACATAGATTCTGTGAGTTTGGGTACGCAACTACATTGTCTAGCAAACACTATTACCTCTGGGTTATAAAACCTGTGGTCCTTTATCTGCAAAATTTCATGAACCTTGGGAGAAGAGGATATAATAAAGATGTCCCATTTATGAATGAGAATGTTATAGTCTTTTATTCTCTACATATCGATCAGTTGAAGGTCTCCGTGTTACAGACCTTATGGTGCAAAACAAAATACAAATAAATGCTTCTCTGATGAAGGTTGAGAGTTTTACTAACCTAATTGAATTGAAGTAAGTACTTGGGGGCAGTTTAACACTATGTCCTTTTAACAAAATAATAGTACTAGGCTCTTCTCTAAGGTTTATGACTTATGCAGGCATGGCTTCTTTGCCCAGGTAATGGTATAATATATGAGTTTTGTCTTGTGGAGCTGGTAATTGGTCACCCCAATAATAATCATGCCACTATTTTCCCATTGGGTCTGTAGTGTTTTATTCTGAGTGCATTGCTTTGGGTGGTCCATGTTCATTGTATCCTGCAAGAAAAAATGGCATTTCTCACAATAATTTACTAACATTTCCCATGCTTGTCTCAAAACAATCCAAAATTATTATTCATAGAAAAGTCTGGTTATAATTTTTATCAGTACAACAAAACCCCTAGCATTAATTCAATTTCATAGGAAATAACAATTCACCTTACAGATGGCCAGATCCTATTCAGTCTATCTAGATCTTGAAAGAAATACTCCCCACTGATTTTTATCATCAAATAACCCTCAAGTGTAGTTGTTCTGATTTCTTACTATGCAGAATTTGAAGGAAAATATTATTCTCCAACTATTATAAGTGTATATAATATAACCCGAATGGGAATGTTCATTGGAATTGTGTGTGTGTGTGTGTGTGTGTGTGTGTGTGTGTGTGTGTGTATGCATATGTGAGTATTTATATGCTGATTTAGATATAATACAGGTATTTTAGGTGGACAGTTAGTATGATTAATTTTTTTAATACCTGCAAATCAGAGTCACCAAGTTTGCTGAAGACATCTAAAATAGCAATTTATTCAATATGGATTTTATGGTAAGTGATCTACACTGAACATGCCAAGATATCCACTCATGAAGATGATGCCCCAGTGTTCCTGTTACTAAGTTATCTATGCAACTTTCTATGGGCTACTAGGCCATGTCAGAGGTCAGCCCCTGGGTTTTTGCCAGGCTCTATCCTTCTGAATTTTTTACTTACACAATTTATCTTTGTTTCTTGGGCAGGAAAGAAATTTGTTTTTTCTCCTTGTTTTCTGCTTCATAACATCCCTGTGTCTTCTCATTTCCTTACATTTTCTCTCTGCCTTTCAGTAAGCCATGCTTCTGAATTAGATGCACAGCTCCTCTCTAAAGACTTTTTGAACAAATTCCTAGATAAAGCAAACCATTGTCTTCTGGAAATTATAGTCACATGATACAGTATTTAATGGTGAAAGATGGACTTTTTCAAAGATCCTTCTCACAAATTCCTCATACCTACCACATGCCTGTTTGAAAGTAAAATTGCAGAAACTGTTTTTTTCATTATTTATATATCTTTCCAGGTGAGCGTGATGTAGGAGAGGGGAAGTAAAAATTACAATAGGCTACAAAAAAGAAAGATCAAAATAGCCTTAGGCTTTTTCTTACAGTGAAACACTGCTCTGAGGTAGTCTACTAACTGGGAGAATTCAAATTTGTAGAAAGACTTGTTAAACATGGTGTGTGATCAAATTCAAATGCTCCCCTTTCATTGGTGG
Source organism: Onychomys torridus (assembly GCF_903995425.1). Taxonomy (NCBI): domain Eukaryota; kingdom Metazoa; phylum Chordata; class Mammalia; order Rodentia; family Cricetidae; genus Onychomys; species Onychomys torridus. The sequence continues at coordinate 19,866,985 of NC_050445.1, forward strand.
AGGCTGGCTTCAGAATCAGCTGTTCAGAATAAGTCCTAAAGCACAACATATCTGGGTGAAGATCTCCGTATCGGAGGGGTAAAATAATAGAACACCATCTCTAATAATAATAAATTATTAGAACGACGGTAGGAATTAAGAGTTTCACAATATAGTTGGAGAATAATATTTTCCTTAAAATTCTACACAAAATAGTATGGGATATACTAATATAATTATATTTTAAAATGAGTTATGGTTTTTAAAGTGAAAAAATTTAAGAAAACGTGGAATTTCAGAGCTATGTATTAAATAGTATAATTTATTTTTATTTTTAAAATTTCTATGTATTTTTTTATTATTTTTAAGACAATAGTCCAGACTTGTTTTATGGTCATATTTTCTTATTTGATGGTTTTATGCATTGATGTAGTGATACTAGACATTCCCTCCCTCACCCTGGCACACCTCCTTTCTTTAAGTCCCTCCCACTTCTTTGTCTTTTGGTGTGTGAGCCAGGCTTGGAGGTTAATCAAGGGATCCAGTCAACTTATCTGGAGCTACACCACAGAAGAAAATTACACTTCCTTCTCCAATAGGCATTTATTACCAAGTAGTATAGTTTTATCAAAAAAGAAATCTGCTGTTTCATGTAGCTTTGTAAGAAATAAAAATAAACAACATTCATAAACTTAATGAAAATCAATTATTACAGATGCACAAATGAGTATTCTCCCCTATACAAAATATCACAAACTATATTTTAAAAAAAAAATTTGGTTTTTCTCACTCATCTTTTGTTAAATGTAATTTGAAATACATTTTCATAGATACTTACTTAGTCATTATAAAGTTGACAAATGAGAACATAGAATTATATGTCCACAGATAAATGTTCCCACCAAAATACAATAAATATGTATTCATTAATTTATCAAAGAAAAAGAAAATATTAAAAATTTAATCAAGTTTTGGGTTGAAGAATGGAATAAATAGTTAAGAGCACTGACTGTTTTTTAGGGGACCTGGTTTTGATTCCTACTGTATACACAGAGGCTCACAATCTTCTGCAGCATTTGGTACATTCAGTTGAGGCAGGTCCAAGCACATCCCCTGCATCCAGACTGTGCAAGGTGTCCCACCACAGGTAGTGGGCTCCACAAAGCCAGCTCAGATGCATGCCTTTAAACCCAGTACTCAGAAAGCAGAGGCAGGCAGATCTCATTGAATTCCAGGACAGCATGGTGTACAGAGAGTTCCAGGACAGCCAGAGCTTCACAGAGAAACCCTGTCTCAAAACAAACAAACACACAATCAAAAAAACCAATTTAGTGAAGAAAAGCTTGAAAATAAATATGAATTTTAATTGTATAATTAAGCTCTATTTACTCATAAATATGAAAATGTGTGGATATCCTAATTTACTTAGACAGCTTGAAGTTTTGTTCATTTTTTTGTTTGTTTTTTGTTTTTTGTTTTTTGGTTTTTTTTTTTTTTTTTTTTTTTTGAGACAGAGTTTCTCTGTATGACAGTCCTGATTGTCTTAGAACTCAATTTAGAGATGGGGCTGGTCTCAAAATTACTGAGATCCACCTACCTCTGCCTCCCAAGTGCTGGGATTAAAGGCGTGAGTCGCTGCCCCCTCTGCCACCGCCACCACCACCACCACCACCTGGTGATAGCTTTAACTTACAGGGCACACATGAGCAAAGCCAATATTTTAAAATTATATAATTTTGCCTTGTAAAGTTTCATGTTTCCACACATACTTTTTTCTTTTTCCTAGGGTGTTCTGGTAATTGTCAATAATTACTGTCCTCTCTTTTTCCCATGTTATAACTAGATATTTTTAAGGACTCAAAAACACAGAGATACTTGACATTTGATATCAAAGAATAAGCACACTGAATGACTAAAACAAATTATACCATACTAAATATCTGTAAACTCTTTTGACTCAGTCCATACTTCGCAGTTCATACTGACTACTGGCTGAAAGCTGACAGGCCATGGCTAGATAATGAACTGCACTGTGTGCCTTTGTATAGCCTACAAACTGGAGAAGTTCAGGAAGGCACCTTCATTTAATATTATTGCCCGACTTAGTCATCCATTAAATAAAAGTTTCCAAAATCCTGGTATCTCCTTCCATTCTTTTATTTTTAATTAAAGCTACATAGAACCATTGATTGAAATGTCTTTTATCCTCTTATTGCTTAAAAAAAAATTACTCCGGTCTTTTATACTCCTCCTTAATCATGGATGCAAATAAAATTCAAAGTGTAATCAGCAGCTGCTGAAAGAGAGCACTGAGCAAACTGGGTTGCCATGGAAACCATGAAGTCAGTCCTTGACCAGATAAAGAATAATACCTGGTGTGCATACATGTGTGTGTGTGTGTGTGTGTGTGTGTGTGTGTGTGTGTGTGATGTGCAACATGAGCATAACAAAAACTTACAAAGGACAACTAAAAATATCTCAAGGTCTCCACATTACCACATTGTTCGTCTTTAGATATTTAGTTAAAGGTGAAACAATAAATTCGATTATTACATTAAAATATGAACAGACTGATCCTCACCTGAGGCAGGGTAGTCCTATCCTGCATGAAGCTACAGGTATGAAAATGGTCTGATTAGACCAGAATTGAACACAATAAACATTGAAGGCATCACTTTGCAAACAAATAAACAATTAACATAATTATCTGGCTTATTATTGCTGTCATTATCCTTGCCTTCCCTTTTCCAACAAGCATTGCAGTGTTATAATTTTATTTTCTCCTGGGAGAGCATTATCTCCTGCTCTAAGCTGCTGGGGGAAAGTATTGTTGAGCTTTTGAAAAGTTGGATCTAAAGGTCATCCCGCTGAGGGATTTTCAGCAGTGAGTAAACACATACAGAGGAAGGAGTGCTTCTCCTTGTTTAACACAAATGCAGTTTTAAACTGACAGGTGCAGTGTTGGAGTGTCTCAATTTGGCACATGCAATGGCCATGACAGGTAATTTGATTAGAATACAGCCATTACAAACACAGATTAAACCAAAGCTTGTGAATAAGTCTTTATCAGTAATAATAATAAAAAAAAAAAGCTCAATTTTTGCAGCTTGAAGTTTTGTTCTAGGTTGTCAAAACATTTGAGGAGAAAAGTGTTCCTGATTAAGAAGAATGAAAAGCCATTGCTTTTGTTGGCAGAGAATCAGTTTGGGACACATGACCTAATTGTGTGCCAACAGCCAATGCAGGGGGAAAGACACCATTTTTCCTTCCAGCCCTTCTGCTGAGGGTAGAAGGGCCTTTCTTTCTGTGCATCTCATCTTAAGCTTGGATGCTGCTGTTTTCTACCAGATGCTTTCTTCATTAACTGCACAAAACAGGTCAATGTGATTCTCCCAGATTTCCAGCTGAGAAAGTTCCATGGCTTGTCTGAGATGGCTGAACAAGTTATTGACAGGGGAAAAATTGGAATTTACTCAGGACAGAGTGACTTTGTCCTGATTCAGTGAATTTAGAATGGAGTTGGGGAGTGGCAAGAAGAAGGTCTCCAATTGGAGGCAGCAGGAGGAAAAAAAAAAAAAAACAGCATTGCCTTCTAGGTGTAGCCTAGGATGTATCATTTGAAACCTTGCACTTTGTCTCAAGTAATAGAGGAAGCAAAATGATTGTGTGGTTTCCAATGGATTCACCAGTTCCTTCTGCTCATTTGCCTGTTTGGAAGGCAATGCTTCTTCTCGCAATCTTTACTGTTGTGAAGCTGGTCTTCCTCATTTATTTCAAGCTGTCATTGCTTCCTTCCAGTGCACTTCTTGGTCATCTCCAGTAATCATAGTGACCACATTTGTGCTCCTTGTCTATATTTAGAAACAGTCTTAAAGATGGAGTGGTTATCTGTTGTTCCCATAGTATACAGTTTATTTCATCTGACTTTCTAACAGCAGTTCTCAAACTGTGGGTTGTGAACCTTTGGGGTATAACAACACTTTCACAGGGTTACATATCAAATATCCTGAATATTAGATACTAATATTATGATTCATAACAGTAGCAAAATTACAGTAGCAGTGAAATAAATGCATGCCTGTGGCTCACCACAATGTGAAGATCTGTGTTAAAGGGTCATAGCAGTAGGAAGGTTGAGGACCACTAGTTTATAAATTCATATCTTCATATACTTTCTATAAAGATAGACCTACTGACTTAGTTCTTATCAATGGAATAAGGTAAAAATGACAGTGTGTTACTTCCATGTTTAATATAAAAGAAAGAAGAAAGAAGAAGGAAGGAAGGAAGGAAAAAGGGAAAAGTTAAAACGTGTGGATTCAGTGAGATGGGATGGGCAAGATGCCCAGGGAAGACACTTGCCACCAGCCCTGCCAACCTGAAGTTCATTCATTCTTGGATGCAATTATATGAAATAGATGATCTACTTCCACAAGGTTTACAAGGATTTTCACACATGTTCATGGGCATTCATATGTCTACACATGAACACATACATAGACACACACACACACACATTCATATGTAATATTTTGAATTGCAATGTTAAGTAAAGGATTGTACATATTTCTGATAGCTTTTTATTTGTAAAATAGTGTCTTTGGGAATGCATCTTTATGTTAAAATCCTAAAAGAAATGTAAGATCTTTAAAAATTGCTGCAAGAAGCTTAATTAGCTGGATTCCTTCTCTGGTACCTTCCCAATCCTCCACACTTTTGCTTTATGGGCAAAGCAACTATTGCTAACACATTTAAACAACTCTGACAAATTGACAAATGTGGAGGCAAAGAATGACCTCTTTTAATATTTAAGTTACAATGTCTGTGAACTTCAGATCATACAAGCTCCCCTTTCTCCTAACTTCTCTTTATCAGTACACCAGAGGACCACCAGGGATGCTCATCCACTCATTCCAAAGGAACTCATCTCCTTCACTTCTTCAGTGTTCTGTCATCTCAGGATCCTATCCTTCTCCCTGTTGTTACTCAGATGACCACTGCCACACAAGGTCACAAAGCCCACAACCATCTTAACAGTGTAGTAAATAGATCTGTTGACTGTGGGTGTACCCACCATTTTGCAGTAGTTTACCTATTACCCTCTTACTGGGAACTAGTAAATTGAAGGGTGTCTAAGGTTGTTGCTGAGCACAGTAACATTACCTGGAAATTGTGAAAAACACAAGTTTCAGGCCTCTCCAGGGCACTGTATCAGAAACACGAGAGTCTGAGCCCAGTGATCTCTACAGTAGTCAGTCCTTTAAGTGGTGCCAGCCACGGTCTGTATTCAAAAACCACTTGTTTATAGCACTGTTTTTAAAATCCTCTCATGCGTGTATGCACAGATTGTAGAAAATGGTAGCTTTGGTTTTTCTTAACAGTTCATTTTCTTGAGCAACATAGACTTATCTGAATTAAGGTTCATTAGAAAATAATGTGAATTGATGAGTATTTAGTCTTTCAACATAGAGTTTGGCATGTGGATCAATTAAAAGGGTATATTCTGAGAAAATATGATGATAGAACTGTTACATTTGTGTAATTAAAGAGAATATTTAGGTGACAAGCAAAACAGAGGTAAGGTCTCTGACACCAAGCATGAAACGTCACTGTTCTACTATGCTAGGACACATACGCTCTCTTGAGTGTTGCAGAACAGCCAATGAATGGAAAGCAAGGACAGAAATCGACTGCCGGAAAGGGGAGCATCACTGTTTTCACAGAGCTCCCATCCCAGCCTTGTTTTGGCTCCTTTTACAGTGACCTCTGTACCTGAATGAAAGTTTCCGAACTTTTCCTTTCTCTTCTAAACAAGACTGCAAGTTTCATCTTGTTACCAGTGTTCCAGAGTTCTCGTGGCCAATTTTGCCCTATTTAAATATCTCATATTTTATATTACAAAGAGTGAAAGTTCTTAATAAAAAAAAAAAAAAAACATTGACACTTTTATATTTAAGTGTAAAGATGTGACCTGTCAGTTTATTGTCCTATTATGACACATCATTGATTTTGTTTCTTTCAATGTGAGTGAATTTTAACAATTACTGAGGCACTTTTAGATATAAACTTTTAAAATAATTTTGGAAAAGTTGACATAATAATCCCAAATTACATTCCTTTCAAGCATGGAAGAAGGTGCAGTTAGAAATCAAGTTCTTTACAAAAGTCAAAGGTCAATAAAAAGTGTAGTTAGAGTTTTCCTGCCTGGCCCAGAGTCAGGACAAATCTCTCTCACCCACCAGGCCCATAGATGCTCAGACCCAACCAAGTAAACACACAGAAACTTACATTGTTTACAAACTATATGGCCGTGGCAGGCTTCTTGTTATCTACTTTTTTATCTTAAATTAACCCATTTCTATTAATCTATACTTTGCCACATGGCTTGTGGCTTACCGGTGTCTTTACATGTTGCTTTTCATGGTGGCGGCTGGCGGTGTCTCTCTCCAGCCTTCTACTTCCCAGAATCCTCTTCTCTCTTGTCCCGCCTATACTTCCTGCCTAGCCACTGGCCGAACAGCATTTTATTTGTACAGAGCGATATCCACAGCAAAAAAGTTTAAAATCCAGGATCATGTTAAGAAGGGGGAAAAGGGTATTGTATATTGAAACATAAATGCTTAAAATTTTAGTAAGAATTCTTTTTCTCCTAAGTCTATCATTTTAGTTCCTTTTATACACATTGCATGATGGTCATTTTGGTTGTACTCTAAAATTGGGCCAATGTTCCTTCTTGATGCTGACATATCCATTAACCAAGAGATCCCTAATGGTGACATACCATTCACTGGCTTTTCACTTCAAACCTTTACTTACATGGTAGATGATGTTGTTATTTTTCCTCTTTTGACCCATTTTTCTAAGTTGAACAAGGCTCTGTGCATCACCTCAGTCTCTTTTCCAGAATGCTGGCATCTCCATTGTCCAGTCCCTCCTCTCTCAACACTTCCCAACACTGCACCACTGTTGGTGGTCATTAAACAGGGCTGCTTCCATATCTCTGTGCTGACTTATGGATCTTCCAGAGACACACAAAAAGGAATGACTATGAATTTAATAGCTACTCCAATTTAAAACCGGGTGTGAAATTCCTTATTTTCTTTTCCAATGTAGAGAAAAGCATAGTACATTTTGCAACACAGCCTTGATGATTCATTCTGCATTAAAAATCTTTTTATTAGATAAATTAATTTGTAGTGCAGTATTGATCCCAAGTAGTAAGCAAACAATAAGCACAGATGTACATTCTTCTTTGTAATAAAATGTTAAGACTGTTTCCATTTGTGTATTAAAAAAGAAAAATGCCATGCATGTTCACTGAAACCAGCTTTTACCTATGAGCTGTTGCAATTACTCATCAGAATATATCGAAGTAAGAAAGACCCCCTTCCTTTTATGCTCCTGTGCTCTGTGACAGTCACCTTTGGAATCTGCTCTCTTAATTTACAGCATGTTGCATTTTTGCATCCTTGCTGCCTTAATGATACCATCATCTTCCAAACTCATTAAGGTCTCATATAGGTTTATGAGTGTTGCAGTGACATCTTTACTTCTCAGAGCAGTTTGGAAACCTGCAGGGACAAAGAATTGCTACAGATGGACTGTTATGCAAAACTGAGTCTATCAAGTCTCCCATAACCTGGAAAGGAAAAGTATTTTGGAACATAAAAGCAGCATATGTTTGAGATGTAGATGTAAGTTGATGGAGGTCAGATTTGCACACCAATTGCTTTCCATTAGCAGCTAAGAGGTACCTGACCATAGGGACTTACCAATGACTTTATGAGGTCTGCAAAAAGAAACATGTTGATCATTTACTTGATTATAAACCTCCTGTTCTCAAACAAAATAGTGTAGAGATCAAAATCAGCAACTACATGATTGAAACAAGAATATAAATGCATGAAAATGAATTGCACTTTATTGCTGAGTGAGCTAAAAAAAAATTAATCAAATGACAGAGTAGCTCATCTAAAAATTTCAGTGTGCCAGAAAAGGATCCTCTGAATAGGACTTCCTGAACTTTCAAGTACAATGAATATAGCAGCCTATATCCACCACCATCCTTTACTACCCACTGCCAGTAACAAATCCTGTGTTCATTCTTAGAGTATCATTAGTGAGATTATACTCTTTTCATGTGCTTTAGCATTTAGGATACTGAAATAGTATTTAAAAACTGCTGATACAGGCCAGAATTAGCATACAGTTTACAATGAAATATGACAACTCAAGAATATATAAACTCGAAGCAATCTCACTGAGAAGCACACAAAGGACAGGAAGGAAAGAGGATTGAATTTTACAGCACTCTACTAAGAATTTCCAAGTGCAAACTGTAGGCTTAAGCTCATTAGTGTGAGCTGACAAGAAACACCATACTACTATTGATGGCATTCATTTCAGCAAATACACGAGTGAAAAACAGAGGAGAGCAAAGACGCCTAGAGAAGATAGGTTAATCTTGTGGGAACCACATTTGCTTGATGAATATGTATGTATCGTTGACCTCAAGCTATTGGATAAATTGCTTTTCTGGGGTCAGATGTGGACATAGTGATGAATTATGGGACTCCTTACTCCCTGACTCATCTGTGGTTGTCAGCCTACAGCAGTGAAGCCTATTTGGTTCACAAATGTCTAGACTGAAGTAGTCAGTACTACAAGAACATTAAAATTATGAGTTTATTTTATTTTAAGTTTTCCCAGATAAAGTACCAATCCACTACCAGGATTATTAAAATTAAAGAAGATTTTTAAGTTTAATATACTGTCCATGAATTGATAGATCTTAAGTAAAAACTATTCAGGCTCAGCTATGGAGCTTATACATTGTAATCCCAGCATTCAGCCGGAGGAACTCTAAGAGTTCAAGGCCAGCCTGAGAGACACAGTGAGTTCCAGTTCTGTCTGGATGACAGTGTGAGATGTTGTTTCAGAAATAAAATTTAAAACAATGTTATTCAGTTTGATGAAATATTGAAAATAAGAATGTAAATGAAAACAAGAAATAATTACACAAGACACAGCTGTATGTAACTGAAGAGTAAGTTGGGATGACTATCACGGAAATTATAAGAACGACAATCAGTAACATGTAAAAGTAGGCATGTGTTTGTATAGGAGTAATTACTTAGCAGACTTCTTCCATGTAAACGACTGCTTTCTAATACAGAATTAGAATATTTTATACTCCATATGCTCACACCACAAGGTTTTAGCTTTAACATGAATAATAATACTATACTCCAGTATTGTTTACTGAAAAAAAAAATACTTCAACACATATGGTTCAAGTCATAATTTGGCTGCTGCCAAATCAGAACCCACATTTTCATAGGTGTTTTAATCAAGGACAGAAAGATGTCAAGGGAAAATCAGAAAGAAAAATAAGCAGCATCCTTTATCAGGAACACTAACATTTCAGAAAGCTGTCTTAGTCTCATGGCAACAATTCATCAAGCTTCAGTGTCTTCTGGGAGGAACCAACAACATTTCAGCCTTGAAAGTGTGAAGGGAAACAAAGAGAGAGTGGTTGGAAAGGCATCTTTGTTCCCAAAGCCTGGGACCTGCTGTAGTTGTTCTCTACTTAATCTTGTTTATATTTCACCAGTGCAGAGTGCCCTGAAGCACTGTCACACAACCCATCAAGCTTTCACTTTTTGCCAAAAGTGGGTGTATTCACACTTGACTGTTTGTGAATTCATCCTGCCCATCTGATTTGGGGGGGGGGAACTACATTGGAAATTGATGTACAGGCTGTGTTGATCTTTTTTTCTTATTTTTACCTTGAGATAATCTACAGTCTGTTTTACTTTCAGAGTCTTTTCTGCCCAGAAAAATACTGTCAGTATACATCCGTGGGGCTCATATGTTGAGCTGAAGTGCTTTCTGATATTTTTTTTTACTTGAAATAGTACATGAAGTTCAAAATTTTATACTATGAACAATTAGATTAATAAACTAACAGCAACAGCAAAGATGGCCAGCTCCCTCTCTGGCACTATTAGCCTGATGTACAATAAGTAAGAGGTGTCCTTTCTTTATCAGAAACTAGGCTTTTCAAGCATTTGAGGATCAGTTCAGTGAGTGACTCATTAGGGATCTATGCATCACAGTCAAGTGATTCATTTTTCTCAATGACCATTTTTATAGGCACGTTTTTGAGAAAACCTTTTAATTTATGTATTCCTATTCACTATTTTCCTACTAATTTACTTCTAGAATCTAGGAAAACATATAGTTGTCAATATGCATTTTATTTACATTTACTAATAAATGATGAGAAATAAGGGGCTCATTAATACAATTGTGACTTTTTTAAAACTTCTCTTTTTTTTAACTGCAGGGAAGATAAACAACCTCAAATCTATAAAGTTCTGGTTTATATTTTTCTGCCATGAGTATACTTATTTTTGTTAATGCACAATATAGTTTAAAGAATTAATAGTTTGCAATTTTAAAGTAACCATTTAAGCTAAAGGTAATTAGTTTTTAAAACTTCTTAAATGTCACAATAAAAGGTATATGTCGCTTGACTCCTTTCACATTAGTAACATTCTTTACCCAGTGAATTTAGCTCAAGTTCAGACTGCTAATAAAAAACTTCATTATAAAAGAGGTTAGTACCAAGATATTGGCAATACTCTGTAGAAGATGCAGTGTATTCAGTCTGCCTGACATCAAATAAGTAATCATTGTCTTAGCTTTGAACACAGAATAAAAGATGTCATCTTCAAGATTTCACCAAAAATGCATCCTATCCATGGAAACACTGGGAACGCTCAGTAATCTGAGTTGGCTGAGGGATGAGTATGCTTGATGTAAATGTAATCAGTAAGGTTACTGCAGGGAGCACCTCTTTAATTCTCTCACATCTGTGCATCTGCAACATAGAAACAACACTGAGGCAAATTCTGAAAGCATCTTAGTCCAATCAAGAGGAATAAGAGTTTCCAAGATCTTCTATCTTACCCCAATGATTCAGAAGAAGGCCAAGATGTTTAGATGGATGAGCCTTCAGGTTAAAACAGTACTTCTGAGATTCACACACATGCCCCAGGAATGGATGCTTTCTTACATATAGAAGGGGGCATCCACTGCCTTGTTATACAACCAACTGGTGTTGCTTGTCTTGTTGGATGTTTACAGCATCTCCAGCATCCTTAGTCATTGCCACCAGAAGATCTCCCAGGCCTACACTCAGCCCTGGTATGCTTAACACAGACTATGGAAATATATCTTGCACTAGGCTATAAACTTGAATCCAATTATTTGTAGTTTAATGGTGATTGGTTTAGGCACTTCTGTGGCATGAGATGATCTATATAATAATGTGGTTTTAGGACTATAAATTAGCAAGGATTAATTTGGTTAGCTTACTCTAGACTGATTTATGCTATATTCAGTGGAAAATGAAGTAAACAAGCTGTGTAACTCATTGTACTTTCATAGCTTTCTCTTTTTTAATATTATTTTTTAATTAATGTTTTTTTATCCATTTTACATACCAACCACAGATTCCCCTCTCATCCTTCCTCCCATTCACCACCCCCAGCCTTTTCTCTCCCAAGCCCCCTCATCCCCTCCTCCAAAAGGGTAAGGCCTCCCATGCAAAGTAAGTAAAACTTGTGCATTCAGTTGAGGCAGGACCAAGCCCCTTTCCCCTACATTAAGGCTGAACAAGGGATCCACTATATTTCTTATCTGTGGTCTAAATAGCTGGGTTTAGGAAAGAAAGGTTCCTTTGGCGTGTGTTTCTAAACTGTTCTTTGTAAGTGCTTGACATAAACATGTTACTGAATCTGGAACACTGGGATACTTACCTTTCTCTATTTCTACACTGATGCTATCCATTTTTTTCACACATTTGACGACATCTACGAGTGTTTTAAAACATTCTCTATACTGGAGAGATGGATCAGTGCCCAAGAGCACTGGTTGCTCTTCCAGAAGACCCAAATTTAATCTTCAGCTTCCACATGGTGGCTGACAACCATCTCTAACTCCAGTTCCAGAGGATCTAATGACCTCTTCTGGTCCTCAGGCACTGGCTGCTTCTCCAGAGGACCCAAATTTAATCTCCACCACCCACCTGACTGCTGACAACCATCTCTAACTCCAGTTCCAGAGGATCTGATGATCTCTTCTAGTCTCTTTGGACACTGGGCATGCACATGGTTTACAAACCTTTGCAGACAAAACATCCATACATATAAAATAATCAAAGAAAATCTTGCCCCAGAATTGTTTCCTGTATAGAATTAAAATTGAGATCAATAAGATGTATGTGTTTTGTCTAAGTAGAGGGAGGTATTTGATGGACAGAGTTTGTCTTGCCGGGAAATGCTACTATTAGTTGGTAAACCTCTCCCTATCTGTAATTCAACAGCACTTTAGACTCCCCAGTTAATGAGCCTAAAAGCAGCCTCTGTCCCTTGGGCCTTTTCAATCTGAAGCCATCTCAGTGTGGCTTGTCAAAACTGTGTTGGCTTAATTTTCATAAGTATGAAAATACAAATTGGATGCTTCAAACTTAAAAGAAACAGTTATCTTTCCCATCCCTCTTCAGTTTTTCCCACTTGTACAAATAGCAAGAGTCCCAGGCCCACTTATATTCCTACTAAACAGTGTGTAGAAGGAACAATAGTAGAAGGAACTATTATTTGATATTTCCTTTTCAATCATCTACACATTTGAAGAGATATATATACTCCCAAAAGTCATATATTTAAAGTCATATATTTAAAATACCAGTATCAACCTTTACAGAAAGACTTGATACTATAATGAAGAGTTATAATATTTATGCTAACTGGCCTGAGCTATGACTGCACAGAGCAAAGCAGAAACAGATGCATTTATTCTATAGTGTGTAGTATTTCAGCAGACACATTTGGACCCACCTGAGCACCTACAACATTAATGAGCTCCTAAATCCTTCTTTTTAAAAATTAATTATTTGAGTTTTATGTGTTGTATTTTGATCATAGTAACTCCTTTCCCCCAACCTCTCAAAACATCCACATGCTTATTCTGTACTCATCTGTGCCCCCAGTTTTTAACTACCAAGTCCAGTTAGTGAGGCTATTTATACTCTTGGATGTGTGGCCATCCACTAGAGAAAGTTACACCAACTGGGGCAACATACTTAAAGAAAAACCCAACTCCTCCTCTCCTAGAAACCAGCAATGAACAACAACTTTTTCAGATAGGCATGGGGCTTCCTGACTACCTCCCCTGTCAATTATCAGATTGTGTCTGGTTTGGACTTGCAAAGGTCTTGATGGTGCTGACACAGCTGCTGTGGGTTCCTCTTCTGTGTCCTGTAAACACTTATTTCCTTGCAATCATTCACCGCCTTTGGCTCTTAAATCAGTTTGCCTTATCTTTCTCAATTTTCCCAGAGCTTTTCCAGGAGGCACTGTGATACAGATGCCAAATCCCCATTTTGATATAAGCACTTCATCCTCTCTTATTCTCTGTACCATATCTAGTTGTGGGTTTCTGTGCTAATTGACAAAAGAAAGCTTATCTGGTGAGGTTTCAGGGAGGCACTAATCTATGGATATAACACAGATTATTGGTTGGTTTAATTCTATCCCCCTTTAGCAGAGTAAAGTAATAGCTTCTCTGCTAAAGTCCATGATATTTCTAGTTATCCATAAGTTTGGGGCACTTATAACTGTTCCAGAAAGTGAATCCATATTTTGAATCAGATTTTAAATACAATCAGAAAGTTGTTGGCTACTCCCATAACATTCATGCCACTTTTGCACCAGTGGACATTGCCTGCCAGGCTTGTTTTATTATAGTTCACAGGGATGTCACTTTTGCCTTATTATAACATGCATAGCACCCCTTAGCCCCAGTAAAGCTAATCAGTAGAGAAGATGCTTCCAGGTCAATACAAGTTTGTTTGATTTCTTCGTGTTCTATGACTCTTGTATTCAATTCCTTAATCAATAGGACTTCACCCTCAAGTTTTAGTGGACAATCCAAAACAATGACAGTGATCTGTAATGTTTGGGGGTCTATGGTACCTCATAATCTAATAATTTCAATAAATGTAACCCCTCTGGCATGGGCTTTTTATTTTTTAGGCTGGAGTGTCTTGTACAGGTATTTTTCCTGTTATAAAATAACTTCACTTAATCTGTTTTTATATATGTGTATATTTATGTTTCAGGAAACTTCTGGGAAAGAGTTTTCACATGACTTTTTCCTGGCTTTTTTTAATAAAACACCAAGGAGCACAGATGAGCATGCTTTTGGGGAGTAAACAGAGAGAGAGATTTAGGGATATTTCAAGAATAGAAATTCTGAGTAATGTGACTGATCTATTTCTAAAATTTAGAAGAAATTTCACACTAATTTCCATAGTGGTTACAATAATTTTTCTCCCACTAAAGTCCTCCCCTTTCCCCACATCCTCACCAGCATTTATCATTCTCTCTCTCTCTCTCTCTCTCTCTCTCTCTCTCTCTCTCTCTTAATTTTAATAATTCTGACTGAAGTAAGATGGGATTGTAAGGTAGGTAGTTTTAACTTTCATTTCCCTGATGGCTATGGAGGTTGAGCTTTTAAAAAATTTCCTCAGACATTTATATTTCTTCTTTTGAGAACCCTCTGTTTGGTTTCCTGCCCCATGTTTAAGTTAAGACTTTTTTGTTTTATTGAAGTTTAGGGTTTTTTAATCTTTGAGTATTCTAAATACTAATTCTTTGACAGATGTGCAATTGGTAATGTTTTTGCCATTCTGTAGACTATCTCTTTACGCTTATGATATCCTTTTGCTGTATAGAAAGTGTTTAGTTTCATGAGGTCCTATTTCTCAAATGTTAGTCTTAGCACTAGAGGGGTCCTGTTGAGAAAGTTTTTCATGTGCCTATAAATTCAAGTACATCCCCTACTTTCTTCTATGTCACATTAAGGGTTTTAAGTCTTGTTTTGAAGTTCTTGATACATTTATAGTTGAATTTTATGTGAGGGAAAAGCTAAGGATCTAGTTTCAGTCTTCTACATATAACCATCAGCTTGGCCAGCAGCATCTGTTGAGGATGTTCCTTTTTCTCCAATATGTATTGTTGGTCTTATTTCAAAAAATAGTGCCCATACAAAAATTCTGAAATTAAATGACATACTGAATTAAATGAGCCTGTCATATACCTACAGATATTCCACCCAAAAACTAAAGAATACATATTCTTCTCAGCAGCCCATGGAACTTTCTGCAATATGGATCATTTATTAGAACACGGAGAAAATTCCAACAAATACAGTAGGAAAATCAAAATTGCAGCTTCATTCTATCTGACTGTATGGCATAAAGCTAGATATCAACAGCAATATAAACAACGGAGATTAGATAAATTCACGACAACTAAACAAACAGCACATTACAGATTGACAATTGAATCAAAGAATAAATCCAGAAGGAAATTTTCAAATTCCAAGAATTGAATGAAAGTGAAAACACAGCATTCCAAAATCTATGGGATATAATGAAGGCAGTTCTAGGAGGAAAGTTTATAAACACCATGTGCCTATACCAAAATATTCCACATTGGAATAAGAAAATACACACAGACATGTAAAAAAGAGCACAAGAAAAGTTATTTATAGCAAATAGGTTATAGATGCAAAGACCCACTCATTTGCATACTCGGGAATCCTATAACAAATACTATTTTGAGAATAATCTTGACATAAAGTTCTCTTATATAGTTGCATCCTCATCCTGTGCAATGACATGTAAAATTAACCTTATTTTGAAATTTAATTTTTTTTTTATCTTCCAAGGTTAATAATGAAACAAGAAAAAAAGAAAGAAAAAAGTAATCTATTAATTATAATTGAAGCTGTCCTTGGATGCATCTGTGTACATAGAGAGGTGATATATCTATGTATCGTGTGTGTGTGTGTGTGTGTGTGTGTGTGTGTGTGTGTGTGTGTGTATACATGTGCATTCAAACGCATGCATGCATGCTATGTTATCAGAGAAAAAACTTTTTATCTGGATGCTGAAAACATCACTGCCATGTTTACCATAAAGGATGGGATTATTATAATCTCTAGATTTTAGAATACAACTAAGACAAATATTCTGCATCATGAACTTTAATTCTTCATAATTTTCACTCTCATCTTTGCTTTCAAATTTAAGAAAGTGCTCTAAAGGGCAAGAGCACTTCCGACAAAACTGAAAATCATCTTCAACTTTACTTTTTAAAATCAGACATTTAGGTAATTTCAGAGTTGATTCAGTATGTTACATTCTGCAAAGGAGCAAATATAGACTTCTTTCTACAGATTGCTTTGTTTTTAATTCATGTAAGCACACAATCTCAAATATCAGTGCTAGATGTTAATATTTAATTTAAAGACATCTCTGTGTGTATGTTCTTGTGTATGTGTGTGGAGACCAAAAGACATCATTAAGTATGGTAGGATCCCAGCAAGTCCCAGGGATCACCTGCTCTGGCCTCTCTCACCCTGAGATTACAAGAACATGCCACCATACCTGAAGTTCTGAAGTTATAGTGGGTGGTAGGCATGAAACAGGTGTTCAAGCTTGTGAAACATACACTTTAGGTACTGAATTATCTCTCAGAGCCATAAAGAAGCTAGTTTTGTCTTAATATTAAATTATTCCTATCTTTAACAGTACAGAATAAAATTCCTTCAAGGCCTTTTAGCTGTAGCAGTGATAGGTGGCTTTCTGTTGCTCTCTATATTTTGAGGAACAAAAGCTTTCTTTTTGACAGAATACATTGAAAATTAAAAATTCAACATGTGAGAAGAATTTGGAATTATGTATTCTTATTTTGTCCTAAATTAAAAGAGTTGGCATCAAGATGTATGTGTTTGTATACAAATAGAATAACTAATATTATACACGGGATATTTTTCTATTTCTGACTATAGTGGGGTCTGTGTGAGCACAGTTATTGATGGATATCAGGAGGTGGTGATACACAAAATATGCTTACTTGGTAATACAGTAGAACTTATATACTTTACTCAGGATAACTAGTGTAAAATTAATTTCTCCAAAATTGTTGGGAATTTCATTTTCCTCCCACCTAAATTTTTTTTCACCAATGTGAAAATATTTACAGAGTGTAAATTGCCTCAGATGAGGAAAAGTCTAGCTGGTTCATATTACAAAAAATAATGGTGAAAACATTCACTTCTTAAATAATTACTTTCCTTTTTGAGAATAAATATAATTTCATTTATATAGTTTCACATTTGAAAGCATGTGCTCTATACCTACAGGGCAGATTATCTCTTTCAACTATTTCATAGTTTCTAAGCTAGTCTATTTATATGATCTCCATTTTGCAGATGAATTAATTGAGACTGGCAGATATTATTGAGGTTCTCCCCATTGATTGTAAATCTTCCTATGCAAGATTAGCATTTTACTCACAGATCTCATGCCACAGATTCTAAGTGTTTTGTGACCTAAAAAGAGTCACTTCGCCCAGTATCCTGTAATATAAGGAGTTTAAGTCCTGCAAAATAGTGCTTTTACACTCTACATGTAATTTTTAAATATACTATATAGTTTAATATATTAAAAACATAACAAAAAATAAAATATAAACATTATTAGATGGAAGATGTAGTTTAGTTGGCAAAATACTTGCCTAGCTTATACCAAACCTTGGGTTCATCCCTGCAATTGAGCAATTGGCTCAGGAAAATTAGAAGTACCTAGCCATTCTCTTCTACATCATAAAATCTGAGGCCATTATGGGCTACATGATACATTGTCTTCAAAAAAATAAGTAAAATGTTATGGGGATATTACACAAAGAGGAACACAGACAGTAAGATCAACAACAATAATAACATTTTTCTATGTAATTTTCCTCCAAGAATTTTATTTTTTGTTTTAAAATATTAGAGTGAGATGCCATCATGATACTTCAAACATGAATACTAAAATTTTATAAATTTTATATTCTACAAATAAGATTATTTTGTATCCTCACTCACTAGCTATTTGCCAGATACACTAGTAAAATTTAGAGCCCCAGGTTCTACAGATTGTACTTTTTTTTCACTGTACATTACTTCCTTTTTCTCAGTATTTCCTTGAAAGTCAGGCACCCTCACCAATAGACAAACATAAAGGACAGAGTAGGTGACATAACTGAGTTGAATAAAGTAAAACACACCCTGTGAGTGACTAATGACTGCATTGCTAAGCTTGCTGCTCTCCTTTTCCTGAACAAGAGATTTTTGTCACATTCAAAATTTTAATTGAAATAAAATGATTGACATAATTTTTCAATAAATTTCTCTCACATTTTTGAGTGCTTGGTGTCACTCTTCTGAACATATCAGCACATATTTAAAGATAGTTCATGCTAATGACCCAGTGAAATTTGATTTTAGTGTAGTTATCATTAATTTAATTTTTCTGTAATGAATCATTTGAGGAATAAGCTAAGTTCATTTTGTTCTGTGTCCAATAATTATTTCAATTCTGTTCTTTACATTAAAAATGGAAATGATGCTCTAAAACTAATTTAGTGTTTAGGAATGATAAAAGAGATGATTTCCTCGGAAGGTAAATTCTCTGCTTAAGTCAAACTATGTTCAGTGAAAGTTGGATAGATACCAGTGGACCCATTCAAGAATATTTGGGCATTTTGCAAGAAATCATTCTTCATGGATGCCTCTGTTCATGTGTCCAGATGAAGAGAGTATCATGGAAGATTCATCATACTTCTTTTATAAGAGAACTAATTCCACTAAGGTCATCGCATTAAGTTGTGAGGCTCTTCTCTAACAAAGTAATTATTTCCCAAAGGCCCTACATAGCTACTCTCGCCATGCAGATTCAATGCAAACATATAAATTATTGGAAATACAACCATCCAGACTGTAGTAGATGTGTTTCATCTCATTTATAAAGAACTAATCTCTTGTCTCTATTTCCTTTCTTAAAGAATTTTCTATTTAGCTCCTCCTTCTCAGGGCGCTCCTTTTGTTCCTTCTCGCTTACCAAAATCAAACTCCTTTGATAATACATCTTAGATATTCATACATAGAAGACACCATCTCACAGCAGACACCCTAGTCCTCTGCCTCATACAATCTTTCCTCTCCCTTTCACTAGATATTTCTGAAACCCTGGCTGTAAATGTTGTAGAAGTATCAGTTGGAGATGAACATCCTATGGCCACTATTTCCTGACCTTTGACCAGTTGGGGATCTCTGGAATAGTCTTCACCGGCTTCTAAAAGAAGATTCTTTAATGGGAGATCAGAGCTGTTTCCTAGCTGGTGTCAAAGGCTATGTCAACCTGGGTTTGGATTTTATGCTTTCCTAGAAAGGAAATACTACTTTTTCATGTTTAATTGAATTGCAACTTAAGAATATTAGTACCAAAGATATATATGCAGGCCCTTTGGACAATTTATATAATGTAGCCTACAGTTTACATGGAAGAGACAGAAGACACCTGATTTACTGGGAAGCAGTCTTCTGAAAAACTCAGCTCAAATTTCATGCGACAGTTTTCAGGAATTATCTCCCTTTGCTTCCTAATTGCTGTCAGCAAAGCTCAAACTAACTGCTCAGTAACCTTCTTGCCCTGATGCAGCCATGACTCAGCTTGTAAAGCATGTAGGTAGACCTTCCTCCCTAGAAAGCAAAGTGCTTCTTACTGTTTCATTAGTGGAAGTACAATGTGGAGATGGATGTCAGGTGACAAAAAATAAATAAATCCGAGTGTATTTGATGCTTCCTGACAGGTGATTGTTACTGCACCATGATAGTAGTAATGGATTTATGAGTGGTAAGGGTGATCTCACTTCTGCTGCCAATATAACTTCATCAAGGTAAGGTAACAAATTAAAGACTGAGGACAAAAAAAAAAATCACCTTACAATGAATTGAAATAAATGTACTACATTATAACAATCATGAGTTTGGGTAGTTGCCATCAAATACATTGAACAAGAATAGATATTTTACATGGTTTTAAAACAAACAAACAAACAAATAAAATCCCTATGCCTAGTTCAAAGCAACCTAAAACATATTATTAAATGAGTGCTTTTAGTCAAATGAAATTGCAGGCATTTGAAATATGAATGCTTACAGCCTAAAATGGTAGCAGACTATTTTGTACACTACAAGTACAAAAGCTTCCAAGGAGCACAGAGTATGCAAAATGAATATCATGCTTTAATGCAATGCAAAGTATATTGAATTTACACTTTAAGACCTATGTATTGAGGTTTTCTGCATGTCAGGCACATAGGATAGTGAAAGCAGAAGCAGGTCTCCCCATGCAGCTTACATATGCTAATCCTATTACCAGTGAATACCACTATTTCCATGTGGAGTGCCAGGGGAATACCAAGCAGCAGCTTGCTGTGAATGGATTTCTGAGAGAGAAACAGACCCCAGAAGAAGAACCTCTAACATACTGAGTCCACTCTGAAATCCAGTGAAGATCCACACTGGAACAATTTGAAGCATGAGATGAAAACAAGGAGAACAGAATCACACTGATAGGTGCAGCTAAATCTCTGGCTGAACTGGCACACTTGAAGCGGGGGGGGGTAGGGGGCGTCATGTCCTCCATTTACTTGAATTTCTGCAGTCAATATGAAATCACATGCCACACAGGAGTGCAAATACAAGCAGCTCTTTGTCAGACTGAGAAAGTATGGGAAAACTGAGGCAGACAACACCATCTCAACAGGCTATAATTGCTTGACTGGAAGCAGTGAGGAATCTCAGCCCTAACTTGGATGAAGGTTTAGTGGACTTAGAAGGGCTGAGGGACAGACTGATATACATTATATACTTACATTATATGCATACGTACATATATGTGTAACTACCATGAATTTAAAGCTTTTTTTTTTTTTAATGGTTTAACTGTTAGCAGGGGGGACTCTTTTTACTACTCAGGCATATTGTTGCTGAAGGTGGAGTGAACCAGTCAGTCTGGGCCCAAGCAATTCTTCATGGCTAGGAGCTATTGCCCAATAAGCCTGACTCAACTCCTCTTGACCTGAGGCTACTATCCAATAGAAGGAAGAAAAAAAAAATGTATATTGATTTGTGTGCTAAGTATTTCCACTAGCAAAAAGGTACCGCAAAATTACAGTACTTAATATGAATAAAATGAGGAAATAAATAGAAAAAAAAATTTAATTTCCCAGCAGCGCTGGAGAGGTTTCTCAGTAGTTAAGAGCATTTGCAGTGCCTATAGGAGGGTAGGGATTGATTCCCAGCACCCACATGACAATTTACAACTGTCTTTAACTCCAGTCCTAGGGGATCTGATGCCCTCTGACTCCATAGGCACCACACATGTACACAGTGGACATAGATGCATGCAAGCAAAACACTCTTCTACATACATTAAAATAAAAACAAATCTTTTTTCAAGCACTAGACAGAGGGACATTTACAGGAAGTAATTCAAAATAAATTTGAATTCATCTAAAGAAAGGAAATTGGAAAGATCAGAATGGAAGTCAATGAAGCAGAACAAAAAAGTAAAACAGAAAATCAATGAAAACAAAAGTGGCTTCTTTGAGAAAATTGATAAATTGTTAAACAATTAACCACATTGATCAGAAGCAAAGAGCCATGTAAATTACCAATGGGAATGCTATAAACTCCTTAATGTAAACAAATTTGGTGACTCAGATGAGAAGGGAATGTTTTTTGAGGTGTACAGTATACCAAAGCTCACCAAGAAAAAATAGACTAATATCCCTATAACTTCCTTTTAAAGGAATTTTTGTAGTTAAAAACTCTAGGTCCAAAAGGTTTCATTGGTGAATCCTAGCAAGCATTTAGGGAAGATGTGGCCATAAGGACACACACACACACACACACACACACACACACACACACACATACACACACACACTTCTAGAAACTTGAAAAAACTGTGACTACATTCTACTATTTATGTGTGGCATTCCTGCAAGGACAGCTTAATATTTGGAAGGCGATTAATTTAATAGCAAACTAAAAACAAAGATACTATAATTATATTAATAGTTGTGTGAAAATATTTTGGTAAAATTAAACATTCCTTCTTTTTGAAGCACATTTTTTTTTGAAGCTAGGAAAGTCTTTAATACCAGTGTTTGGAACATAGAAGCACGTCTGATCTACATATTTATTTCCAGGATAGCTAGGGCTACATAACATGACCTTGTTTTAAAAAAAACAAAACAAAATAATTTGTCAATGGAAGTTTCTGTCCCACCAGCAACTCCCAAATGCCCAGCAGCCACTTCCCAAATTCCCACTCAGAGGCTTGCATTAATTATAAATGATCTGCTGGTAGCTCAGGCTTATTACTAACTAGCCCTTCCACTTAAATTAACCCACAATTCTTAGCTATGTTTAGCCACGTGGCTTGGTACCTTTGCTCAGTGCAGCATTCTCATCTTACTTCCTCTGCATCTGGCAGGCAACTCCTGACTCTGCCCTTCCTCTTCCCAGCGTTCTTAGTTTGGTTATCCAGCCTATACTTCCTGCCTGGCTACTAACCAATCAGTGTTTTATTAAACCAAATTTAATGACAAATATTTATAGTGTACAAGAGGATTATTCCACACCATTTTGAAATAAACATGTTATTACATCATTCAGCTCTTTCCTTTCTTTCCTGCAGCCTTTTCCATGAATTATTCCCTCACTCTTTCTCAAAGTCATAGTTTCTATTTTCTTAATCTTTATGGTGTGTGTGTGTGTGTGTCCTTGTGTGTTTTTAAATATATAAATACAACCTACTCAGGCAGCCTAAACAATATCTGAACAAGAACGACACCAATAGACATACTAACACGGAAAGGAGAAATCTCATAAGACCTCAACCCTAGACAAAGAATTACAGCTGACTAAGGAACAGCCCCCTAATTATTTATCCAATAACAAGGGGTTTAGTTCAAAATCATATACTACAAAGAGTATCAACATTCTTTCTTGGTAGAAACTCACAGCACCCTGAATCATGGGAAAACAGAAATAAAAGCAAAGTTCCTTATCATAAGGAGCACAATAAAAAAATATCAGACAAGATTTTACTTGTCAAACATTAAGAAAAGGAATTAAAGTTGTTTATACCACATTTATTCAACACTGAATTCTTTGTAACAACCAGTCCAATAAGACAAGGAGAAGAAAACAAACAAAAAGTCCTAGAATACCAAATGAAAAGGAAGAGGTAACACTGCTTTTATTTGAATATAATATGGTTTCACATATAGCTATCCACAGAATCTACAAACATGGAAATTAGTATAAGTGTAATTAAGTTCATAATAGAATATCTCAGAAAAAAAAACTTAAGTTCTTCTGTTTTAAAAATAAGGAAAAATAGAAATTAAAATTGCCTTTTGCAATCATGTATGAATGTATAGAACACTTTGTCATACATTTGAAAAAGCAAAATTTAAGGCCTGCAACTTAAACACTGCTAAATTTGGTTAAACTTCCTTTTAAGATAAAAATAAATAAAGGGCTATGGTTTTAAATTGGAAGAGTCAGGGTTGTTAATATGTCAAAACCATTTACTTATGTAGAATTAATAATGTAGAATAGAGATCACATCATAAGAGTACAGTGCATAGAGTGCTAGGAAGCCATTATAGGGATGGACGCACAGGAATATGTAGATGGAACTAGGCCTATAAGAATTTCATATATCATGAGAATGTGGGCTGCTTCCAACCTATTGAAGGTTATTTGGTTTTGGTTTTAAAGTAGGTTTAAATTTACAGAAAGAACCCCCATGTGAATCACCCAGGTACCTATAATGCTAATTTCCATACAGCCATAGTTAAATTATGGTGAGCAATCCATTAACATGAGGCCTACTGTTAGCTGAATTATATTGTTCACAGTTCATTAACTTTTTACTTATAATTTTTGTTCTCTCCCTAGTCCTACTGAGGTACCACATTTTATTTGTCTATCATTTCTCCTTAGTCTTCTCCAGCTGCAACAGTGTCTCTATCTTTTGTTGAAGACCTTTTAAAAAAATTGGAATGTTATATTGATTTTGTGAGTGGAGAGTAAGCTGCGAACTGTGCAGTAACACTAGCTTGGTGAGTTTTAGCAATTGTGTTAGTAGTTACGTGTACTGAATGCAGAAACAGAAGCACATTTCAAGGAAAGAACAGTTTGGGGCACACTTACCAGTTAGCGTTAAGCACGTTCATCTGGAAGGGCAGTGGGATGGTAGATGGCAGTAAAGGTGACCTTTGCTTTGGTGATGTTACTATGAAACGATGGCCGTGATTGAGAAAACAAATCTGTATACACAGACTTAAACCCATAGATGATTTTTTTTCTTTTGAGACAAACATTTATGTACCTGGATCTCTATTCCCCAATTAGCCTAATTTTGAAACTCTGATTCTCTGTCTCTATCCCTCAACTGCTGATGTTCAGGACTTCACCACCATTCCTTATTTAGTGGGGCTGGTGGCCAAGCACAGGGCTTTATACTTGCTAAGCTAGCCCTCTAGCTGTACCCCTAGCTCTAACACATGTACCCTTTGAGGATGACTACAGACAGGTCTTCATGCCTTCCCAGCTTTTATATGGAGCTGGGGATCCACCCCCTGGTCCTCATATATTCTTGACAAGCACTTTGTCTACTAAGCCCTCTCTTTTGTGCCTAATTTGTTTTTATTATTGCATGGGATAAAAATTGTTTATCAAAAAATAGTGTTTTGATACATGTATATATTCCATTCTGTTGAAATCAGACTAAATATATTTAAGTGCTCAACAGGAAGACTTTTTCATGGAAAAACATATGCAAAATCTGTTCCTAGAACTTTTAAGAATAGGAAGATCAATAACTATAATTTCTATAACATGATGGGTAAAGTTTTCAAAGTTAGAGGTACAATCCAATGAAGAATATCATTTATTCTTATAAAATATCATGCTTAACCCTCATAATTTGTTACTTGGGGTTATGAAGATATAGATGGATATTTAAAAGGACAACATTTCTCATGCATCTGGCTCCCATTGCTGCATCTTCTGCCTGTTGAGGATCTGTTATGAGTGCAAGGCAGGGAGAGCTTTGCTTGAGACAAGACTACCCTTTCCAAATCAGCAGGCTGCAGGAGGGAGGGCTTCCTAAACAGTGTGAGATGTAATGTTTAAGCAGGCAAGAAACTGACCACTTATACAATAGTTTTTAACCTTTGAAGAGCCGCATATGTAGTTATAGATTTAATATATAAAAATATTAAAGCATGTAGATGACACTCTCATTACTGCCTAGACCACTCAATAAATGTGTTGTCTTTCAAAACCAAAACCAAATAACAAAAAGAAACACTAAAGACAGATACTCTACTCATACATAACAGAAAAAGATAGTTCTCCTTTAAATTATTTATAGACACCTGTTATAATATTTAGTTAAAACTAGATGGAGGTCAATACTAATTGATAAATTTATGTTTCTTCACTTTAAGGCTGATTTTCCTTGAGCCTTGTCAATAACTGTAATCTGTTTAATGTTACATTCCCTAGCTTTTGGAAAAACATTTTGAGGACACCAAGACATTTTTGAGATACTGTTTGTGTATTGGAAGTCAAGTTAAAATTTCAAATGTGGAACTCAGTCAAATATTCTTTTTCATAGTTTAATGCAGTCTTGCTAATGCAACTATAGTAAATGTCTATTCAGAACAAGACGTTAAAAGCAACTAAAGAAAAAAACCAATACCACCCATAAATAATATGATTTTATTAAAAGGCCACCAACTGAAAGCTATGCATTTAATAGCTGAAGATTATTGAACAAAGAACACAGTAGAGCAGAACTCTAAAGTGCAGTCTCTTAATGTATTAGTCTGCTTTTGCTGCCCTAACAGAAATTAAAATAATGTGTAATTTATTAGAAAATCACAGTTATTTTCATAATTCTGGAAGCTGAGTGATTCAAAATCAAGTCAGTGACATGGAAGAAGGTTTTCCTAACTCATCATCTCATATGAAAAGGATGCAGAGAAAGCAGGAAGACAAGAGAGAGGCCAGAGGCACCAAACTCATTCTTTTAGAAGGACCCATTTTCAACTTTCAGCCATTTCTGAAGATAGTATCCTATGACACTAATGGATCCTATTAGGTCTCACCTCTAAAAATACTGCATTGGGGATCAAATTTCTACATGGTTCATACATCTTATTTTAACATCATCTTACCTAATAAAGAAACAAAGACTCAGGTACATAGCTTTAGAAATAGCCAAAATAGTGTATGTGAACATCATTTAACTTGAATTATAGAATTACACAGCCAGCTTCATTTTCATAACTGGAAATGTCCAAAAGTGGTAAAGTGTTGCAAATTCTGTTATAAAAATAATTTTTATAAGAGGTGTGGCCTTTCATCGATTAGAGCATGCTCCAAACATCTCTGATGTAAAATCTCAAACAGATGGAGTTACAAACCAGCAAATGGTCTGGGTAGATTGATGTGGAGGGTATATGGGCATACACATATAAATCACACATCCTGAACTATAAGTAAAACGAATATGCCACTGAGAAGTCCTTGGCTTAAACGGAAGACCCACAGAGGCACCCTTGATCTTCCTAACCCACTCCACACCCTCTCCCTCATGTACTGATAATTGCATTTTGTGGAAACTGAACTAAATGAGCCAGTGTTTTAACTGTCAAGATTTGAAGGTGCTGCCAAACATGAGCTGTCTCTGCTCCCGATGGAACCCTACATACTTTCCCCTCAGCTATCATGAGTTATACATTAGCCTTCACCTAGGACAAACAGACTAAAATCAAGGCAGATCAATAAGATTCCTCTGTGTTTCAAACACCATTTTGAATGCGATCATCAGTTTCACAGTACAGCCTTGAAGAGTCAATGGTAGGTTGCCCCATTGACACAGTGTTTTATAACCTGGATGGACTGTTTTGGGGTCAACCAGTTCTACTCCAGTCTGGGAAGATAACCTTTTTCTCATCTCTTTAATGAGACTACCTCTGTGCTGGCAGGTTTTTGTCAACTTGACATAAATTAGAGTCATCAAGGAAGAAAATACTACAACTAAGGAATTACTTCCATCAGATTGGACTATAGGCATATCTGAGTGACATTTATTGATTGGTTTGGGGGGACCCAACCCACTGTGAGAGGTACCACTCCAAGGCACCTGGTCCTGGGTTGTATAAGAAAGTAAGTAGATCAAATGATGGAGTGCAAGCAAGTAAGTGATGCTTCTCTGTGGTTTCTGCTTCAATCCTTGAGTTCCTGCCATGGTGTCCTATGATTATGGACTGCAATATGCTCGTTAAATAAATTCTCCTCCAAGTCCTTTTTGGTCATTGTTTCCCCAGGCAACATAAAGGCAAATTAGAGGAACCTATTTGAGCAAGTCCTGACAATAAACACACTCTGTAGAGTTTTTCCTCATAAAGAACTCTGTTCTCAGTCACATAAAATTTTGAAGTAACAAATGAAAAATTATCTTACTTGCTTTCTATGATGGAAGGTAAAAAGAACATTGGGCCAATATTTAGAACCTGGATCTTCTACATTAGTCTCCCCACACTTAAAGAGATGTACATAATTATATTTTGAAAACTATAAGCTGTATAAAGTTGGAAATTTTGTAAGAAGTAAAAACATCCAGTACTCACAGGCTGTAACTCTCTCCAGTATCTTCCTGTTAAGAACCAAAATGATTTTGTGTGTGTGTGTGTGTGTGTGTGTGTGTGTGTGTGTGTGTGTGTGTGTTTCGTAATGAGTCTCAGAATCTTTTTCCTGAATGCTGTCCTAGGATGTCACCTCACCACCAAGGCATAACACAGCAGGTTCAGCTGCTTTCCACTCTTGGACTGCATGATTTCTAAATTACAATTTCAACATGATGCCTTTTTCTTCTAACTAATGTTTGATGATTTCTATTTTGATCATGTGTAAATATTTCAATTATCATTGCTAATATTCACAATGGGATGGTTATATGAATCAGTAACCTTAAAATAATGTATAAATCACTTATATATTATGTATATGAAGACAATAAAATAATAATAAAATGGAGACCAAGTATAGCAGCACGTAGTTATGAGCATTTGGAAGATAGAAACAGGAGAATCAGAAGTTCGAGGCCATTTTCTGCTACATAGCAAGTTCAAGACCAATCTCAATTACATACAGACTGTTTCAAAAACATTGTGGATTTTATAAGGCCTTAGTGATTAAAACTGGTTTGCCCAATAATGCCTCAGTATCACATCAAGGAAAATAAGAAAAAAGAATTTTCCCTTGAAGTCATTTAACTAAGAGCAAGTCCAGATTTGAATTCTCTATTTCCTGTTCCCCATGTCTTTTGTCCTCTGTCGCATGAGACTACCTTTGCCTTCTTAACAGCAGTTTTGTGAACCTGTTTGTTTCTGTGCTTGTGTATGTCTTTCCTGATGTGTGCCTGTCTGTTATATGAGCTGTGTGTCTAGTTCTGTAGGTGGTGCATGTGTCTGTGCATGTGAGTTGTGTCTGTCTGTCTGAGTGGTGAGATAGTCTGTGTTTCTCTAACAAAGTTCTTCACTCTGTATTTATTGAAGAGCATTGAAAGCATCATAGGGCAAAAGGAATGGGATACTTTACAGAAATCTTTAACAGAGTTTTACAAGGGATTACAACTGATCCCAACCGACTCAAATAACAAACATCATTGTTTATTAACCAATATCAATAAATGGTTGCTTTTATAGTTTACAAAGTGTCTTTTGACTTCAGTACATGCAGTAACTGGGCCAGGGACTTGAAAAAGTATATAACTTAAGATTGTAGCTATGCATTTGCTTGGGTTCTAAAGTTTATTACCTGGAAAATTCAGACAAGTAAATTTGATCATTACACTGTTCTCTTAAAGGCATATTGAATAAAGAGTTTGAGTACACAGTAGCCTAGGTGAATTAAGTCTTAAGTGACTCAGTTCTGAGGCCCAGAAAAAGTTCCAGTCTCTTCAAATGCAACAAATATTTCAGAATATTTCCTCACCACAGAAAACAAAACAAAGCAAACAAAGTGGACTCTATGATTTTGTGTGTGCATTTTTTTCATTTTGATATTTTCCATATTACTGGGTTTTTGTTTAATTTGTTTGATTTCACTTTTTTTTGGGGGGGGGCTTGTTTTCTGAGAGAGAGAGAATAAAGTTGGGTGTGTAATGAGGTGAAGAAGATCTAGGAGGAAGAGGGGAAAGAACATGATCAAAATATAAAAAAATAAATTAAGTAAAAAATATAGATTAAAAAAGAAGAAAGCAGTCTGAGAAAGCCATGGGGAGCAAGCCGTTTGGCAGTGTTTCTCCATGGCTTCTGCTTCAATTTCTGGCTCCAAGTTCCTGCCTTGAGTTCTTTCCTGACTTCCCTCTTTAATAGACTATAATGTAGAAGCATGCATACGATGAAATAAATTCTTTATCCGAAATAACACACACAGTAACAAATTTTCATGATTTACATGTAACTTTGCCAACTTGTGTTTCTAAGGACTGAAACAGATAGTTTTCTTATAGTTCATACATGAAAAATATAAATCATAAACTGAAGTTTTTGTTTGAAAAATGAGAACTATGTAGCTTCTGTCCATTAATTTTATGAAGTTCTGCTTACTTGGACACTTGTAATGATTATAGTGCTTTATTTGAGTCCAACTGTGTATACATTAGAGCACTGCTTATGATAGATGAGCCAAACATTTATATAAAAATTTTAAATATTACTTTCTCTTAGGGAAAAGGACAAAATCATCCCATGGTTCTAGTTTATTGAGAAAGAAAATGTCATCCAGATTGGGGACTCATGATGGCCAAAAGTTTCCCCTTCCATCTCTCTGTCTGTCTAATCACTTGCCACTTTCCACATTAGCTACTTTCTAAAAATGTGTATTATATATTAGGCACTTATTCTTCTGAATCATGAAGTGATAATTACACATTTGGCTACCATTGACTGAATGTCTACCATGAGAAATAAATGATAGGCACTGGTTTATTTCTAATCCTCACAATAATGCCTCTAGATTCATGCAATTTTGCCCATTTAAGGATGGTGAAATTGAGGCAAGAGAAGCTGACACAGCACCACAGAACTGAAGGAAGCAGAATTCTTGAGCTGGATTCCAACAGCACTTCATAAGGATTCTTTTCATACATCATGCATGTAAAAAAGATGTACATTTAGATAGCTATGCAAACCATTGCTTCTCAGAGAGGGGAAATCATACAAACCCCACTGACCTCGGCATCGCTGTGCTCTCTTGCAGCCTGTGAACTCATGAACCAGGGCATCTTGGCCCTAGTCAGCTCCATTGGTTGCACATCAGCCGGGTCTCTCCAGTCTTTGGCAGATGCCATGCATATCCCACACCTCTTCATTCAGCGCTCAACTGCTGGGACCCCAAGAAGTGGCTGTGGTCTCACCCGGAGCAACAGGAATGATGACTATACTCTTTCAGTTCGTCCACCTGTCTACTTGAATGAAGTCATCCTAAGAGTAGTCACGGAATATGCATGGCAGAAATTCATCATCTTCTATGACAGTGAATATGGTAAGTGTCTGTGATCTGAAGAGTTTCATGAGGTGGTGTTTGCATGAGAAGCAACTTCATTAAGTCCTCAAAGTTTTTAAAGAACTTACTAATCATTTAGGGTTTCTTGTTTCTAATATACCACAGCATCACACAAACAGAACTATTTTAAATGCTATTAAGCTCATTCTTTGTATTTAATATCTCTGAAGTAAAATATAAATATAAATACCAATTGGAGTGTATAACACATACCTATTATCCCAGCACTTGTCAGGCTGGGGGAAAGGATGGAGAGATCAAGGCCAGCTAGGGCTACCTAGTAAGATCTTGTTTCAAAAATAAATAAATAAATCTGACTCTTTCACTCAAGGTAAAATTCACATTAATTGAGGGTCACAGAATAAGAACTAAGAGACTGACATGAATAAAAGAAACAAGAACAATATTGACAATAACTGGCTCATACAAGCCTGGAACTCTGGTGGGTGGTGTCGTCTGAATATAATATATCTTGAATTTTCAAATAATAGGACATTCAAAAGAGAATACTATCCTTTAAAATGCATAACTCTGTGGTGATGATGGTGATGATAGTAATGAAACCATGGGCATATCTTAGAGCACTGATATAAAGATAACTTCTTTTTATCTATTGGCTAAAAGAAATTTGACAAACTTGTTTAGACACTTGTTTTGTCCTTACTATTTATTTAATGTTCTACCTTTCATAGTTGATGAAAGCAGAAAATATTCTCCACATGTTTTATTCAATATGAAATTGTACAAAAACTAGAACACATCTGAACGAACATTTCAGTCTTCCACTGAGAGTGCACTGTAATATGAAGAGGAAACAATTTGTCTCAAAATCGTTACTGGTGGTACATAAACACATTAGGGGGGTAAAGCTCTTAGAATGTAGTTCTCCCCTTAGTTTTGTGAGTAGGGAGAGGAGTAACTGGAAATGGATATGACCCAATGAGGATAAATAAACCCCCAATGAAGAAATGCGTTTCTTTGACGATTCGAAAATGTTGTTCCTCTGGGTCTTGTGTTTCCATTTTTATTAAAAGGATGTTTTTCTTGGCAAATAAGTAAATAGGCATGGAAAACAAACAAACATTTAGCATAATCCTTTCTTCTCACAATGGGGCTCCATTGTAAGAAACAGAACTGTGACAGACAAGTGGGCTGCAGAGCAAAAGCAGCAGAGCTGAGAACCAGCAGGTTAGCAAAAATCTGGCTAGCTATAAAGGACAGCCCCCTGGGGCTGGCCAGGAAGGGGACAGGAGCAGTTATATTTGGCCCTAAATAATCAAAGTAGCCTGGCCTTTTGGCTGCCAAAATAATCCCATTGAATTCAATGGGCAAATTACAGGCAAAGTCTGTAGACTCTCCAGAAAGACACTTTTTTGTCTCCAAGACGGAAGCCAGTATTTCTGTTGCTTAATTCACATTAGTCAAGGGTCACAGAATAAGAACTAAGATGTTGACGTGAATAAAAGAAACAAAAATAATATTGAAAACAATTGGCTCACACAAACCTGGATCACTGGTGGAGTGGTGTTTAAGCACGGGGATGGTGAGTGTCTCTAGAGCCTATATGCACTTCATCTGCTTTTGCCCTTAGATTGTGCTCCTTTTAAACTTTAAATGGTATTCACAGCCTTGGAACAAGTGTAAGCTGAAATAACAAATGTTTAAAATTCAGATCTTTAATGGGAAAAAACACTCAGTCCAATAAAATAAGCAGCAGATTTTTTTTTATGAAGATACTTTCTCAGCGTTAAAATAGGAAATTTA
This sequence comes from Onychomys torridus, assembly GCF_903995425.1. Taxonomy (NCBI): domain Eukaryota; kingdom Metazoa; phylum Chordata; class Mammalia; order Rodentia; family Cricetidae; genus Onychomys; species Onychomys torridus. Next base: position 19,899,358 of record NC_050445.1, read on the forward strand.
TTCTTTGATTGTAAAAGTCTATAGAATAGAAAATCACTTATTATCATTTATTTCCAAATCCTTTGAGAATTATAGATGAGTTCTTACAAGAGAAGACACTTTCATTATTGATGAGCTGAATGCTGTCTTGAAAGTATCCATTTAGCACACAGGCTAAGTCTCCTTTCACATGTGAGGTCCTTCATTCTTCTTTAAATGCCTTGGAGTGAGTAAGGAGCTGTAACTGCACAAGGGATGATTGGGTTGCTGTTTAACCACAACATTTATTTTAGGAATAAAAAAGTAAAACAATTTCTGTCTATTCTGTTGATAAACTTCCTGTTTATAACTTACTTGAAGTCATGAAAAATGGCCCTGCCTCTATCATCAAAATTATTTCCAATAATACTACTATTTAATATAAGAAAATTGTCTTTTGATGTTTACAATAAATCCTGTTAGTAAAAAATTAGGCTGGGATCCAAGATAAACAGTAAGCTCCCAGAGATCTTGTATACCTGGAAGATGGCTAATAGGCTCACAGCCAGTCATCAGGGACATCCTTCTAAGTGGATTAAACTTGACTTTTATCCTGATTATCAGGAATTGCTTTCATTAATGAATAAATTAAGTATCATTGGTGGATGGAATCAGGCAGCATGATGGGGCACAAGGTGACTGGAGGTGTAATTTGCTTAGAATTATGTGTGTGTATGTATGTATTATTTTAATATATGTGCATTATATAGAAATATATGTAGATATAGACACATATATCTTTCATAGAGAGAGAGGGAGTGCGTGCGTGCGTGCGAGTGTGTGTGTGTGTGTGTGTGTGTGTGTGTGTGTTTGTATTCTAGGCTTCTATATCTAGTTGATTAGTGAAGTCCTTTTTTCAGAAGTAGTTAATCATGATTAAAGGTAGTCTAACAAAGAAAATTCACATCATTGATTATAAGTAAATGGATCAAAAAGAATTTGACAAGTACTGAAACTTTATTTGATGGGATTAATTAATGCTTTTTTTTTCTCCAGAATGCTTGAAAGGAGGCTGTGTCGTTGAGCTTTCAGTACTGTGCCATGTGTGAAATATCTGCTCTTACTTCTTAGTGCATTACAAAGTACGAGTTTTGCAGAATGCATGTTTCCCTTTAAGTATTAAAAACCTTACAATCAATAAAAGAGGAAACTTGTTTATATGTCCCTTGAAAGAGAAAACAGTGGGTTATGTTATCAATGAGCAAATGCTGGTGTTGTATATGTAATGCAGACTTTAATTTTGGCAGCAGGCTTCCTGGGTAGACTTTGATCTTGGTTACTAAGGTTAAGGAAGCTTTAAGTGAGGCAGCATCTGTAGGAAACAGCTACTTCAATAGAGAAAAATGTGATCAAGTCTTAGAGCAACTAAAATATTAAAAATTAGCTCATTTTTATTTGCCAGGAACTAGAATAAGTATTTTATATTGTATCATTTAATGTTCTCAGCAGCCAAGAATGAAATAACAAAGGCTGCGAGAGAATGTTTGCTATATGCAGCCTCTTTGCTAAATTCTTCAAACATATGCATTATCTAATAAAAGATACCTGTTAATATTACTAGTATTTTCACAAAAGAGAAAACATGAGGTAATGCAATGTCAAGCAACTTCAAAATAAGTTAAGAAGCCCAGATGCAATCATCAGTTGTCTCTCCATTATTCTTGCTCTAGGCCACTAGTGTATTTGACACTATAAAAATAGAATAAGATTAATTTCTAACAAATTTTCAAAAAAACAAATTTACTGATTGACTATATAGAATTATCTTCATTAAAAAGACACAATGACTTTAAGCCTGCAGAATGAATAACTATTATAATAATGTAAGAGGACAATATACTACATTTTAATTAGGAAAATTTGATGATTATTAGAAGTGGGAAAACAGAATAGTAATTGGATTAAAATAACCTAGTCAATCATTATCAAGAGTAGCTGATTAGACACACTAACCATTGTCACAGACCAGAGAGGATCCTAACTCTCAAGAAAGTGTAAGCAGTATGAGTCTTGTGTTAATGTAATGACATCAAACCCACCAAGGTCTGTGAACTACAGAAATTCAATGGATATGTTGTGGGCTTGCATACTATAAGGGACCTTCATGTCCTTTTACCTAGTGAGAGCATCTGCTGTCAAGTTGTGCAGTATCACAAGAGTTTCTTAGAGTATGGCTGTCACCATATCCCTCTTTTCACACCTATGGCCACTATGAATTTTACCATGCATAGACTAGAAATTCCTCTAATTAATAGGAATGACAGAAATTAAGATTAAATCCATTTGATTTTTCTCACAACACTTTTTGATAAGACTGTAGTCGACTCTTTAATGAACAGAATAAACCCCAATAACAATCATACTTTCAAAAGTTGGATGGCATTTTCCTTAAACTCTTGCATATACCTTTCCACTGGAACAAAAGCATTCAGTCCAGGTACAATAGATACAGGTATATTTGCGATCACAGAGACTCCACTGCCCACAAAAACAAAGTCTGTGATCTATAATGACTCTTATAGATATAGACAGTGGGTTGAAGCTAAATAGACTGACCTCCAAAGTTGAAGCACTGCTTTAAATCATGTCAATTAGATTAAGGGGGATGTTTCCAATTGGACTTCTCCAATTGTAGGGAAAATTGAGCACAAAATTTGTAGAGATTGTTCTACATACTTCTCCCAAATAAATAATTGGGTAGCTTAACTTCAGAGGGGTTTAATTATCATATATCACTGTTGGCTGCTGCTTACTTCAGCACTTGAGGGTATCTTAAGATCATCCTCAAGGTGCAAGTCCAATGCCTTCAAGAGGGTGATGATCTGGAAGTGCACAAACTGTTTCTAAGGCATATGGGGTCAATTCAGGTGGGACACAGACCTTTGTGACCAGCAATCTTGCCTCCTTGCCCACTTAGAATACTCAAGATTATATATATAATATAAATTCTGCTCTTAAAGGAAACTTCTTGAATTTATTTGATATAACTTTTGCCCTGATTGTCCACTTCAGGGCCAGAAAGCTATTGTTGGGCCTGATACTTCTTTTAATAAAAACATTCTTTGGAACATAATCATGCTCATTTCCTAGTGTGTTGTACTTGACTTCTTTCAAGCTACAATAGCATTGTTCAACAGTTATATCAGAAATAGCCTAAGTATGTCATAACTTGTATACCAGGCCACTACTCTGCTGGTCTTTTTACACCCCACATGCAGGATGAGAATTGTGACAGAGGAATTAAAAAGGGTATCAACAGGTATCCTATATGGGCAAGGATGCATTACCTGCTGTTTTCAATAGACTCATTGGTCAGATTACAAGAATGATGGTAAAAGTGTGGTGGGGCTATCTGGTAGGGAATGGAGGTTCCAGCAGCCAGCAAATTTAAGCATGTATCCAGTTTGGAGACGCTGTGCCAGATCATTTTCCTTGGGGAGAAAATCCCCCAAGTCATTTTTAAAGAAGAATGTTCATGCCTTATCCAACTCTGGAAGCTGGAGTTGCCTTATAAAATGTTAGAACTGTTTTCTCCATATTTCCAGAAACTTGGTGTACCCCATTCTCATAACAATGACTTTTCGCATTTATTTCCAGCAAGAACTGCAGGGTATTTCTGGAAAAAAATAGAAAGTGATTATATTGCCCATTCTGGTCTACATGGGTCATTAGAAAAGGACTTTGCCAGCTGTGTACTCAGAAAATGCTCATAACCTCTATGAACCCGGCTAGAAACTCTGGCTGAGGAACATTTAAACTTGTATCACCAGATTTCCATCTAGTCCAGTGGCCCTGCATGCTCAGTTTGAGAAAACAATATTATATGCAAGCAAGGTCATCATGGAGTATTGAGTATGACAAGCAAGCCTACATTATCCCACACTGCTTTTGTGTTGATGTTACCCAGAATAAGGCCAAAGTGGCACACTTCCTCTTGTGGAATGTCTGTGTTAAGTGTACAATCTGTCTTGGTGTGATCACCATAAAGAGGTAGAAGAAGTCATATTTTTGAGTCAGTGTATGAGGAGATTATTTCAATATCTAATATTTCCAGAATGTTAGGTACTAAAAAATCCATCATTTGCTAGACTATTAGACAGTTATTCAGTGTTTTGAACACACCTTTTTCAGATTTCAAATTATTAAATAAGCTAAAAACAGGACATAGATTAGTAGTTTCAAAAGATGTGATGGAGTGCCTAATTCATCTAATCATCCTGGAGCAACTCATTCAGGTTTTTCTGAGAGGCAGACAGAAGTCCAAAATAGTCTTTTCCTAAGAAGAGAACCATGTGGTGTGATGTAGCTTTTTCTACCAGGTGACCAGAGGAGAAGAAAAAGAGAAAAGACCCTCTACCTTCAGGGGGAACTAAAAATTCATTGATGTGAATGCTCCTGAATTTTGTTCACAAACTGCTATAATATTGCAGTTAGAGCCATTATCAACTTGTTATACTGAACTATCTAAAAATTATGCCATTCATTGTAATACCTATGTCAATGAATGATTAGCTTATAAACAATAAAATGCAAATATGTTTTCAACTAAGAATACTAAGATTGGTTTCCCAGCACTGAGAAGAGGAAGTGGACACAGACTTGCACCCCTAACCAAGAAGCTATTTACTGTTGTTCCCCTCTTGCAAAGGAAAAACAAGTTTTCTTCAATGGCATCTCACTGGGTATGTTAAACACACTGCAGGGTGGGTCCCATGCTCAGGAGCAGATGGCAAACACAAGATGAAATCCATGATATTTCTGTAGACTTTCTAATCTCATATCACTTTGCTTGGACATTTTTCTCTCTTTTTGGCTTTGTGACAGTATACTTGTGTTCCAGTTTTGTATATTTATGCAAGTGGGGTATTTTGTGTCTCTGAGTTCATTTTTTCTGCAGTTTGTTTTATAAAGAGAGAAAGAAAGGCTGTGGAGTTGGGTCAGTATGGAGGTAGAGAGAATCTGGGAGGAGTTGAGAGAGAAGAAAAACATGATCAGAATATATTGTATGAATTTTTTTCAATTACAAACCAGGCAAAAACCACATGCAATAGTAAGTGATGGCAATATGTTTTTTTCTTACAAAATGAATTAAAATAAATTTATCGATGAGTAAAAAAATCTATAAAATGTAGATTTATTTTCAAACATGGACAGTTTACTTGTGATAAAATATGGTGTTCAATAAGAAGGTAGAATAAAATATTTAAAAAGTATGTATGAAAGAGCTAGGCAGCAGTGGCACACACTTTTAATACCAGCACTTGGGAGGCAGAGCCAGGCAGTTTGAGGCCAGCCTGGTCTACAGAGTGAGATCCAGGACAGGCACCAAAACTACACAGAGAAATCCTGTCTCAAACAACCAAAGGGGGAAAAAAGTATAAAAGCAAGACTGGTTGCTCTGTCATCTTCAAATTTAATAAAACAGAATTTTATTTTTAAATACATTTGAACACCTCAGTTCTTTTTCCCATTTAATTCTTTTTATGCATTAATGTGCTATTATAAAGAACTTACAAATGAAAACACACACAGCAAAATTAACCAGACCCACTATCTGTACATCTCAATTAACTTTCAAACAGTCAGAGTAATCATTCTGAAGCTTTGGAGCTTCACATTGGATTTTAAGCTTTCACAATCAAATATATTTTTGTGCACTTATCTACCACCAAAAACTGAAAATTTTATGAGAGCTGAAACTAAAACAATAATTAACAATTTACTTTATATCCTTTTTATGACTCAAATGTCCATTACTTACTTTCATTGAGTCCTTCTTCATCAGCTAATATTATCCTTTCTTGCTCTTTTTAATGTTATCCTCTGCCAATGCATGTCTGTTTATCTATATCAATCAATCAATCTCTCTATATATATTAATTATTTATGTATATTATTTGAAGCCTTTTATTAATTTTTAGATATATTTATATTTTATGTATATTAATGATCACCTTCACATATGTGTGTGTGTGTGTGTGTGTGTACACCACATACCTGGTACCCACAAAGGATGAATCCCTGGAAGTGGAGTTACAGATGATTGTGAGCCACCCTGTGGGTACTGGAGACTGAACCTGGGTCCTCTCTAATAGCTACAAGTGTTCTTAACTACTGAATCATCTCTCCAATACACACACATACAACACACACACACACACACATACACACACACACACACACACACACACACAAACACGCATGCATGCATGCACACACACACGCACATACTCGCACACAGCTAGAATCCACATTTGAGGGGTAACAAGTGATTATTTTTTCTAAGACTTTGTGTCTTCCCTCAATAATAGTCATTCTAAGTTTATCCATTTTCCTGGAAATTTTGTGATTTCATTTTTCCCTAGAGCTAGAGCATTCCATTTTTAAATGTGTACTGTACTTTCATTATCAATTTATCTGTTGATGAACAACTAGGTTGGTTCCATTTATATAAATCTTTACCATAACCGCTTTGTCATTCTGAAAATTAGAGACAAATCTCCATGAAGTGTCAACAAAACAAAGTACTATAAAATTGACCAAATCAAGTAGCATGAGCAGAAATACATAGTATCTAATACTTGCATGTACAGAACAAATTCTTCTTCAGGAAATCATAACTCCATTATTTGCACAGGACTCTGCATAGTGAATACATTCATTTTATGATGCAAATTAAGGTTCAGCCCACAGTTAGGTGACTAGGGTATGTAAGCAGGGTCCTTCATTTTGAAATGAAGATTAGGTAACAGTATTCACTATTACATTCCTGAGTCATGATCTTTATTCCATGGAGAGTTGGTGTAGATTTAACCAGGACCCCTAAGATGGACACTTTCCTCTTAATTGATTGCAAATGTTTATAATCGCCCCAAGGATGCTTTCAAATGTCTGATAACTATAATAAACTTGTCATTCTCTCCCAACAGCCTGAAAGCTGTTGATTAGTCACTGGCTACTTTCCAGCCTTCAGTTCCCTCATTTACTCCAGCCTGCATCAATAAGCCTGCAATTAATCCAAGTAGTTTACCGAACCATTCCTTTGCACTAATATATATTATGTCAAATGGGTAAAAAGAGTATATTCATGTATTCAGGATTTATAAATCCATGATTTGTGCTTTAAATATTTCTCAGCTTTACTGTAAAGGTGGTTTCCATAGTAAAAGAAGGCAGCCTTATATGCCCAAATGACAAGTTCCTGTCAAACATAAATGTTCAATGTTAGATCATAATTGCCAGGCTCTGATGTGTCAAAGCCCAGCACAGCATGTTATTATCTTTACTTTATAAATTTATATAAAATAAAATATTCTAAAAATGCCAAAAAAAAAAAAAAAAGGTGCTACATGACTCCAATGAATTTTTTGCGTTAACAGTTCTTTTAAGCTGGGTGGTGGTGGCACACGCCTTTAATTCCAGCTCTCCAGAGGCAGAGCCAGGTGGATCTCTGTGAGTTCAAGGCCAGCCTGGTCTACAGAGCGAGCTCCAGGACAGGCACAAAGCTACACAGAGAAACCCTGTCTCAAAAATAATAAAAAGTTCTTTTAAAATGAAACTTTTTAAATTGCCTGATGATTAAAAAGCCTTGTTCCCCACCCCTGGGAAGTAGACACAGAGAGCATACTTTGCTATCCAAATATTGGGAAAATCTGTTCTGGTTTATGATATATCTGACATATTCAGCACTAAGCTGTGTTCCAATTTGTGAAATGAGAAAGCGGGAGAAGAAAGTCACAAGGTCCTACATTTTAATTTTAAAGCTCCACATGCTGTCATAATTTTAGAAACGCCATGCTTAGCCAGTGCCATACTGAAGTCTTCCTGCCCAAATTGAGGCCTTCAATGCATTAAGCCATCAGAATGATTAAATAGCTTCACCTACTCAAAGGAGAAGAGGAATAGAGGAAAAATCAAGCATGAAAAGGTTACAGAAATTTTGTCTTATATTATTCAATATTTTAAATGTATGAACACAATGATGAGAGTATAAATTTCTATTTTGATATGTTTCACAGACATCCACTCTATTTAGTTAAATTGGTAATTTACTTTGAAAAAGAACAATACTGCTATATTTCTCAATCAGTAATTGGGTCAGTGCTATCATCAGATGGTATAGACCACATTTTCCAACAGACAAGAGCTGTTCTGTTTTGCTCACCACTTTCTTCAAGAACTTTCCATAGTAACTGGCACATAGTAGGCCAAGACTCTCAAGAAAGTGATCTACTTTGATATGGATGACTGGTTCAGGTTCTACAAAAGTGGATCATATAACTAATTTAAACACAGTTGTAGATGTAACCGGCTTGTTAAATAAGAAACACAGAACCAATTGCAGGGTTAAAAATCACGAGGTCAGAGCAAGAGCGGAAAACCTTACCCTTCACTGCTTCTGCTGTTCTTCCTCTTTGCAAGAGAGCTACCTCTCTGTGTCCTATCTTTTTTATAGACTTTCTGTTCTGTTTTCTCATTGGTTGTAAACCCAGCCACATGACCTCCTCATCACTGCCTATTTGTACAGACCTCCAGGTCTTCTATGGTTGCTATTGAGATTAAAGGCGAGTGTCTGCCATGCTGGCTGTGTCCTTGAACACACAGAGATCTTCCTAGCTCTGCCTCTCAAGTGCTGGGATCAAAGGCGTGCACCACTACCACCCAGTTTCTGCTCTGGCTTGCTCTGACCTCAAGGCAACTTTATTAACATATAAATAAAATCACATTTCAATACAAATAAAATATCACTATACACAATATCCTATTTTCTCATGTTTCTAGTTTCTTCTTGGGGTTCCTTTAGAACCATAAATTAACATTAAAATATGGTATTAAATAAGACTAGTCTACTTTATTATAGATGACTTTTGCTAAGAAGATTGAAATTAATCTTACTTTAGAGATAATAGTGTCATTGTTTTACAAGATTTGATAAAATGAATCATTAGCCTCCAATTATCTATTACATCATAGAGGATTACACAGGAAGCTGGCCCAAGTAGGTAATGTCATTTGAGTGCCAGAGAAACTGATAGTGCATAAAATATTATGAAGATGATATTGCTTATTTATTTGTTTAGTTGTTTATTCTATTTAGACTTTTTGAGGCAAAGTCTTTCTATTTAGTTTGTGGTGGTCAGTTTCTAACTCACTCACACAGGCTACAGTTGAATTTGAGAGCCTCTTCCTCAGCCTCCCATGTGTTGGATTGGCAGAAATGTGCCATGATACCTGGATTCTCTTAGAATATTTGATTGAAAGACAAATGATAGACAGATGATAGATAGATAGATGAAAGAGAAATAGATGATAGATAAATACATATATGATAGATGGTAGACAGACAGATACAGATAGATGGATGATAGATAGATCACCAACATTCCCAATAAAGACTTTTCTATTTTTTTAATTTCCATAGAAAATATAAATGTAAAAGCAGATTTGTCTGAAGTTACTAAAGACGTGATATCAGAAATGTACATCATGTGGAAATCTGAAGCCTAAATAACTGCCTTCATATTTTACCCACTCTCATTTTTTATATGGAAACCTAGTACTCGTGTGAAATAAAATAAAATTGTGGATGTTTGCAAATGTAGGGTCACACTTCCCTGAAGTTTTTGCTGCTCTGTTACAGTGACTTCATCGGGCTCTATATGATTGTAGTGTGATTTCAGTTTCTGTTTATTCTCCCTGTAAACTGAAAGCACCTCAACGACAGGAACCAGCCATGCCTTCCTTATCATCCTTATCATCACCGAATTACTTAGGCTATGTGTGTGTGTGTGTGTGTGTGTGTGTGTGTGAGTGTGTGTGTGTGTATGTGTGTGTGTGTGTGTGTGTGAGAGAGAGAGAGAGAGAGAGAGAGAGAGAGAGAGAGAGAGAAAGAGAGAGAAATTAGTCAAACACTAAAAGTTAGAGCTCCCTTGCTGCCTTCTGTTCTTTCATTTCTGCTTCTTCCTCTTTTTCTTACCCTCTTCCTTCTCTCTTAATTTGTAACTGACTGGTGGAGTTTTGCTCTGGATAGGGAACAGGCTGGCTTTCTGTTTTACTTGTCTAGTCAGATCCTCTGACTTTTGTAGTCATAAAACTATATCATTACAACCCAGTGCACAAGAAAAGCCATTTGTTTACATTATGGCTTTATTCAGTCTCAGTTGTTTTGTAAGAGCCAAGGACTCAGCCTGGGAGCATAAGATCATCATGGGTAGAATGGACAAGGTTGGATACATGTGAAAGCAAAAGATGAAGCCAGGGTTATTTCCTATTTAAAAAAAAAAAAGTCATCTTGCTCTGTGAAGAGAGCTCAAACACTGAGAAAATGAAAACAGGAGACATCAGTTATGAAAGTGATTCCAAGTGAACAGAGCTGTACTGTAGAAGCAATTTGCCAACCCAAGTCTGGTTTTCTGACAGCAAATGCAGTGTGTTTCCCTGACACAAAGAAATTGTTTCCAAAAAGAAAAATAACAAGGATGACTAGAAATGACGTAGAAGGTCATTTTACACCTGAAAATTAAGACTACAGCTTTGGCTGTAGATATTCAGTAGATATTAATTTGAAACATGCTAACTTAAAGAGTGAACCATAATTTCTTATTAATGTCTATTGCTGACATGGGAGAGATTATCACACATTTGGAGGGTCAACACAAGGTATGTAGATGTCTATGGGTCACAACTCTGTCACCAGACCTAAGCATGGTCAACACAAGGTATGGGCAAAGCATGCTCTCTTCTCACAGTTCTAGTGGAGAATCTACTTCCTTTCCTTGTGCAGCTTCCATAGATGCCCACCCACCTTTCTTCACTTCTTCCTCAGATCAATCATCCACATTGCCTCTCTCCAAACCTTCACCCCTAGTTGTCTCTTTTCCTTTGCTTATCTTCCAACCCTAGGTCCTCTGATGATACTGGACTTACCCAAGTCATGAAGTTTATCTTTCTATTTTGATCTCACTGGATTCACTGCCTCAATCCAATCATCAGGCTTGATCCCTCTTTGGAATATAATTTGGTTTATCCACAGATTGCAAGATTTAGGATGTGGGCCATCAGGAGAAGGGATCAGTCTTTGGCTGAGCACACACACACACAACCCTGTGGTGCTCAGCAGAGATTGCCTTTGCCCATAATCCTACATTTAATAACTCAGTGGATGGAAGGTCTTATGTGTTTATCTGGTAAATGGGACTAACAGCAGCTGAGAAACATACTGTTATTAACAAATAGCCCCAAATGACAGGTGTAATCAGTCTGGCAGCTCCTTGGGTTCAAGAACCATGTGCTTTTATTTCTCTAACTTTTGGAACTTAGCTCACTGACTAACGGATCAGAATGAAGATAATGTAGCTGAATAATTGAGATGGTTGATTATGTTCATGTTTAATTAAAAAACCCAAAGGCCTACTCTTTCTTTTAATGAATCTTTTATACACAGCTGCTAATAGCATGATTTGGATCTGATTCTTCTCACATGTACCAGTTGCTGCTCCTAATTAGCTATATCATCCTCAGATGAAGAAAACACTTATTGCTTGATTACTCTCTAATAGAAATCTACCTTGAATTGCAAAGTTTTGGCCTTGAACTCACAGAGACTCATCTGCCTCTGCCACCCAAGTGCTGGGATTAAAGGAGTATACCAATATTGCCTGGACAGTGAATAGTTTTAAAGAAACATTTTTATTTTCAAGTGAAGGAGTTAAGTTGCACCAATATTTTCTGTTAGAATCAAAGTTCAGAGTGTGAGCAATCTGGAGGATCTCAGGTCATTTTCAATGTACTTTTTGTTTTTATATTTTATTCATGTGAATCTTTAAGTGGTTCAAATAAAAAATAGACTAAAACCCTAGAATTCAAAATTAAAATTATGTTCTGAGTTCTGAGATAGACCCAGGCTGATTTTTAATTCTATCAAGCGATTGTGATTGACACCAAAGTTTTGAGAACACTGCTTTGTGTGTTCATAATCCTGATATTATTTATAGATATATCCTGCATCTGCTGTGCTTCATTAGATTGAACCTGCTCAGCCCACCTGTCAGCATTGTATTGTTAAACATTTTCAGACTTGGCTGTTTACCTTCATTATTTCCACACTTTTGTTTCTTGCTCTGCTGAGTCCACTGAGCCTTTTGTCCTTTTATACTGATAGCTCAGGTTTATAATGTAATTAAGAAAACAGACTGGAATGTAAAATGTATACAGACAGAATTATCACAGAGATGAACATATCACTACTGTGAAGTTTTAAAACTGAAATCAATCATAAAAGCACAGATTTTTAAAATTAATTTGTAACTTTGCAAATACAAAATTTTATTATACATAAATAACACTTTCTATGTTGAGAGCTATTTAGTTCTTGTCATATGAGCTTACTTACTGCTTTCAAAATAATTACTTCACTTAAGAGGCAAATTTTGCATGAATGCAATCACGTACAATTTGAGATAAAGTCCAAATTCCATGCCACAGGCACAAAATAAAAAATGTAAGTTGTGAACTAATAAAATTAAATTATTGATAATTATTTTTGACATTGTGTTTTATTTTCCTTACCTAAACATGAAAAGAACACAGAACTTTTGATTTGAAAAATTTTGAGAACTTTTCATATTTAAATTTGATGTGTAAATATTTAGAAGGTCACCATACATTCAAAACCTTGGGTAGTAATCTCAAAAATACTTAAGATATATTTTCATTTATTTATAAACATGCTGTAAACCCTCCTCCATAGTCCTAAAAATAAATTATCTTATCTCCCACTGGATATATAGATATAAATATTTGATAATGTAGTTTGTTTTATGTAAGCATCAAGTGACTTGAGACCCTTGGAAGGAAACATCCTAAAGTAGTCTAGTTATATTATGAATGTTGATTTAATGGTATTCACTTGTCATGAATGACAGTATTTCACTCTTTTAATGTCACTTTTTAATTTTGATCTTTCTCCTAATTGACCTAATATAATTTCTCCACAGTAATGATAGTAACACATTTTGTGATTATGGATTATGATAAATGAAATGAAGGGCTTCCATGATATAAGAAATTGGAGAAAAAAATAATGGAGTGTGTTTTATTTATTTTTGAAGCACAAAGACAATTTATTGGAGTTTGAAAGAAAAACTAGAAGGTGGGAAAGCTGTAAATCTGTGCTTATACAGAGAGGAGGGCTGTTGACAGGAAAAACAGAGAAAGACCAAGCCTTTGAGTTATTTGTGGAGGTTCTACAAACAGCTACATGGTTTAAGGGAAGAAACAAAAAAACCCCAAAGTGCCAGAGAAAATATACTTAGATGTATCACAAATTCTAATTATCATAATAATAGCAAACTCAGAGTCAGATATCAGGGTAAAGGCTGAAAGATCAGAGAAGCAGAGCAGCCAGCCACTAGAAAGACTTCTTCCCATTAGAAATCCTCAGACTGAAGGGCTGAGCTCCTGTCTCCACACTGCCTCATTACTTCCTCTTTCCACCCATCTTTATCACTTCCTGTTTCCTCCTCCCAAGTGTTGGGATTAAAGGCATGAGATAATAAATACTGGGATTAAAGGTGTGTGTCACCACTGCCTGGCTTCTAGAGGCTAACTCCCTGCTCTGATCTCCAGGCAAGCTTTGTTAGAGAACAAACAAAATATCACCACACTTAGGCTCTGTCTGGCCATCCAAAAGAAAGAGACAGAAAGTAAGAAAAATGAAGTTATATCTCCTGAAGCTAAAAGGGAAGAGATGGAACAGGATCCTGGCAGTCCTGTAGTGACTGTACCACACACAGGGAAGGAAACTACATTACCTAATTAAAGGGATAATTATTCCTCTCATCTCTTTCTTTTGGCACTAGGTGAAACTGCCTTCCTTAGGATGGTCTCTAAACCAAGGGGCCCAACTGAATTATCTTTTCTATAGTTAGAAAAATCAGGACTCTACCCAGGCCAGAGGTAGATTTCATTCATTTGATCAAGAGAAAATAGTATTCCCTTAATGGGTCTCCAATTGCTGCTGTAATATTTCTCCCTTTGAAGAGGTAACCTTGAACTCATTTACCAAGATAGGCTATTGGGATGATAGATATAATCCATTTCCACCATGAAAACCAAGAGGTTCAGTTCTAATGCTGTTAACAGACAGAATTGGTGTCTAGACTGTTTCTGTTTGTTCCTCTTTAATGCTGAAGAAATTATCCATGCTTTATTGAAATGAACCTCTTCTCCAACCCTCTCTACCACGAACCAATTTTCCCCACTATTTAATTAACTTAGAATGATAAATGGATAGAAATACATCCCTTTGAATTAATTCTTGTATTTACATGTAAAGATATTAATTAAACCAAATCATAAATAAATCTGAGAATTTATGCCTTGTTGAACAAGAAACTACTCAGAAATGATAAGATTTTTTTTTTCTCCTGTGTTGTAATATTCCTAGATATCCGTGGGATACAGGAGTTTTTGGACAAAGTATCCCAGCAGGGAATGGATGTTGCCCTTCAAAAGGTGGAAAACAACATCAATAAAATGATCACCACCCTCTTTGACACCATGAGGATTGAGGAGCTGAATCGCTACCGAGACACTCTTAGGAGAGCCATCCTTGTTATGAATCCTGCCACAGCCAAATCCTTCATAAGTGAGGTAAGTAAGTATTGTCCAGGGCGGGGGCGGGGGGGGGATGGGACAAAAAGCAAATGTTTTGGAATGGACCCCGCAAAGGACATAAAAACAAAAGGAAGAGAGAGAGGATTAACTGCATAACTCTCATTATCACTAATGGAGGACACAGAGTGAATTGCTTGTTCACCTCATTTACCCCATATTGCCCAGATAATTACTAGGAATGTCTGTACTTTTATATTTAGGCACATGGCCAGGACAAGTTTCAGAAATCTTATGGGTTTTCAAAGTGCTGTTGACCTGAATGAATCTAGCAAATTCAGGAATGGATTCACACGTGTGCAGCTAAGCCTTTTGTGTTGTTGATGTTGTTACTGCAAGTTAAAATTGTATTTCGAGAAAAGATTTACTAGAATTGGACTCTGATTGCCAACACAAAATGATTCTACAAAACACACCACAGCTTCACTTCTGCTCTGGGAATCTGTACCAAGACAAACAATTAAGATTCTTTGAAACTCTGCAAAGTGCTGGCCACTCAGCATTATGTAATGTCATGTCTGCAAATGTTGATTCTATCTGTTAATGGAGCTAGATGTAATAAAATTTAGTAAAAGTACTAGTGAGATTGTAGTAATTCAGATAGTCTTTCTGTATCCTAAAATGTTTGTGATTGATGTGCAAAAGATCTTTGCCTTTTTTTTTTAAACCTTAGTTAAGTGTATAATTTCATTTAATGATAGAATTGCTCATTTCATTACATACTTTCACATACTGAGCTTTGCGGGCTTTAATTGGTGTATTTTTCCCTTCATTTTCCTATGTTTATTCCATTAACTATTTAAACTCAGTGTAATATTTCAACTTAGAATGTGTTCTTTGATACTATACAATTTGGCGCCTATTAAGGATTTTGAAACAGAATATAAATCACTAAATTCTGGACAACTAATACCAGTTGATTTTCATGTAGATTTTGTTCTGTGAATTTAAACACAAGTGAGAACTTTGACCTTGGGTTTAGCAAATGATGAATTCCCACTGAAGACTAGACTTTTTGTAATAGAAAAACATATCCTACTTTATAGTCGGCACTTTGATTCATGTGTTATTCACCTTTTCCTTCTGTGACAAAGTGTCAGAGGAAAAGAACCTTAGAGCATGAAAAGTAAGTTGGTCTCCCTGTTCCAGAGGTGTTAAATCCATGAGCTCTAGGCCTGAGGGAAGCTGAGCACCATGTCTGGGCGCAGGTGGTTGAGGAAATCTGCTCATCTCATGATGGGCAGAAAGCAGGAAGGCCCAGAAACAGGCTTAGGAAAAGCTGTAGTCTCCAAGAAAATTCCCCTCTGTGACCTTCAAAGTTGCATAACAAAATCTATTAACAGATTGTTATAACAAAATGTATTAACAGTTAACATTAAATATTTCCTCCCACTAGACCCCAGTTTGAAAAGTTTCTTTTCCTTGCAATAATGCACCAAAGAAGAGTACAGGATTAATCCAATGATGAAATAAAGCCCACACTGCATGATCATTCCCCTTCTGATCATGGCATTTAGGAATAAGTATTGGGTAAATCAGCCTCAAGGGACACTTTAAATGCAAACTGCAGCATTTCAAAAGTATGAAGCCTTCTAGAAAATTGAAAGAGAGTGTATAGAGGCATAAAATATAAACTGGAATAATGAATAATAAAGTTGAAGTATCTCTGGTATTTCTGTCCAGGGTGATCAGAGATTTTTTTGAACAAGGCACACTTGATACTTTATAATGTGGGTATAAATTCACAGGGAGAAATCCTAGAAGAGAGAGATTAAGTTTATCTGAGCTCCATTATGGTCACAATTTACATGGATATTGTTTAATGTTTTGAGACTCTATTTGGTCATCAAAGAAATGAGAATATGTTGATTTCAATATATGAAGTATATAATACAAATTAATAAAATTATATCATAGTAAGCCTCCAAAAGTACCTGGTGAGATCTGACAACCAGGAAATGTTAAAAAAAAAAAAAAAATGGTATCTCAGAGTCACTTTGATTTGCATTTCCCGGATAACTAGTGATATTGAACAATTCCTCAAATGTCTTTCAACCATTTGAGCTTCCTCTGTTGAGAATTCTCTGTTTAGTTCTATAGCCCATTTCTTAATTGGACTGTTGGGCATTTTGATGTCTAATTTCTTGAGTTCTTTATATATTCTGGATGTCAGCCCTCTGTCAGATGTGGGGTTGGTGAAGACCTTTTCCCATTCTGTAGGCTGTCACTTTGTTTTGTTGACCGTGTCCTTTGCTCTACAAAAGCTTCTCAGTTTCAACAGGTCCCATTGATTGATTGGACCTGTCCTTAGTGCATGAGCTGGCTGTTTGGAACCTTGGGCTTACACAGGGACACTTTGCTCAGCCTAGAAGGAGGGGACTGGACCTGCCTGTACTAAATCCACCATGTTGAATTGAATCACCAGGGGACTCTTGGCCCTGGAGGAGATAGGAATGGAGGGGAGGGGCTGGGGGGAAGGTGAGGGTGGGGGCGGGAGCAGGGAGGATAGGGGAACCCAGGGCTGATATGTAAAATTAAAACACAAATATAATAAATAAAAAAGGAGGAAAAAAAGTAATTTTGCTGGGTGGTGGTGGTGCACACCTCTAATCCCAGCACTTGGGAGGCAGAGGCAGTCAGATTTCCATGAGTTCAAGGCCCGCCTGGGCTACCGAGTGAGTTCCAGGAAAGGCTCTAAAGCTATACAGAGAAACCCAGTCTCAAAAACAACAACAAAAAAATAGTAATGTCTAGAATTTATTTCTTTTCTATTACATACATACAACAAATCCTTAAAGATGACTCCGAAGTTGAAAATGACATGAAGATGAACACTGACACAGGACTTGATTACAGTCAAGGCATATATTAGGAGAAGCCCTTGCAAATCATGAACTGGAAAGGGGTGGCATGCTCAGGACACGTGTTCTGCATATTCTATAGATGGGAAAATGAGGGGAGCAATAGCTCTCCTCTGGAAGAAGAGGTAAAGACGTCTATGGTTCTGGTGGTTGTGGAACATATGGCCAAATGAGTAAGAGTCACTTAGTGGTGATTGTCAAAGTTCCAATAGCTGGGAATTGGCAATCAGAAAATGAGAGCATTTTAAACTGGGTCCCAGGAGCCTGTGGTGCATGATTAGTTTGCTAGAGGTTCACTAACCAAATATGATTTCCTCCAACAATGCAAATGGACTACCTGACAGTCTGAGGTCTACATGCACCAAACCAATGTACTAACAGACTGACTTCACTCTGAGAGCTCTTTGCAGTATTGCTGGCCTTCTTTCTGGGTAGAAATGTCTGTATTTTCCTCATGTTCCTTGGCATTGTCCTTCTGCATATGTGTCCTGACTTCGGTTTGTGAAGGGAAGCAGGCACTATGGATTAGGGCTCACCCTAATCACCTCATTTTACCTTGACACAACTTATGCCATAACAGATGTTATTAGTGGCCATAACTCAACATGACAGAGGAAATAGGCTTTTATCAGTATGCCACAACTAGAAAGCGATAGGTTTGAGACTGATACCAAGCAATTTGCCACAAGTGTACTTAATGGAGGTTTCCAGAAAGGGTTTAAGTAAGGTCATCACTGAAGTCCATGAGAAAGATCAAAGCTAAACCTGTTGGGTTTTTCCTATTTTGTTTTTGTTTTTGAGTAAGCATAGCTTTAGTGTCTGTTGTATCCTAGACATTCTCCTAGACACTAATGAGATGATGGCCATGCAGATCTAGGACCTTTCTTCAACCTCCTTGTGCTGTGCAAGCAAAGAACAGAGAGTAGCCACCTTCAGCGGGATACAGGCATGGCAGAGCCCATGTGCTTGCACATTGCCACCTTGGGAAATGAGAGCCACTCTCTGTCTTTTCTGCAGAGCTCGAGTGTTATAGTGGTAATGTTCACAGAGCTTGTCCTGAGCAGAGTCCTGAAGGAGATATTCCTTTCGTTGCATATCAGACAAAGGGCAGAGGACATTCAAATCAGCAGGGACACCATGGACAAAAGAAAAACTGGGGGTGGGAGATACAGCAGAGCTGTGAAGAGTCAGGGAAAGAAAATGGACTGGTGTGTTTTGCATATTCACTTGAAAAGTTGAGTTACGAAAATGTAAGCATTTGTACACTATGTGATGAATAGCAGAAACAGAAGATACATACAGAAGATATATAAAGTATATATATCTTATACAGTCTTGGGGCAGCAACCAGCAAATAGTGGGGTATAGAAGGGGAAGAACACTGACATGGTAAGGGCCCAGAATTTCTGAACCTGAGCAGAGAAGCTATGTAGACCAATGACCTATCATTGCTGGTAGGTAGATGAAGTCTGTTCAGATTGAGTTACAGGAGCTTCAGCACACTCATCTTTTTTTTTTTTTTTTTAATTCTCTGTTGTCTCTTACTTGGATATATTTTTCCATACTAATGCCTCCTTTGTGCAGATATCTACCCATAGTCACTCTGAGCAACAGTGAAGGAATGGCAAAGACAACCCCTGCTAACTCATTCTCTCCTGCACTCACTGTGCTCTCTAGAACCTGCCTAGTCCTGTCTGCTTCTCAGCCAGCTGTTCTCAGAGGCCAACGTCCCAGGATTCCTCTTTCCTGGGGTGCACTGACTTCTTTGGGAGGAGACTGACTTGACCATGTCAGTGCTGAAGGCAGCTAATTCCACTGTCAGTAGCTTTGCATTCAGAGACTATGTTCCAAATTAATATGCAGTGGAGAAGGCAGGCTTTGGACTAAGTAAATTTAAAAAAGGAAAGTTACAGTGAATGATAGAACTAGCTTTATTAAGAGGTAGGGTAGACACAGATTCAGAGTCTCCACAAGAATCTTGAAAGATGAATAACAATTTGTCAGACCAGCAATGTAGAACAAATCACAGTTTATACTGTGCAAGCATGTGTGTGAGACAGAGGTAAAAGGTATCATTTGACTGACTGACTGAGCGGTTTCACATTGGAAAATGTTTCCCGCCTTCTGCATCTCTCATTTTGATCACTGTCAGAAAGAATAACATTTATAGTTTTTAACTTTCATTTACTTTTAGAATATTCTATAGACTCATATCATTTAAAATGTTAAATCTCTAAAAGAAAAACTACCTGCCGCTGATGTTCTGAGACAATTTCCTTCTCTTGAAACAAATAATGTGCCTCTCTTGGCATTTCAGGTGAATCGGCACAAATGCATAAACACACCAAGAACTTTCATTCTTTTTAATGGATATAGTCATATGCTTACTAGCCAAACATTCGCTGTATACTTTTTTCTTAATCATTTTCAGGATATTATTCCATAGGTATCTGTGAAATGTCACATAATTTTAGTGGTTATATAATACCTCATTGCTAGCTGTATTTGTAGCTTCATTTCCATTTTAGTCAGCTTATTGTCTTGTTTCATTCTTATTCTCTTTATGATATGATAAGTGCAGATTGAGACCATCACCCACCTCTGCACTACGCGTGAACAGAGTTGCAATACATTTCTAAGTCCCATTGCTGCCATGCCATGTGTTCTATGCAGTGTAGGGTCCACAAAGATACTCCACTATCCTCCCTCCCATGGGCACTCCTACTCAAACATGCACACCCTCACTCATGCAGTGTTAGAAGAACCTGTTTCCGACTTTGCAACAGTAAATGCATTTTTGTGTCTTTTCTAAAGTTTAGGAGACAAAATAAAAATGTATGAATGTGCTTACCCCTTTATCTTCGTAAATTGCATTATGTCACAACAGGATTAAGATACATTTTATTGAACTTTCTCACTCAGCCTCTAGCTTATCGTTTTCACAATTAATTTTCTTTTATCTTTGTTGGCTACAGAAATTCTGAAGTCTTGTCCTTACTTGAACCTCTCCAGATTCCTGACTGGAAGCTTCCTTCCTCTAGTTCCCTTTTCTTCCTCTGTTCCTATCATTCATTTCAGAGCCCATGTGCTGAATCCCATTAATTACAGTGTCCTTGTCTCTCTCCTCCCTTTGTGAAATATCTTCAAGTGCCTTCTTAAAAACAAGGGTATACTTGATTTTTATTTTAAAAAGATAATTGTTCTTGCTGCTAGAGAGATAGATCTGTGGCTAAGACCACTTTCTGTTCTTCCACAGGACACAGGTTCAGTTCTTAGCACTCACAGCTATCCTTACTTAACTCCAGTTCCAGGAGAGCTTGACAACCACTTCCGTTCCTTGGACCCCAGACACACACATGGTGCTCACAGGCAAATGCAGGCAAAACATGCATACATATAAAAATTAAAAATCAATCTTCAAAAACATGTTTTAAATTAAAAAATAGATAATTTGGCTAGTTAAAAATGGCCATGTTAAATGTCCTGTAATTCAGAACAACACCAGCATTGGCTCACTGTATTCTGGTGCTCCACTACTTGAATTAAACAGATGGGACATTTTCTTTTTTCAAAAGATATTGCTAAAGGTTTGCATATGTGACATATTTTGTCTTCACTTTAAAGGAATTACATCAATATTAGTGGTTCTAATTCATGTTTTAAAAATGATCTGTATGCATGTATTTCTGCATGAGAGTTTGTACATGTGAGTGCTGGTGTCCATAGAGGGCAGAAGTGTCTGATCCCTGGAAACTGTCACCTGTTGTGAGTCACCTGATAAAGATGCCTGAAATTGAATTTGGGTTCTCTGCAAGAGCAGTACAAGTTTTTAACTTCTGAGCCATCTCTCCAGGCCTACAGCACTTGTTGTTGTACTTGTGGGTTTGGTTTGGTTTGGTCTGGTTTGGTTTGGTTTGGTTAAGGAGATAAGCCTATTTTGTTGTTGAAGTTTTTGTTTGTTTTTATAAAAGGATAAAGTGACTTTCAGGGACTTTTGCAAATAGGAGTATATAACACTCAGTCTTTCTTATTCACTGATTATGAGTTTACAAATTTGCTACTCACAAGAAATTAATACTAGAGCCACAAAAGTTGCCTTTTCAACAGCCCCTGTTCTTATCTAAGGTCAAACAAAGCCACTTTGCTTATTCATCTTTCACTCTCAAACTCTAGATAAGCATCCCATCAACAGTCTCTTGAGTAAGTTATTAATTGCATGCATATGCACGTGCGTGTGCATGCCTATGCCTCTGTGTGTGTGTGTGTGTGTGTGTGTGTGTGTGTGTGTGTGTGTGTGTGTGTATGTGTCTGAGTCCAGTGCTGAGGTGCTGACTCGTGTCCCTAAACTCAACAGAGCATTGCAGTGCTTCTCCATGAGAATAGCCGGAGTCAGGCTTCAGTTAGAGTACTGTTTGCCATGAGTTCAGTGTTAACAAACTAACAACATGTAATAGACAAAGTGGCTTCCCATGGACATGTGTAGATTCAGAGCTTATAGGAATGAAGTTCTGTGTTTCCATTATAGGCAATAAAATAAGAGTCACTAATGTAAGAGTCAACGTTCCAAAGGTCTTACAGGAAGCATGGACAGGAGTGACAGGAACCTTCTGTCCTATCACTTCTTTTCCACGATGCGATGCCTCTTACCTTCTGCTTGGCTGGCATGGATAACTCTGAGAACCTCTGTCTCACATATGGCACAGAGTGCCTTGCCCAGACACTGCTCCCTCTAGTAGTGTGTAATCCTCCTGTTCAGCCTCCAGATTCTCCAGCAGCACCATTTCCTCTGCTTTTCACTTTTTTGTCATTTATTGCAAACATTTTCCTGAGGGCCTCTTTTCCCTGTCAGGGTTGCTGTCTTACATGCCTCTCCAGTCTGCACATTTTCATAGGATTAGGGATTCCCTTTAACCATCTTGAGTTGGATATTCCAAAATGGCACAAACTTTCAGATTCCTAGAGATTTAACCTTATATACATTAAAAAGGACTTACAAAACATTTTTTGCCTGGTGTGGTAGTTTATGCCTCTCATCCTAATAAACAGGAGGCAAAGGCGAGTTGAACTCAGGAAGTTCCATTTCAGCCAGGGCTACATGAGACCCTGACTCACCAATCATAATAAATAATTTTACTATTATTTTAAGAACCAGTTTTATAATTTCTAAGAAATAGTAAGCTATGACATCTTGGATTTATAAAGAACACCAAACGTTTTAACTCACAGCTGGTAAATTAAAGTCCTGTGCAGATGTAGCCACAATGTCACCATTCCCTCCTACAGTGTCCAATTCCTTAGCTACTTCACAAGGACAATTAATGATTGGGGGGAATCAGAGTTTGAAAGCCATAAGCAACCTGTTAGGGGGTCAAAGTGGTACATTAGTATCAGATGCTGAGAGAAGTATTTGTAAAAGTGACCTAGCACATGATGGATCGAAAGGCAAATGCAGCCAGAAGGTGTTGGATGGATTGGGATAATAGGAAAGGTAAAGGAAGAAAAGGTTAGGACTAGGGCAGAATGCAAGCCAAGTCCTGTTAGCACCTCAGACTGGGAGAGGCAGATGAGTGATGCTCTGCTCTTGTAGAACAGCAAGGCTTTCAGCTCCATTGCTGCTGTGTAGTAGGAGCTGGCACAGGAAGTTAAGCAAGTGTTCAAGGGAAATTCCAACTCACAAGCATTTTTTAAATGAGTTTTAGGAAAGGAATTGCTCACTTACCATTGTCATTTAATTACTATGGGAAAAAAATAGGCATATGAATTGTGTTTGCTACTTTTATTTATTTTTTTCCTGTCCCTGGAGCAATTGTATGTCACTGAGTTAATCATCCTTCCTTTGAAGTCTTAGACAGTTAATACATTAAATATCTGCAGTTAGTGTTCCACCTCTCATTCAGGAGCTTCAAAGCTTTAACAAAGATTACAGTTATGTGCAGCTGAGCAAATCCACCTACTGTGGCTTCCAAACAAAAATTTGTCTGAGTGTGCCTGTAAGTGTCCTTGAAATGAGTATATTGAGACTAGAGAGGTCCTGTGGTTTGGTTTAGGTATGGGCTGAGATGATGTTTTCAGATCAAAGCTTTATATAGGAATAGTGTGTCACTGGTTACTTTGTGAGATAAAATCTTGGAAGAAAGAACAACCATTGCTTACATAAGCTAAGATGTTTTAACCAAGGATCTTCTGTTTCCAGTTTCATGAGAAATATCAAAACTTAGGTATGATGGCCCATACCTATAATCCCAGTACTGGAGGGACTGAGGCAGGAGGATGCCTATGAGTTTGGGCTAAATTTACATAGTAAAGTTGAGGCCATCCTGGAACAACAGTGAGATCTTGTCTAAATAATTCAATACTTTAGAACCAAGAAGATTTATTATGTATGTTACAATGGATATCATTTCCAATTTGGATTTTTCTTTGTCAGAATTTCAGACATGGACCTTAGTGTTACAGAAAGTTCTTTTACTCTACAATAAGAATAATGAAACTTATTCCTTAAACTCGCTTTATAAAATAGTTTTCATTGTATTATATTATATCTAAGTCATGGAAGAATTTTGATTTGTCAAATAATAAAAAGGAATAGTTCTTTTTTCAAATATACTAGCACTCTTCTAGAAATAAGCCCAAGGGAAGGTTAAGAAACAAATAAAGGCCAGGCATTGGATTGGGCACGCCTTTAATCCCAGCACTCGGGAGGCAGAGCCAGGTGGATCTCTGTGAGTTCAAGGCCAGCCTGGGCTACCAAGTGAGTTCCAGGAAAGGCACAAAGCTACACAGAGAAACCCTGTCTCGAAAAACCAAAAAAAAAAAAAAAAAAGAAAAAGAAACAAATAAAGATGACTCGTCCAATAGATGTAGAAAGATCTCTAGCCATCAAAACTTTCCACTCAAATTGCTATGATATGATAGTGATATGATAGTTATTTAACACTATTTAAAGAACTAGTTTTTTTTTTCCAAAAAGAAATTATTTGGAGACATTAAACTAAAAATATAAAGATAAATTCATTGTAATTATATTTTTAAAAGAACATTTGATAACAATGATTTCAAAAGATATCCATAGCAGGAAAGTTTAAGAATACGTATTCATAGATTGCTATTGTGCATTTTCTTAATGAGTTATGTGTAAATAGTACAGCATAAATTAAAAGTTTCAGCTCAACAGTTTCCATATGACCAACAGCCAGATAATGTACCTCTCAGACATGCTGACTTTTCACAGCATATTCACTTGAGCTTGTTTTTAGGCTGTGTGTGAATAGAAGCATGCAGTTCATATTGTTTCCCTGCTTTTTTGTGCTCATATTGTGTGTGAGAGATTCAGTCATGATGAAATGGAGGTAACACCATTCATGTTGATTGACACAAAGCATCATTATTCTATACTCCACTATCTGCACAACTTCTGTGAAATATTTTTGCATTTTGTTCATTACAGTGTTCCTATGAATACATTTTCTGAGTGTATATATTTTTGTGACACAACACTGTAATAAACTATCTTTTATACTCTCAAAATACTCAGGTGAAATGGGATCAGCAGCATTGTCTTCCCACAGATGAGAAGCTAAAGGAATTCTGTTCAAACATGTGTCTATCTAGATTAAGTAGATGTTTATTTGCATTTTACTTTATATTTTGACCTAAAAATCACTTTTCAAGTTACTGTACTATTTTAAAATATATTCATCATGAAATACATTTTTAGGAGTGTTGTTTATTTCCAACTAGCATTTAACTCTATAAAACAGCATTTAACATGATCTCTAAATATGCCATCTGGGACATGCCATCTGATGGTGAGTATGCCTAATATTTTGGAACATTAAATGAGTGAAGAAGTGAAGAGAATCAATCATATATGTACATGTATGCATATATGTGGTGGAGGTTTATGTGTGTGTATTTGTGTGTGAATGAGAGAGAGAGAGAGAGAGAGAGAGAGAGAGAGAGAGAGAGAGAGAGAGAGAAGTATAACTAATTGGCAGCAAGAAATGAGTCAACTTTAAATGGTGTGAAGTAGCTGTCAGACTATGAGCTGACAGTCAAAACATTTTTTCTTCTAATCTGGGCACTGTTTTGAGTTTTATGTTTGAACACTTCATAGTCACCACATGCCTATTCAGCCAATTCAGTGTTTGGTCCCTTTTTACAGATAAGAAATCTGAATCAAACACACATTGTCGGACTGTATTTCCTTCAGCAAGTAATAGCCAAACCGTATGTATGCATTTGGGGGTTTGTTTTGTTTGGGAGGTTGGCAAATATTTTGGACAGAGTCCTATGCTCAAAGTTCACAGTACCAAGTCCTCATAAATGATTTCGTAGGGTCAGGTATTCCAGTTCCTTCTTTTGTCATAACAGTCTGGGATATGCTATGGATGGTAAGGAATGCAACATAGTCTTTATTAATGGTATTGGTGTGTTTGGGGTGGGGGTGTCTAGCTAAGTTGCTAAATGTTTACCTAGCATGCAACAAGTCTTGAGATTGTTCTCCAACACAGCATAGATCTAGTGTGATGGTACACTTTGTTAATCTCATTAGTGAGAAGACTGAATCAGTAAGACCATAACATCTAGGGTTGCCTGTGCTTTCTAATAAGACACTTTCTCAAGATATCTACCGCCCTCCCCCACAAATGAAACTGTGAAATAATGGAAGGATTAATTATGACGATTATTCATATATATATAGTTTCATGCTAGAGACCATTAGCATAGGTAGAAACAGGGTGTTTGGACTGCAGATATTATGTATTGTGCCATGAAGTAACACGGGAGTGAGAGATTTTAGAATCCTAGTGAGTCATGAGATAATACTTCATTGTTAACATGACAAGTTCACTAGATACATTGAATGTGAGCTTGCAGAACTAAAGAATACTGCTGATACTGTTTGATCTGGAAATCTAATATGCCAGTCATTCTCACCCTGGGCTTACCGAGGAAACAGAAGGCAATGGTGACATTGCCACAGCCAGCTTATGGGGAGCTGAACTAAACTAGCAGCAGGGCTTGACGCTGGCCTCCAGGAAGGGGTATGGGCCACATTACTCCTCATTGCCACACTTTCCTTATAAGTCAAGGAGTACTTGAAAGCTATTTACAACTTGGCCTATTCGCTTGACTTTAGCTCTGTGCACAACAGGCATCACAAACTTTTGTAAGAATCTCAATTTCAAAACAGACACTGACTTTGTGAAATAGAACCTAAGGTTTGCATTTCTGTAACTATTTTTGGTGTTAACCCCACAGTGGTCCTGAATTACCCAGCTTCTTCCATCATTCCTGTTCTTTCTCAAGATAAAATAATGGGCTTAAAAGCAACATAAAGCTACAAGATAAGCCCACTAGCCTAGCAGGCCATCCTGCCTTCTGTATTGAATTTATCTTGGAAAAGAAGGGGGGAGGAAAGCAGAAGGGAAGGAAGGAGAGGGGAAGAGAGAAAGGGAGATGGGAAGCGAGGAGAGGAGATAAGATGGGAGAGAAGGGATAGATGAGGAGACAGGATGAGAAGGGAGCAAGCAGGCAAACTTAGAAAGAAAAGCACAATTTGATATGGATTTAAATGACGACTAAGTGTGACAACATAAATGAGTTTCCTTCCAGATAGGGTATAAGTAGCTGAGGAGTCTAGCAATTAGTGTGTCTACCTGACTACATTTCAAATGCTATCTAATTGCATTGCCTGGCCTACCTGCCTGAGGCAGATTCATTGCTGAGATAATAATAAAGGAGCCATTGCCTGGTGATGTGCACTAGTAGAGGGTTTGGAACACTGGTTTTCTAAACTGCAGGATCCCTGAAGCTTTTCAAAACTCACATCTCCTTTCACCTTTCTGCAAGAGTTCCAGCACTGAGATGTAGCCAAAGACTAGTTTCTTCAAAAGGGTCTTACACTCTGCTATTGTCAACATCATTTCTAAGCATTTGCTGTCTTCCCAGCACAGCAAAGCAGGACTCCAGCCCAACCATGCTTCCAAGCATTTTGATTAGCACCGGTCCATATGTTAAGTCAACATCAGTAATTCATTGTATTCTGGTAGAAAAGCTACTAATGTGGTATTTATTTCATGTGTGGTGTGGTGTGTGTGTATGTGTTTATTTAAGTCCCTTTCCACATGCTCTTTGGCACACACAAAGAGGGGGCACTTGATAGGATATAGCTCAAATTAATGTGCCCACCTAGATAATAAGGCTGGAATCCACACCAAATTTGAGTAGTACACAGTAAGGCAGGAGGTTAGTTCATATCCCACTGAATTTTTAAAAGACACTAACTAAGACAATATGTTGTCAACTCCAAAATGTTCTGATATATTCTTGGAGAATTAAACTTGTGGAGCTGTGGAGTTCTGGATCCCATCAGGACACATTTTAGGACATAATGTGATTTCAGAGAGTTGCCATGGTATAAGCCATGTTGAAGGTCTCTGTGAAAAATTAAATCACTCCTTAAAATGTTAGTATATCCTAAATGACACAACCACTTTATATTTACTCTGAAAGAGAAAAACAAATATCACTTATAGAAACAAAAACTAAACAGTATTTTTAAAAAGCACCCAGAAAATATCCTCATGGCTAAATTAATTACATCTATAACTTTGTTCAGTGGAAACATATTTGTGATTTTTTTTTAATGCCCTGAAACTTTATTATCAATCTTCTTATTACCACTGTTCTTCACCGGACTGTAAGCTTTATAACAGCAAAGTCTTTGTATGCTAAACTTCAAAACCTACACTATATGTTAATCCCTCCAGGCTAGCATGAGACCCCTACCACAAATTTTGAGCCAAATTTGAAGAAAGCTTTTTTGAATACTGGCTAGGACATTGAGAACTGGCCAGATCCCTACCTGGAATGCCCAGAATGGCTATGAATTATATTAGTCTGGTGCTTATAAAGGCAAAACCCACAATGCTACATACTCCCCTCCTTTGTCCAGTCTTACATCTTCATATACTTCCTGTCTACCCCATGTGTGATCAAGCACATCTGTGCAGTGGGGGCAACCAAGCCTGTTTACAAGAGTGAAAACATTTGTCTTGTTTTCTTACAGGAACAACCCCTACTAGCATTCTAGGAAGTTATCTATCCTTTGGCAAGTTAGCCTTAAAGGTTTATCTGTCTTTGTGTAAGCAGAGTTTATCTGTCCTTGGGCAAGTGAGGGTTACAGGTTTATGTAATTGGAGAGCTTCTCTCCAGCCCCCGCCAAGCCCTATTAGTCCAATAACCCACTTATAAAATAAACACACAGACATTCATATTATTTAAACTGCTTGGCCATTAGCTCAGGCCTCCCATTCTCTAGCTCTTACTCTTATATTTAGCCCATTTCTATTAATCTATACTTTGCCACGTGGCTCGTGGCTTACCAGTACCTTATGTCTTTTCTCTCATGGCAGTGGCTGGCAGCATCTCCCCTCAGCCTTCACTTCCCTGCCTTCTCCTCTTCCTTGTCCCACCTACCCTATGCTTCCTGCCTGGCTACTGGCCAATCAGCACTTTATTTATTTTAACCAATAAGAGCAACACATTTGACATACAGAACATCCCACAGCAGGTTTATCTGTCCTTGGGCAAGTGAGTTAGAGGCATTTTTGTTTTATGGATCTATTAAGCACAGTAACTGAAACTTAACTTTAACCATCACACATAGGCAAACTAATCCATTGAATTTAATGATATCAAAATACATGGTGAACTTTTAGGGTAAAAATTTTTTCCAGAATTGTTCACTAAAAACCACCCAATTTGAGGATTTTAAGAGTCCTTACATGTTATATAAATTAGAAGTAAGCCCTGGTGGTTTGAATAGGAATGGCCCTCATAGGCTCATGTGTTTGAATGCTTGGCCCATAGGAAGTGTAACTATTTGATGTAGCCTTGTTAGAGGAAATGTGGCACTGTGGAGGCAGGCTGTGAGGTCTTATATGCTCAAGCTACATCCAGTGTGGTACACAGTCTCCTTCTGCTGCCTGAAGATCAGGATGTAGAACTCTCAGCTCCTTCACCAGAGGTTTAGTCCATTATCATGTTGGTACATCATGGTATGCAGGCAGACATGGACTAAGCTTCTGCAACTGTAAGCTAGTCCCAATTAAATGTTTTCCTTTAAGAGTTGCTGTGATGATGCTGTCACTTCACAGCAATAGAAACCCAAATGAAGATACAAGTTCATACCAGGAACTGGGGTATTGTTGTGACACATCTGACCATGTTTTGTTCGGAGGAACATGGGCTTTGGGAGTTTGAGTTAGAAAAGCTGTTGAAAGTTTTAAATGGGACTTAATGGGCCATTTTAGTAGGACCATGGAAGACAGTGGTGCTGAGGGTGATTTAAACTATGGGCGCCTGGCTCAAGAGGTTACAGAGGAGAAGAATTTTAGTATGTTGTCTAGACATTGTTTTTGTGGTATTTTGGCTATGAATGTGACTGCTTTTGCCCTTGTCCAAAAAGTCCACCTGATGCTAAAGTGAAGAGCATTGTTTTAATTGCATTGACAAAGAAAATCTCAAAATAATCTAGTATAGATACTGTCATGTGGTTTTTAGTGTTCACTCTTATGAAGACTTATAATGAAAAGATATATGCTGAGCAAGGAAAAATGCAAAATGTGTATTTCAAGGAAAAAAGGGGCACCATGAAGTAAAATGTAGTTAAATCCTCTGTTCAAGTAGATGGTCAGATTAAGAAAAGCCTGAAGTAAAATGGAATTAGGGGAGTGGCAACCCAGGGCAAGACCCCACCCATATAAGCTTCCACCTTGTGAAAGGGAATTAAAGAACTGTTTAGATCCCTGTGTGGTGGTAAATGCTTTGAATCCCAGGACTCAGGAGACAGAGGTAGGCAGATCTCTGTGTTCAAGGCCACTATGACCTACAGAGCAAGTTCCAGGACAGCCAAGTTTGGGCAGTGAAGGAAACCATGAAAAAACAGAAAGCTGCTGAAGATGTAATAGAACAAAGGGGGCCATGATCCAGGCTCAGAAAGCAATAGAACTTGGTAACTTCAGCCATGGGTTCTGGCTTTAGAGTCAAGGATAGAAAAAAAAGGGTTATGGAATCTCTATCCATGACTAAGAAATGCTTCTAAGGCCAGGTGTGTGGCAGGGGTGTCCCAGAATAGAGGCTGTCCTAGTTAGAGTTTGTATTGTTCTGAAGAGACAATATGTCAATAACAACTATTATAAAGGAAACATTTAATTGAAACTGACTTACAGTTTCAGAGGTTTAGTCCATCATCATGTTGGTACATGATGGTATGCATGGAGACATAGTATTGTTAAAGGAGCTAAGAATCCTTCATCTTGATTCTCTGGCAACAGGTAGTGAATTGTGACACTGGATGTAGCTTGAACATTGTAGACCTCAAAACCCACCCTCACAGTGACACACTTCCTCCAGCAAGGCCATACTGACTACAACAAACCATATCTTCTAACAACGTCATGCTCAATGAGAGTATAGGGGCAATTACATTCAAACTACTACATTCCACCCCCTGGTCCCCATAAGCTTATAACAACATCATAATGAAAAATTAAATTATCTCAACTACAAAAGTCGCCATAGTCTATTAAGGTCTCAACAACGTTTAAAAGTCCAAAGTTCAATGTCTCTTCTGAGATTTATGCAATTTCTTAACTGCAGTCCTCTTTACAACTAAAATCAAAAAACAGATCACATACTTCCAATATGTAATGGCATAGCACATACATTGCAATTCCAAAAAATAGGGAAGGGATCATAGTGAGGAAATACTGACCCCAGCAAGACTGAAAGCCAGCAGGGCAAACTCCAAACTCTACCTCTCTATGTGTAATGTAAAAGCATTATTCAGATCTCCAACTCCTTTCATCTTTGTTAACTGCAAAATACTTCCTTCTTTGGGGCTGTTTCCAGTCCTGTTAGCAGCTCCCTGTTTCCCACAACTCTGGTAGCTCCTATATCTTGGGGTCTTCAAGGCAATCTAAGCTGTAACTTAGCAGCTTCACATTGGCCTCTCTGGGCCTCAGTTCAGGGACATCCCTGACACAGGCCTGGCCTTAGTGGCATTTCTTAGTCATAGAAAAAGATTCCATAACCCCTTTCTTTTGTCCTTGACTCTAAAGCCAGAATTATGTGGCTGAAATTGCCAAGTTCTGCTGCTTGCAGGGGCTGGAACATGGTACTCTTGTTCAATTACATCTTCTCCAGCTTTCTGTTTCCTTTGGTTTCCTTCACTGCCTAAGCTTGGCTGTCCTGAAATTGGAACTGCAGATCAGGCTGGCCTAAAACTCAGACATCTCCCTACCTCTGCCTCTAGAGTGCTAGAGTTAAAGGTGTGCACTACCACACCTGGATCTAAATTTTTGTTTAATTCCTTTTCATAAGGGGGGTGGATGGGATATTACCCTAAGTTTTCACTATCTTTATTCCATTTCTTAATCTGTTTATTTCTTTGAACACAAGATTTAACTCCATTCCACTTCCCAGTGCTCCTTTTCTCCTCAAATTGTACACTTTGTATTTTGTCCTTTCTCAGATTACTTCTTTTCATTATGTGTCTTCCTTAGAGTTTATACCAATGACAATACAACAAAATCTATACTAGGCTGTTTTGAGATTTCTTCTGCCAATGGAATTAACTTCACTTTAGCCTCAGGCTGAATTTTCAGACAATGGCAAAAAGCAGCCACATTCATAGCCAAAATACCACAAGAACAATCTCTAGGTAACATTCTAAAATTCCTTACCTCAGAAACCTCTTCAGTCACTGTTGTATGGTATTTTCTTTGTGTTCTGACAAATTAAGCTTGCCTGGAGATCAGTGGGCAGAGCTAGCCACTAGTTACCCATAGAGACCAGGCAGGAGGGCACACACCTCTAATTCCTGCACTTGGGTGGAGAAAGCAGGATGATCAAGAGTTCAAGGCTATGCTGGGCTACATGAGATTGAATCAATCTAAAAGAGAAACAGAGCCAGGCAATTGTGGCTCACACCTTTAATCCCAGCACTAGGGAGGTGAAGACAGGAATATAAGAGGAATATAAGGTGGGTGGAGACAGGAACTACCTGACTCCGTCTGAGAATCCACAGAAAAAGGAGCCCCCATTTTGGTCTGAGATTTCAAAGAGATAAGAAGTTTCCGGTGGCTGGCTTTTCTGCTTCTCTGATCTTTCATCTTTCACCCTTAATATCTGATTCCACATTTTTATTGATTAAGACCAGTTAGAATTCATGCTTCAAGTCACAGTTCAAATCTCCCATGCTCCTAATATTATGGCCCATTAAGCAGTCCTCAAAACATTGCACTGCTTTCCTAACCCAAAAATATACAAGTACAAGTTCCTGCATACAAAAATATGATTCAGCCTATCACAGCAATGCCCCATTCCTTGGTACCAACTTCTATCTTAGAGTTTCAATTGCTGTGAAGAGACACCATGCCCACAGCAACTCTTATAAAGGGAAACTTTTAATTGGGGTGGCTTACAGTTTCAGAGGTTTAGTTCATTATTGTCATGACAGGATATGATTGCATATGGACAGACATGGTGCTGGAGAAGGAGCTTAGAGTTATACATCTTGATCCACTAGCACCAGGAAGTGAACTGTGACACTGGGTGTAGCTTGAGTATTGGAGACCTCAAAGGCTACTACCCCCACAGTGATACACGCTTCCCCTAACAAGTTCATATCTACTCCAATAAAACCTCTCCTTCTAATAGCACCACTTCCTATGAGCTTATGGGAGTCAGTTACATTCTCACTACTACAGAGTCCTATAGAGGCCATCGCAAGAAGCTGTGAAGGTGAAACCTCGATTGCTTTCGAGACCCTAAGATGCTGAAGATGGTAGAGTTGTAGGATACCTGCCAGGGATAGTTGCTAACAGGAGTGGAACCAGCCCAGGAGAATGAAGTATGTTGCAATCAACAAAGATTAAAGGAGTTGGAGTTCTAAAGGACACTTTGACATTAGACATGGAGATGCAAAGTTTGGAGTTTGCCCTGCTGGTTTTCAGTCTTGCTGGAGTACAACATTTCCTCACCATGCTCCCTTTCCTGTCTTTTGGAATGGA
This sequence comes from Onychomys torridus, assembly GCF_903995425.1. Classification (NCBI taxonomy): domain Eukaryota; kingdom Metazoa; phylum Chordata; class Mammalia; order Rodentia; family Cricetidae; genus Onychomys; species Onychomys torridus. Next base: position 19,932,992 of record NC_050445.1, read on the forward strand.
AATATATATCCTGTGGCAATATATGTTGGAAATATCTATTTTTCATTATTATTATTATATTTGTGTTTTAATTTTACACATCAGCCATGAGTTCCCCTGTCCTCCCCCCTCCCGCCCCCACTCCCACTGGAAATATCTGTTTTTTCCATTTTGTTTTACAGGGGATTGCAGTTAAGAGATTGTATGAATATCAGAAGAGATTTTGAACTTTGGACTTTTAAACAGGGTTGAGGCTGTTATAAATTATGGGGACTTTTAAGTTGGACTGAATGGATTTATGCATTATGTTATGGCTATAAGCTTGTGGGGCCAGGGAGTAGAATGTGGTGGTTTGAATAAGAATGATCCCCATAGACATGTGTTTGAATGCTAGGCCAATAGAGAGTGGCACTATTAGGAGGTATGACCTTGTTGGAGGAGGTTTAGCCTTGTTGGAGGAAGTGTGGCACTGTGTGGGCAGGCTTTGAGGTCTCATATTCTCAAGCTATACCCAGTGTGGTACACAGTCTCCTTATGCTGCCTGCAGATCAAGATATAGAACTCTCAGCTCCTTTTCCAGCACCATGTCTGCCTGTATGCCACCATGCTTCTTGCAATGACTATAATGGACTAAACTTCTGAAATTGTAAGCCAGCCTCAATTAAATGTTTTCCTTTATAAGAGTTGCTATGATCATGATGTCTCTTCACAGCAATAGACACCCAAACTAAGTCACCCCACATCCAATTACACCATTCTCACCTTCCTTCCTTCTAAGAGGCTGTGTACCTCACATTGATTTCAGTTGTTAATGGACTAAATCTTTCCTATCTATCGTTTTTTAAGATCTAAAAGTAAAAAATTCTACTTTGGAATAACCTCTCATATTCTACACTGATATTCTTAGCTGTTCCTCTGCTTCTAAGTGAGGATTCCATGAAGAGATTAAATTAAACGACATCAGAAAAAAAGTCTAATCTTATTTTTCTGTTGTTAAGGGAAATTAAAATAGCTGGTAAAACATGTATGTATTTATTTATCTGTGATATTATTGTTTTAATTATCTCAGTGGAGAACTGGTCACACTGAAAATTGTCAAAAGTCATGTCCCCACTTATATCATAAGGCGAGAAATCAAAGCAAATTTTAGTACACTATTTTATACAGTACACAGTGAGACAGAGATCCGAGTCAGCCACTCCTCATCTCTGAAAAGATAGATTGTCGGCTGGTTGGTTTTTTCACATGTGAGGTGAGAGCTATAAGAAGGGATTCCAGAGATACCGATATGGTTTGAATGGAAATGACTAGGACCAGGATGTCATCATAGTGTTATGTTTGGATTCTAATTCTAGGCATTAAGTTATCTATGCTCAATTCATTCCATTAGCAATCAAGAAAACAACTAAAATTGTATGAAGGCCAATACTTGAAATAGAAATTATAAGTGTTTTACATATCAGGAGCAATAAAAGAACTTTATATTTAAGAAGGGAAACTAGTATTTCACAGTACTGTGAGGATGCTGCTCAGTGTACCAGTAAAATCAATAAGAAGAATGTTCAGGTCCTGGTCTGTTTTAAACTCCATATTCCCAGTCTTTGACATAGTGCTTATATAAAACTGATGTTCAATAAACCCTTCATGGTTTATATCATTCATTATATCATTTATTGTACAAAAATAGAGCACGAAGAAAATGATTGCCTGATTTCATGCTATGTAAAATAACATGAAAACATTTTCTATTTTCTATGCAAGCCTATGATGTTAAAAGTTTGATGCTATTCAAAAGACCTGGGAATCCCACCCCTCCCAATTACTTCATTTTCTGACAGATTTTTCACTACTTGCAGGAATGAAACATTGACAATCCCTTATGAGATTCAAGGTTTAGTATGGTACACTCCCACAACACTGAGCCTGGTTGCTAATTTCCAAAATTTAACTTGCCTCCTTAAGAGATGGAATGGATTAGTGATAGCTCCTTAGCAGAAATGAACTTCAATCTGATATGCACTTACTAATTATTATTATTTCCTGGTTCTTTTAAACATAAAAAGTGAAAAGTTAAAGGTGTTTCTAATTGGTAAGAAGAATTCCATAGTGGGAAGGTATTTCTTGATTAGCAGTTATGTAGGGAAAAAGTAGGCTAGGGTGTGGAAATTGGCCTAAGAATTCACAGAGAAAAGTGCTTTATGCACTTGGAGATAGCTCAATCAGTACTCAGCATGCTGTGAAAGCTTCAACTTCCAGCATATTTAAATGAATTGAATGCTTACTTAGTAGAAGCACTCAATTGGGAGTACTGGAATTGTGGAGCCTATTACTCGAATGCTAATTAACTTATGGCTTTCATAGAGTTCACTTCTCTTTTAAGCTGACAGGTTTTGTTGTTCATGTTTCGATTTGAACCTGAACTTGAGATATTAATAGAGTGGCATTTATTTGTAATGGGAAAATATCCTGCCAGCCATTGATTTATCTGTTCTCTCTGTCTCTGACTCTCTGTCCCTACCTCTCTGTGTCTCCTTGTCTTTGTCTCTCTCTCTCTCTCTCTCTCTCTCTCTCTCTCTCTCTCCTGCCTCTTTCTTATGTTTTCATGCCCTTCTCAGTCTTTCTGGGCTTTATTGTCTTGTTTGAAGTTGTTTTGAAACGGCTGAAATAGCAGAGCTTGCTGAGTTATTTGATCTGATATCTTTTTATCCCTGATACATGGTTTTGGTTTTTTCCCCTGTGCCTTTTCAATCATTTTGATAGCATTTCTCCTCAGAAATGGTTTTGAGCATTAATTTGAGTCTAGGAAACTGTATGGCTTGTACTGTTCCTTAGGATATATGTTCACCTTGGATGAACTCATTATTGCTTTGCTTTTTTAAGTTGGAAAGATGAACCTAACACAATAAATATCTCCATTAACTGATTTGCTTAAGATTGAATTTGAGCTGACAACTTTGAGAATGTTCTTTATGAGAAATATGCTTTGCCTTTAATTACTGCTATTGGCTACTGCTATAACTTGGCATGAAGATTTACATGTATGTATTTTCTGTAACAATTTCCAAACTCTTTTGTAAGAAAATGCTGTTCACACTGATGAGTGTGTGTTTCTTAACACCATCTTGTGATGGTGTGCATTTATTTTGCATGAAAACAATGACCCAACAGTGGAGTGTGCTGTGTGGCTCTCTTTATCCAGGTGTGCCATTCATTGTAATTGTTAATGCCCTGGAAAGTAGCTGACAGTGGGACCCATTTCCCCTGATTGCCAATAGCACGTCTGTTCCTGGCTCGAAGATGCCTTTAGCACACTTTCTGCTCAACGGAGAATGTGGCAAATCAAGCTTTACCAGGCACCGTGAACATTGTCAATGGCCAATGCCATAATGTCTGTATAGTTCTGGAACTTCTCTAATGACAAGTTACTCAAGACAGAGGGAAAGAAATGTAAATAGAAAGGCAAATCTCTTTATCCCTCAGACAACAACTGGGCATAGTCATTATTCTGGGTTAATAAAATGTAGTTTTCATAGCCACTAACACAAGGTTGGTGTTTTTACCCTCCTATCCATCCTCTCAGCCAACCACCTCCCAAGACAAAAGTGCCTTCCTGGTAATAAATGTCACTGGAAACCCATGTCTGGACTGTTTGGGGCTGGGAACCAATGAAAAATGGGCCATCTTATTATTCTGTTTGAACTTCCATTCCCCAAATAATTTTCTTAATTTAATTGACTTATATATAAGTCTACCATAAAACAAGCACACTTTAAACAAAGGAGTGAATATTCTAGAAAATAAGTTTGTTCTATTCCAGTTTATGTGAGTGTGACAGGAATCTCACAGGGTATTGGTACATTTGTACTAGAACTTATTCTGTATTTGGACAATGTAAATCTACAGAGCCCTGGAGTTGTTGAGTGTTCCAGTAATGACTCAGGTTTCTAAGTCTACAACCCTTAGAGTCTGACTTTGGATGATAATAAACTCAAGGCTACTGCTCATGCCATCATTAAGAAAACATAGTAGATAATATTGTGTGTTCATTTTTATCTCTTTATGTGTATATTGACTTTCTGCAGTCTTTTCACAAGAATACCATGCCCAGCTTGGCAAACAGAATAAAAGTTATTTCTTTACCAATGTACAAATGTTAGATATGACTTTAATGGCACTTTGATGAAAATAGACATTTAGTAATCTAAGTTAACTTGTGATAATAATGGTCAATTAAGAATATCCTTTTTTTATGGAAAAGGTGAAGGCAGCCAGATTGCATGTGTTCCTTCCCAAACTCTACTCAAGGCTCTGAGACAATGCTGTGTCATTGTTTTGCTATAAAAGGAACTAGAAACATGTGCCTTTTCCCCCCACCACCCGTTTAGCATATCAAAATCTGCCTATTAAGATATCCTTTACAGAACCCCACTGTGTTCTCTTTTTCTAAAAATAAAAGTGAATTTAGCTTTCCTGTTTGTAGAATAGGAAACAAAAAAAGCTACTACTTAGAATGGGAATTCACTCTACAATCCTACATTCAAGTGATGTATTTACTTTAATAAACTAAGAAGGTTTGCGTGGTTTGCATCAATTTTAAACAATTATCCTTTTGTATTTACTTGGCCTAGTTAGATAATGAAGTACAAACAGATTTGATTCAAAAACACATTAGTAAGATGTTTCGTAAAGTCTTAAAACAACTGCTTTAATATTCTTAAACAATAGGAGGCCCTGGTTCTGACTCCTGCGAGCTGTGGGTTTGTTTGCCATCAGCTCAGATTTCCTTAGACGTTCCCACTTCAAAGATGGGGAAACATAAGAAAAAAAAGTTCCTATTTTCAAAACACTTAACAGAGAGCAGCACAGCTGTGTGTACAGCTTCTGTTGACACCATAGCTTTGTTATTGTTTTTAGTGATTGGCCAGAATTATGAAAACTATTGGGAAACATCAGTGTGTGCTATGTGATAGCAAGGCAAGATATTTTCCACCTTTTAATACTATCCTTTCAAACATAGAATTTTGTGACATTGAATTAATATGCAAAGGATCACTATGGCTATGAATTTTCTCTACTGTGTGATCTGCTTTGTGATTGAAAATTAATAAAGACTCTCCACTGGTTTCAAAGTTTTCATCACTTGAACAGATGTTACTATTGTCTGTGTGACTGGAGCATTTACTTATAAAGATACCATCTGAATTGGAAAATAAACTAAGCCACAGTTGTATTTTTGTAGAGTGATATCAGGAAAATATTTTGTTTTCTTTTTATCTTAATAATGAACCAAAAGAAGTTTCTGGATATGTGTCTGAGGTGAGGTGTAATCTTTGTTTTCATAGCAAAGTTCAGTCAAAAGCAACAAATTACTTATTGTATGTGCGTGGTATGGAAATGTGTTAAAGATAGTATTTTTTGTATACTCTTGGGTATGCCTGAATATAAATAGTTGTAAATTTTAACGAAGACATTATGTATATTGTAGAAATATTAAATTCAAAGGCAAAGCCATTTGAATATAAGAAGCCAACAGCATGAATACTATGCATACCTCTGTTTTATGGATGAGGATGCTAGGTATTGGAAGTTAGTTAGACTTTCCAAGGTCAAATAATGACCATAGCTCAGGCCAGGCACCTCTGCCTTGTGTTAGCAATGGCTACACTATGCAGTGCTAAAAACTCAGAGAATCCCTGTTTTCATCAGATGAATGTTGGCTTGTTGGATATTTGTTAATAAGTTCCTGCATAAATAGTAAAAGAATGAGCTGTCTAGAAGTGATGCTGGTATTCTTAATCAAAACTTCCACAGTGAAGAGCTGTCTAGAAGTGATGCTGGTATTCTTAATCAAAACTTCCACAGGGAATGTATTGAAAACAGGGGAAGGAAGGGGGACATAAAAGCCAGCTAGTGCCAGGCCATTCCTGAGACCAAGAAGATGGCATTGTCATACTATCAGTATGATTTCATTGGCCTTAAACTTTTAAACATTGAAATGAAAACTAACCATTAAAAAGTCAACATGCAATGTAAACACTGACTGCAGGACCTGCATTTATTAAACCAGATGGAATGTACACAGCTGTTCCAGATGCATTATAAGTGCAAGGCAAGAGAATCTTAAAGAGAAAGTACAAAAGAATCACTTGTTGAAGCAAATTTACCTCTTTAAAAATACCTTGTTCTAAAACACTAAAATACTAAGTGAATAAGACATCATTAAGTTAGTTAATTGATTCCACCACTGCCCAAGACATTACTGATGTGAAAGTTTTAACAACTGCCAGAGAATAGATTACTACACCAATCTTAATGAAAATATAGCTTCTTTTAGCACATCACCAACAAGTATTCAATCTTAAGTCTTCCTTAAGAATATGTTAAGGAAACAGAATATATATAGATAGCTTGTTGACAGTTTATAAGCTAAGGTTTTATAGATATATACATCTATATGTATGTATATATGTATATGTATCAACAGACACACTTAATGTCAATATGCAGGGATATAGAAAAATAAAAGCAGATTTTGCTTAAAGCCTAAGACTATATTTTAGTTACTTTATTTTTTGATTGATATCCCTGCTCCTGTGGGTGAGTGGGTGATATGTGAAAGGTGTGTGTGTTTGTGTGTGTGTGTGTGTGTGTGTGTGTGTGTGTGTGTGCATGTGTGTGTATAATGGAATCTATGTGGAAGAGAGAAGGCAACTCCTGGGAGTCCGTTCTGCTCTTCCACTATGTTGTTGTCAGGGATCAACCTCAGGTCATCAGGCTTGGTGGAAAGTGCCTTTACCCACTGATTGACCTTTCTGGTCCATGTTAGTTATTTTAGATTCTAAGTAATGAGATTGGCCTGGCAAATGTATTTCTGCAGCCTGTTGATGGTTGGGCAAGGTCATGCTTACTCATTATAAAATTTCAGTGGGAATTCAGTCTTGTACCTTGCTCCTCTTATGTCAATGGTTATAGCACTGCTCTGCCATCATTCATACAAAAGCATGTAGTGAAAGAAGTAAACAGAAAAAAGTGATGAGGATCCCAAGAAGGAAAGAAAATTTAGATACATGAACAGTTGTGTGGCCTGAGAATAGCATATGCACACTTTAGACAATATTATACTGTTTTTAAATTGTCAACAAGATATAAATATTGTACTTGAAACAAGTGAGGATCATCTCTATGAGTCAGAAAATGTCAGGGTGATGCTTCAATCATTTTATCTTCAAACGATGTCTATTATGAAGAAAGCATAAGGGAACAGTGAAGAGCCACTGTGTTTTATAATTATCTCTTATTAGTAGCATCTAAAAAGCTAAAACACACATTTATTTTAATTAGAAAAATAAGAGTCCCTTTATGAAATTCTGTGTGTTTTGTAATCCACATAGAGTTGAGCTCTTGAATACTAAATACTAAGGTATACTAAGAGTTTCTCCTTGACTTTCCATACAAAGGCCTTGAGTATATTTTTGCACCTTGTTTATACTCCAACCCAAACATAAGAACATGAAGGTTAAATGAAAATATTTTGTCATCTCTGTACTGTTCCTCATATTTACTGCTTGTAAGTGAACCACTAATCCATTGTAACGTGTCTCAGTTACTGTTCTATTGCTGTGAAGAGACACTATTACCAAGACAGCTTATTAAAAAAAAGCATTTTAATTTTTTGTTTCCCAATTATACTTTTATTTATTTATTTATTTTATAATTTAATTTAATTTTACATATCAGCCACAGATTCCCCTGTCCATCCCCCCACTCCCATCTCCTGCAGGGCAAGGACTCCCCAGGGGATTCAGCTCAGCCTGGTAGATTCAGTCCAGGCAGGTCCAGACCCCTCCTCCCAGGCTGCGCAAATTTCCCAGCATAGGCCCCAGGTTCCAAACAGCCAGCTTATGCACTAAGGACAGGTCTGGGTCCCACTGCCTGGGGGCCTCCCAAACAATTCAAGTTAATCAAATGTCTCATTTATCCAGAGGGCCTGATCTAGTTGGGGCCTCTTCAGCTATTGGTTCATAGTTTGTGTTTCCACTAGTTTGGCTATTTGTCCCTGTGCTTTTTACAATCATGGTCTCAACAATTCTTGCTTATACAATCCCTCCTCTTTCTGGACAATTGGACTCCCAGAGCTCACCTGGGGCCTGGCTGTGAATCTCTGCATCTGCTTCCATCAGTCATTGGATGAGAGTTCTAGAATGGCAGTTAGGGTGTTTGGCCATCCAATCACCAGAGTAGATTAGTTCAAGCTTTCTGTCGACCACTGCCAATAGTTTACAGTGGAGGTATCATTGTGAATTTCTGGGGACCTCTCTAGCACTTTGCTTCTTCCTATTCCCATGTGGACTTCATTTATCATGGTCTCTTTTTCCTTGTTCTCCCTCTCCGTTCTTAATCCAGGTGGGATCTCCCACTCCCCTAAACTCTCTTGCCCCCAACCTTTGCCCTTCATTTCCCCGCCTCACATCCAGTTTGCTCATGTAGATCTCATCCATTTTTGTGTAGTTAGACAACCCCTGTGTCTTTCTTAGGGTCCTCTTTACTAGGTAGCCTCCCTGGAGTTGTGAGTAGCAGTCTAGCCATCCTTTATTTTACATCTTGTATCCTCCTATGAATGAGTACATACCATGTTTGTCTTTCTGAGTCTGGGTTACCTCACTCAGGATGATTTTTTTCTAGATCCATCTATTTGCCTGCAAACCTCATGATGTCATTGGTTTTCTCTGCTGAATAGTACTCCATTGTGTATATGTACCACATTTTTTTAATCCATTCTTCAGTTGAAGGGCATCTAGGTTGTTTCCAGGTTCTGGCTATTACAAATAACATTGCTATGAGCATAGCTGAGCATGTGCCTTTGTGGTATGATTGAGCATTCCTTGAGAATATGCCCAAGAGTGGTATAGCTGGGTCTTGGGGGAGATGGATTCCCAATTTTCTAAGAAAGCACCATATTGATTTCCAAAGAAAGCATTTTAATTGGGGCCTTGTTTATAATTTCAGAGGGTGAGTGCATTAACATCACCATAGGGAGCATGGCAGTAGACAGACAGCCAAGGTGCTAGAGCAGTATCTTAGAACCTACATCCTAAACCACAAATTGAAGACAGAGAGAGAGACTGTGCCAAGCATGGACTTTTGAAACCTCAAAGCCCACCCGCATTGACACACTTCCTCTAAAAAGTCATATCTCTTAATCCTTCCCCAAACTGTTTTACCACCTCGGGACCTAGTGTTCAAATATATGAATCTATGTAAGCCATAGTTGTTCAATCCACCACATCAAGTTTCCATGTTGCTTCTTTAGGGTGTATCCAGCTAAATGTTTACAATATGAAATTGCCACTTGCACTGTAATCTAACTCACACCCTGACTTCTTGTCTAATTAGTTCATTGAAACTTTACTTCAGCTATAACACTGCCTACTTCCTCGGTTACATATATTTCTATTCATTCAGTTTTTTTTTTTTTCAAGCCAGACAACTGGGCATCTCTCCAGTCCTGTTCATCTCTTCCAATTATAGTTTCTCCCTTTGCTAAGGTATTAATTATTCTTTGCTTTCTCTTTTCTGGCTTGCCACTTTACACTGACAACTACTAGGATTTAGGATCTTCTCCAAATCTCCTTCCTAAATAATGTCCAACTAAACTTTCTAAAATGTAAACAGATCCATATGACTTCTTTACATCTTTCTGTTTTTTATTTTAATACAGTATTAAAAGCTATAAACACAGATTAAATACAGAGTCATATGCTAAACATAACATTGATATTATATAGACACTGTTATTATCAAAATTATTGACCAACTCACTCCACCTACCCCTTTTCCTGAGGAAATGTTAAGCAAATGTAGATCCTTTGGGTCTTAACCCCTGTATAATTCATTGTGCATCTCTGAAAAAAAATATAGTCACTGTTGCATATGACCATGATGTCATTATGACAAAAGCAGAATCTAAGAAGGTTTAACTTCTGTTCTTGCTGCTTCTATCAATATTTAAAAATATGTTTCATGGCTGGTCAGTGGTGGCACATGCCTTTAATCCCAGCACTTGAGAGGCAGAGCCAGGCGGATCTCTGTGAGTTCAAGGCCAGCCTCGGCTACCAAGTGAGTTCCAGGAAAGGCGCAAAGCTACACAGAGAAAGCCTGTCTCAAAAAACCAAAATAAATAAATAAATATAAATATAAATATGTTTCATTGTTTTTAAGTTAGCATAAAAATTAATGGTTTTCATTGTGGCATAATTATATGTCTGTACTGTTATACCTTATTTCCATTCATTTCTCTCTTCCACAACCCTCTCAAGTTTGTCCTTCCTCTCTCCTGTCAGTTCTTTTCTCCTCTCAGTGGCTCATTTTCACTCTGTCCTCTGACCATGTGTTCTCTTCCTTTCTGTTTTTCCCATCTCTTGTAAGATCCCGGTTCCCCTCTCAAAATCACCTTTCTAGTTTATGACCTACTCATACAGACATAAACATTGGCCTGAAGTATTTTAATAGTGTTTATTATGTTTCAGGGCATCCCTAGACTCAGAATAACCTATAAATCATTTTCCTTCATCTTCTGTTACTTCCTACTGTTCATCTTCCACATTTTATGGTCCTCTGTTCTTTGATTTAATCTTTTAGACTCAGGTTGTATAAATCCTGGTTCTCACTAGAAAATGCTTTCATGTCAGATTATAATATCTCAATCAGTGTGTATTACAGTGGGTGTTTGTAATAGCTTATACAAGGTACAGATAAGGCATAAATTAATGTGATAATCTGGGCTAATGAAGATTAAGACAAGCATAATTCTAGTTTCAAAGGGCATAAGGAAAGAGACCTAAGGTCTGGGTGAAAGAGAAGTTCAGAGACAGGGATTACTGAGGACAAGTGACCCTAGGGCTTAGTGATCTCTTGGGGAGAGACCAATAGAACCAATATGCTGAACACATTCTTCTCCCCATTGGCTAGATCTCATGCAAGTCTCAGGCCATAAAGTTGAGAAATGAGAATGAGAGGAAATGGATCTGGAAAGTGAAATGGAAGTGCCGAGAAGCAAAGCTATTCTAGATTCTCCTGAAGCCTTTTATCTCAAGGTTTTGCCATCCACATTTCCCAAAGACATAGCATGTATGCCTTGTACTATAGCCACATGTGTGTCCTGTTAGACTGTATTTCTCTTTTCCTTCCATTTTTTCCCAAGGAACCTAATTTAGCATAAACATTTTAAGTAATTTCATGATATTGTCTTTTTTACTGAAAACCTAGACTGTTCTTTAAAAGTATGCACACATAAACATGCAATTAAACAATTCTAAGTTAATTGAAGTCACACATCAGAAGACAAAATTTTATGATTCAGATATACAACAGGTAACCAAACATGTGCCACCTGTAAGTGTCGTGAAAAGAAAACACACAAAATCTCTCTGCATTTTTCTTGGGACTATAAGAAGTGAGCATCCTGTCATAACTATCAAATTGGCAAGAGAACTTTGACCATAATGAAGGCAGAGGATCTGAACAAGTGTAAAGTCTAATCACATATATACAGGAGAAAAGTAGACAACAGAAGTCACAGGAAAATTAATCTAGATTTGTCACCTAAGAATTCGGAGCTCTGCCATCCCCTCTCCATCAAGTTTATATCATATAATATTTCAAGATTCTTGAGAAAAGGGTACTTAAGTGATTCTAGGTCCTATAGTTTAGTTTATTTTGATATAATTTTGTGTGTGTGTGTTCAGACTTCTACATTGCTATCTTTCTGTTATTAGACAGTTCTGTTCTTTACATTTATATAACACAGGCTGACCTCAAATATGTGCAGTCTGTAGTCAGACTTTTTTGTTCCCCCTACCAGCTCCCAAATCACATTGAGGAGACATAGTATTAATTGTGAAAGCCCAGCCAATAGCTTAGGCTTGTCTCACTAGCTCTTATAACTTAAATTAACCCATTTCTATCAATCTATGTGTTGCTGCATTGCTTGTGGCTTTTATCTCTTCTCTAGCATGTCTTGTTTCCTCTGATTCTGCTGGCAACTCTGCCTTTCTTCTTCCTAGCATCCTTTGTACCTGGAAATCCTACCTAGCTATTGGCCATTTAGCTTGTAATTAAAACATTCAGAGTGACATATCCTTACATAGTGTAATCAAATATCTAGTAACAGCATTCCTCCTTCTTTGGCCATCTCACTTGCTATAATTCCAGCCACCTCACCAACATACTAATGGTATTTTGGTACCACTTTTCCATGTCACAAATACCACTAGTGCTAGTTGTACATTCTAGGTGACCCATACATCCTTTTCTACACATGGCAAGAGATTTGCATATCTGGTTAGTACTGTTTGTAGTTTAGCATTTAAAAAATACTCCTATTTCAATGTTCTCTATGAATTTATTTGGCAGACAAATTAATCTATTCAAGATATCATTACCATGTACTATAAACTTGGAAGTTTGTAACTGAAAGAACTTCATCTCTCATAATCTTGGAGACTAGTCAGTCCAACCTAACGGTGCCTGGTGAGATCTTACCTCCAAGATAGCCATATTTTTGTCATAGTCTCTCACAGAGGAAAGAGTGAAAAGGATCTCTGAAGTCCATTTTCTAAAGCTCTGCTTTGGTGTGGATATGGTTATTCCTCCTATGGTTCATATGTTATATCCTTGATCTTAATCTTAGTAATGAGAGGCAGTGGAACCTTAAGAGGTGGAGCCTGATAGGAAGTGGTCAGTCATTAGAAAAACTGTCCAAAAAGTGAAGTAAGGTACCTATTGTGAGTTGAAATGAGATGAGACTTTGAAAAGCAAGTTTGAGGTCTTACTTTCTGACTTCCTATCTAGATATGATATCTCTGTTCAGCCATGATAGATCAGGAAGGCCCTCACCAGAGACCAAATCCATGGAAGTGCCAATCTCAAAATTTCCAGTCTCCCTAACTGGAGCCTCCTTTCTTCTCTTACAGCTATAGAAAATAAGTTAATACAGGCACTAACTAAATGATGAGGATCCTATCCTCACAGCTTAACCATATTCCTAAAACATTATCTCTTGATATAGTAGTCTAGAAGATGTGTCTAACCTGTGGCTGCAGGCTACCTTATAGCTCAAAATAGCTGTATATTTTTACAAATAAAAATATGGCACACCATGAGATTATAAACTGACTTAAAACATTGACATTAGTTTATAATTTTTAAAACTTAATTGTACAACTCTCAAGAGTGAACTTTGTAGATCACAAGACCATGTCATAATGACAAAATATTGGACATGCCTAAATGTAGTTAGGATTTCAACAAATCAGTTTGATAGCAGTAGGCCAAACATTCCAACCATGCATGGTGACCTATATACAAATGTTCATTGATTTGGGATGGGATTGCCTTCCAGTATTCCTATTGTCAACTGGAAGCACACAAGTAAAATTGAATTCTACATACCCACCCTGCCATGTATCAGCTTAGCAATGAGTTGCACTCTGGAGTACCAGTGTTTATCCTCATGGCTATTTGGGTGATGGGACCTGTGGCTCAATGCTTCTGTCCAGCATGGTATAAGTACATCATAGTATATATGGCACACCTGAGAAAAGTACAGAATGTAAAATTCACAGTGCAGGTTTGATTGTATGCATACTGCCTTCACACCCTCACGAAGCTGAAAACTTGAAAGCCAAAGGAAAATAAATCAGACACTGTCTATACCTGGCATAAACCAGGCTTTTTTTCTATTCTATTAAATTGGGTGGAGAATAGATAGAAAATATTATGAGATTAAATTACTGTGTTTGTTTGTGTATAAAAAAAAATCTTGAAATTTCTATTTCTAAACTAAACAGTTAGTTTGCTGGGCAAGCAAGAAGACACCAAGTCCCAGAGTCAGAGAAGGAATTTGTCATCCACAGAAATGTCCGTAACTGCCAAATCAGTGCTCACAATGTGAGTACATCCGTCCTGTGTGAGAAATGTGAAAGTTTCAGATAGGAGCTGCATACCAGTTTTCTACACAATTGATGAAGCCATACTTAGGTAGCCCAAATCTTTTATAATCTGAAAGAACACTTGCACTTTGTTACACAGGAGGGCATTCTCTTTATTGCCAGCAAACATATTTGCCCTTTGCTCTTTAAAGATCTGTCTTGATAGGATCCTCTGAAGCAGAAGGACCTTCAAGTGCCTTGCTTGCAGAAGATGCTCCAAAAACATGAGAACCATGAAGGACTGTGTCTCAGGGCAATGTTCAATTTCAACCTTTATTGTCATTATTATTACTAAAGATAAGAACTCATTATGAAGTCATGACTGGCCCAGATTCTTCTATGTAGACAGGCTGGCTTCAAAATGCATTTAACTGCCGATGATTTCTCTCCTGAGTACTGGAATTAAAGGTGAGATCAACCACTTTGGCTCAACTTAAACCTTTTAATTTTACCTAAAGATAAATAATTGTTTTGATTGAGTATACAATGAGAAATAATGTGTAATTTAATTATAAGTAAAAAATACTATGCAAATAAAATACTGGTGGAATCAGTTTATTTTTTTCTTTAGAGATTACATGGGAAAATATTTTACTAAAAATATGGTTAAAAATTAGTTGTAATAGGATTTAATGACAAGATACTTGAATAATTTTTCTATATTACAACTGAATATTTTCCTCACATTAATTATTTAATTAAATACATCCTTTGCACATCTGAACATTGTGAAGGCATCCTGGACATGAATATGCTGTTAATGCATTTTCTACTACTATCCATTAGAAGGCAAACATGTCATAGAATAAAGGGTTTTTACATATTAAGGAGAATTTTGGTAAAGTGAGCTTTTCACTATTTCATGTGGCAAAAACCCTGGTTGCTTTTTTAGCCAAATGTTTTAATTTGATGAAAGAATAATTTAGTCATTATTTATTATTGCATTGCATTTCAGAGTATTATAGCCAATTTATAAATTTATAAAATATTACATAAACTATTAATCACTACTAATTTATTCTGTACTATATTTTCATTGTTATTAAATTTGAATAAATGAAAAAATTTCCCAAGAACAATGATACTTTCCTTAACTTCCCTGGGAGTTTTCAGAGACTTACCCTCACATCTAGAGGCAGGTGTATACATTTTGGAATAGAAAATATAGTTTGGTTGCCTACCATGCCTTTACATATAGAGCTTAAGGTATGTTCTAAGTGAAAGTGGTTTGTTCAAAATAATACTCTAGGAAGCGTTTTCTAAAAGGACATTGTAGATTTCTAAACTCTTCTTACTGGCACAGACATGGGGATTTAATTATGAATAACTAAGAACAGGCAGAGTAATGGAGCACACTCCATCTCGTGCAGAATTAGCAATGGTCTGAATCACAGGGTTAAGGAGAACATAGCTTCCTGGGTCACACCTCAGGTTCTGATCAGTAATGTCAGAGTAATCTATCTAATAAGCTACTTGTGATGCTCAAACCAGAAGAGGTTTGGGAGCCTCTGTTTATGAACACTGGTGAAAGGCAAAGGGAAGGTGATGAAGACAACAAGTGAAAACAGCAGCTGATACATACTGCATGGGGTGCCTGGTAATCTGCCACATGCTTCCCATGAGATCATTGTGTTTAAGGGGACAATAGAAGCTCCATGAAGTTAAAGGATTACCTAAGATCACAATGTTGACCACCCTTGGCGTTTTCTTTTTTTTGTTTTAAATAAATAATTTTTTCTTTATTATTATGTGTTTTAAATTGCATACATCAGCCATGGGTTCCCCCATCCTCCCCACTCCTGCCCCCACCCCCACCTCCCCCTCAGCCCCTCCCCTCCATTCCCACGTCCTCCAGGATCAAGGCACCCCTGGGGATTCATTTAAACCTGGTAGATTCAGTACAGGCAGGTCCTGTCACCTCCTTCCAGACTGAGTAAAGTGTCCCCGTGCAAGCCCAAGGTTTCAAACAGCCAGCTCATGCACCAAGGACAGATCCTGGTCCCACAAACTGGGTGCCTCCCAAACAGATCAAGCTATTCAATGGTCTCACTTATCCAGAGGGCCTGATCCAGCTGGGGGCTCCACAGCCTTAAGGCCGAATTCCAAATCCCATGCTTACAAGAGCAGGAAAGTATGTGTAGGAGAGAAAGAAAGCACTACAAAAGCTGGAAAGTGATTGCACAGTCCAGGAAGGTCTTTAGCTCCGAAAAACAAATGGAAGTGATGTTGTCAATCAGGAGAGCCAAGGGCAGACTAGTGCTTCTACCAAGCAGCAAGAAGTGCAGTCGGTAGCAACCAGGACTTTCAGTGTATCTTTTCAGTAGGTCAGAGACAGCCATGAGAAGTTTACACACAGCACACATGACAGGAGAAAAAATCAACACCCAAATCAGATCAGAGTGAGAGTTTCTTTATAGTTTTGATATTCAAGAATAAATGGCTTCTCTTACTTAGAGTAAATAACAATATTTCTTCATCAAATGTGGGAGATTGAAATGCTATACTCTGTGTTTCATACCCAATAAAAGTTTGAAATGATATATTTGCAAGAATGGCTATAAAAAGAACTATTAATCATCTTGCTGCTCTGAAAAGGACATAAAAAAAAGTATCAAGTAGGATCTCCATGGCTAAACCTCAGAATCTGAGCCATAATTCAAGGCAATGCCATCCCTTCCCCATTTTACCTGTGGACCTTAGACACAGGTTCAAGAGAGATACAAGGTTATGTCTCATTTCTGGATATAACCATGATTGTTTCTTCTTCTCAGAATGCTCCTTTTTATATTTTCACTAATATTTGTTTATCCCCTTTTATTGAAAATATAGTTCTTTCTCATACAATATATCCTGATTACAGTTTCCCCTCTCCTTTACTCCTCCCACCTCCCTTCCCTTGTGGAACCACTCCTTTTCAGTCTCTCAATAGAAAAGAAAAGACTTCTAAGAGATAACAACCAAAGACAACAAAATAAAATATAATAGGATTTTTTAAAAAGTGACATAACCTACTTGTTCACACAGTCAGCAATCCCTAAAAACAGTAAACTGAAAATTTATAATATATACTCAGAGGACCTGGTGCAGATCCATACAGGTCCTGTGCTTGCTACTTCAACCTCTGTGGGTTCATACAATCTTTTCTCAGTTGATTTAGAGTAATTTATTCTCCTGGTGTCCTCCATCCCTTCTGGCTCTTATACTCTTTCTGCCTCCTCTTCTAGGGGGTCCCCTATACTCTGAGGGGAGGAATTTGATGGAAACACCTCATTAAGAGCTGTGTGTTCCAAGGTCTCTTTATCTCTTCATAACATCTGTCTGTGGGCCTCTCTATTTGTTCCCATTTGCTGCAAGAGGTAGATTTTCTGATGATAGCTTAATAAAACACTGGTCCATGAGTATAGCAGATATCATTAGGAGTCATTTTATCACTACTTTTTTTTTAAAGACCAGTAATATTTGGTTGAACCCCACGTCTCTGGGATACCTAATCTCAGTTTCTTGGTCACCCAGGAGTGTTGGTTCATCTCATGGAGTTTGCCTTAAGCCAAACTGGGTGTTGGTTGGTTGGTTGCTCCCACAAGTTTTGTGCTACCGTTGCCTTAGCATATTTTGCAGGCATGACAACATTGTAGATCAAAGGGTTTGTGGCTGGGATGGCATTTGTGTTTCTTGTTTGGAAGCCTGCAGAGTACCTTCTGTACCAAAGACACTAGAATGTATGGGTGAAGGTTCTGTGTAGGCACCCAATCAACCTCTCCACATTTAATGAGTTGTGTGAGTATTGTCTTCAGCAATGAAGCCTTGATGTCATTTTTGTGAAGAGCAACCTATTGTCTTGGCAACATCCTGTATTGTTTGAGGATTTTCATGTGACCCCTTTAGCCAACAACCCAATTGGATGTAGCCTAGTCACAATACTGGAAGGCTTATTTGGTAACAAGTGATAGTCAGTTGGGATTCGGTCTCCTTCATTATTTGCAGACTGCATTAGGATCACCTCCATATATTTTAGGAAGTTTTCACTGCACTAGATTTCCATACCACTCCACAAATGCCCCTCAATTCCAGCTGTCTCTCCCCCCATATTCTTTGCGTCAATCTTATCTCTTCCCCTCCATCTGTCACCTAGCTGATCACCAGAGTTGATTCAGCTGATCTGGCTGGCTAGGCCAGTGTCCCCTTCTTCCCTCAATGTTCCATGTGCCTCCCTCCCAAAGCTGTCCACTAGATTGAAGAGGATTATCTTCCCAGAAGATAAGAGGACTGGTCGTAGGGCAATGGTTATGAGTGGGTGTGCTTCCCTGCAAAAACTTCCAAACAAGCTCCCAGAATGCTTTTTACTCCAGGGTATCAACCATGTCTTTTTACTATTTTAAATTCAAGGAACTATGTCTAGTATCTAGACATGAGTGAATGAGAAAGGGGAATAAAAACAAAAAACATTGACATTGCACTCAATGAACATGGAGTTATAGTTTCACTTGTGTAGAGCACCTTACACACAGGTCTCCCTCTAATCTCCTCCTGTCTTCACTGGTGATTCAATGCCAGTCAGTTATGGAGTTACTACCTCTGACTTTGACTTCTTCTTACATTTCTCAGTTTTGAAAATTAATAAAGTGGTACACACATGCACAAAGTTTGGAAATTGCAAACACAGTTAAAACTTCATACTATTTTCAGTGAAATTTAATCAATTGGAAATTAACTTAGCTCCCAAAGTAATATGAATTAAGTAGAGGAGCTAAGGCTTTAATTCTACTGTTCTACTTTGTTGGGAAAAGACTCTAAAGCCTACCCACATCTCTACATTCTTATAAACAGTTCTCAGACTCATTGTACTCATGAAATCACTTTTGTACTAATACTGACATGAAGAGTTTACTGTAGATGGTAATGTATTTAAATTTCTACTTGGTATATAATTGAATTGAAAGGATTAAATCCTAATGTGAAGGGGGCCAATTGATTCTGATAAAAATTGAATCTATAGATTTTCTCAAAGACCCAATTCTTTGTTCCATTGTATTGTTTTGCTGTTGTTTCTCTTTTATTGATTCAGCCTTGAATTTGATTTTTCTTTCCATAAATTCATGCTGAATGTGATTTCTTCTTTTTGTTCTAAGATATTTCAGTTATGCTGTTAAGTTAATAATATGAGAACTCTTTATTTTTTTTTAAATGTAAGTACTTAGTGCTATGAACTTGACTCTTAGGACCACCTTCATTGTGTCTCATAAGTTTGGATATATTATGTATTCATTTTCATTAAATTCTAGAAAGTCTTGAATTGCTTTTTTGACCTATTTTTCTTTCTTTTTTTATTGTGTACTACATCAGTGTATCTCTCCCTCCCCCCCCACTCTCTCTCTCAGATATACATATTACATCCAGAACAGTTTCCCTTCCCTCCACCCTTCCCAGGCTCCCTCCCATCCACTCTGTGCCTCTCATGGATAGCAACTAAACATGGCATATCAAGTTGCAGTAAAAATAGGCACCACTCTCATATTAAGGCTGGGTGAGGCAACCCAGTAGGGGGGGAAAAAGGAACCTCAAAGCAATCAAAACAGTCAGAGACATTCCATACTCCCACTAATAGGAATCCCACAAGAAGACCAAGTTACTCAACCATAACATATAGGCAGAGTGCTTGGACAGACCCACGCAGGGTCCGTGATGGTCAGTTCAGTCTTTGTAAGCCCCTATCAGCCTAGCTTAGTTGATTCTGTGGGTTTTCATTGGTGTGCTTGAACCCCTTTCTGGTTCAATCTTTCTTCCCTCTTTTTGGCAGGATTCCCCAAGCTCCACCTGATGTTTAGTTATAGGTCTCTGCATCTGTTTCTATTAGGTGCTACATGGAGTCTTTCTGTTGATGCTTATACTGGGTTCCTGTTTATAAGTATAGCAGAATATCCATTAAGTAGTGAACTGTTCAGCTTGTATGAGTTTGTAAGCTTTTTGTTCTTTCTGTTGTTGATACCAGGAGATACAGCAAAAATTAAGGATCATTTGAGGAGTGGTATGGAAAGTACAGTAGAAGATCTCTAAAAAATAAGTACAAATATGAGGGCAATCTAAATGAAATCTCCAAATAATGGGGGAGACAGAACCTCAACTGGCCATTTCCTGTAACCAAATGAAGCTTTCTCTACCAGGATGGGTTATATCTTATTGAGTTGTTGTCCAAATGGTCTCATGGGAATCCTCAAACAACCCAGGCTGTTGCCAAGACACTAAACTGTTCACCTCACCATTAACAGAGCAAGACCCCATTGCTGAAGAAAATACCTACACAGCTCATTGAACATGGAAAATTCAAGCTACTGCCTATATAAATACTTCGCCCCTATAACCTAGCATCTTTTGTACAGGAAGATACTCTGCAGGCTACCAAAAGAGAAATATAAACATCAACCCAGACATGAACCCTTTGATCAGCAATGATGATTAATGCAATGATAATACAAAACTTGAAGAAGTAACCAATCAATATATGAGTTGACTTTTGGCATGCTTGAGAATATGAAATCCATACCCAAGAACCTGAGAGTACATAGCCAGGGACAGGGTGGGTGGGGAGCAAATAATACTATTATTAAAAAATGTAGCAATGAAATGACTCCTAATGAAATGACACACTATTTTTATAGTTCAGTGCCTTGTTCATCCATCATCAGAGAACTTCCCCCCTGCAGCAGCTGGGAACAAATACAGAGACACAGCCACACACAGCCAGACATTATTCAGAGAGTAAGAGACCTAGGAATACTCTGTCCTGAATGGGATGTCTCCATTAAATCCCTTCCATCAGGACTCAGGGAGCTCTGGAGAAGAGGAGGCAGAAAGTGTGTAAAAGTCAGAGGAGATAGAGGTCACCAAGAAAACAAGACCCTCTAAATCAAACAGATTGACACACATATGAACTCACAGAGACGGAGGCAACATGCACAGGGCCTGACTGTGTGACATCCTCTGTGTATATATTATGGCTTCAAGTTTACTGATTTATGTTGATTTCTGAGTGTATGAATGTGTGGGTCTATGATTTGTGTGCCTTCTCTTGGGCCCTTTTCCTTCTGTTTTCTTGTTTTGCCCAATTCTGATGTGTTGATTGTTTGTTTTATTATATATCCTCTTATTTTATTATTATCCATTAGAAGTCTGTTTTCTAATGAGGAACAGAAAGGAGTGGCTTCAGATGGGAGGGAAGGAGTAGAGGAACTGGGAGGAGTAGAGAGAAGGGAAATCATTATTAGGATATATTATTTGAGAAAAATTCTATTTTCGATAAAAGAAAAGAAAAAGAAAAAATAATAATGAACCAATAGTGAAAATAATGTCCTATAAGCTCAGATTGAGCATCACTTTTGAAAAATGACAAGCATAGCACTTGAAGGTAGCTGAGGATTGAATGCTTTCTACAGTTGGCCTTTCTATAGACTATGTCCAAATTGAATGAATCAGTGTGCAAATAGTAATGATGATCCCAAGATTTTCCTTGGATTTCCCCTGAATGTGAATGCTCCTGTGAAGATGGAGTTAACATGGGAGAGATGAAAGGGAGAAAAGGCTGAAGCACAGAGACCCTGAGCACTCCTGAGCACTGGCAGCCCTGAGAGAGGGTTGCATACTCGCACATCCTCACTTTGAGTTTCTGGCCAGATGCCGACTTGCTTAGGTGCTTTGAGTTTTCTTTAAAATGAAATAGAGACATTTCAGTGTTTGATTTGTAGGCTTTAACTCCTCTGCTCATTTTAGGAAGCATTTACTCGGTACTTGCTCTTCACTGGTTAGTGTTCTCAGGGTTATCTACCTATAAATACAAGAAACCTCTCAATTTCTGTATAATTTTATAACATGAAAAGAAAAAAATCTGCTTGGTTTTTGAATGCATCTGGAACAAAATGATGGTGTTGATGCATATATTTCATGATAGCATGCACCCTATTTCTTGAATTTAATACTTCATTCTAATGTGATATTATGACTTTGAAAAAAGTGTTTTATAAGAGATTTTAGCAGAGTATTTTTGTCTGTAATTTTTAGTGCTAGTCAGAGACTGTATGTAGGACAGGACTGAATTATAAATGATCAGAAGTTACATATATTTAACCTGAGTCTAATTGTATTAACCATAGACCAGGGAATGAATTTTTGAAAATGCACTTTGGACTTGTATGTGTGTGAGTGTGGAGGGGTCATCTATAAGTGAACTGTTGGCTTAAAGCATATCATTCTAGAAGAAGAGCTAATGGATGTAGGTGTCTGTTGTTGTTAGAGTTTTCTTGCCTGGCCCACAGTCAGGACAAATCTCTCTCACCCACCAGGCCCATAGACACTCAGACCCAACCAAGTAAACACACAGAAACTTATATTGCCATGGCAGGCTTCTTGTTATCTACTTCTTCTATCTTAAATTAACCCATTTCTGTTAGTCTATAAGTTGCCACATGGCTCGTGGCTTACCAGTACCTTACATCTTCCTTGTCATAGCAGCGACTGGCAGCGTCTCTCCCACTCCAGCCTTCACTTCCCAAAATTCTCTTCTCCTTGTCCTGCCTACCCTATCCTTCCTGCCTGGCTACTGGCCAATCAGCACTTTATTTATTTTAACCAATCAGATCAACACATTTGACATAGAGAACATCCCACAGCAGTCTGTCTTATAAAATATAAAGATGACTTGCCTTGGATGCAAGGTTTGATGACTGTCAGCTTGACTACATCTGAAATGAACTACAGTCCACAAATGGAGGGCACACATAAATGGAGGGTGAATCTACTTCTTTCTAGTCTGGATCTTGAGGCCGAACACACATGCCTTTAATACAGATCTTAAGGCTGGAAGACACAGGGCTTTAATTAGGATCTTGTGGCAGGAAAACACATTTAATCTGGGACACACCTTCTGCTGAAAGTTTATATAAGAACAAGGAAGAAAGAAGCTTTTCTTCTTGCCTTCACCTTGATAGCACACCCATTCCTTCACGGGCATTAGAGTCTACTTCTTGGGGACTCCAGTATATACAGAAAGACCAGCTGAGAGATCTAGCCTTGTGGGACTGAGCAACTACTAGATTCTTGAACTTTTTGTCACAGCAAGCCATTATTGGATTTGCTGGCCTGCAGCCTATAAATATTTCCAATTTATTCCATATATATGTGGGATATATATGGGATTTATTATGTATGAATGTATTATATATGTGTATGTGTGAATATTTATATATACATATGTTATACACATACATATATTTATTATGTTTCTATAGGGGTTCATCTACAAGTGGTTGTAGGCTTAAAACCTATCATTCTAGAAGAATAGCTATATATGTTATTATATGTAATTTAACAGTTATTATATATAAATAGAGATATTCATTCCATAAGTTCTGTGACTCTAGAGATTCCTGACTAATATGCAAGTAGTGTGAATATTCTAAAATATTACCTGTGGAGTAATATATGTTTATCAAATATTTTCTCTTCAAATGTGGATCTTGACCAAAACAATCTCAGGCTCATCCTCTAAATTCCATGATTTTTCAAAATAAAATGGAATTTATTTTGAATTTCATACTAATGGACAAACAGAAACCATCCCACCTAGAAGTCGCTTGAGACATAGGACTGATAAATTCATGGTGCTAATCAGATTTTGAGATCCCTTTGTAAGGTTCTGTGGGGAGGGAAGAAGAGGCATTACCAAGGCCACTGGCTCATACTGTGAGCCATTAGCTGCCTGCTCCAGGCCCTGTTCCCAACAGCAGAGCAGAAGGGAGGTGGTCCTGGTGGCAGCAGGAGAGAGAAAAGCAAGATTTATTGCCTTCTCTATAGGATCTTATTTCATTCTGCTCCAGTGCTCTGCTATAAGACATTAAGTAAGTTCCTTAACCCTTTTGCTGTTTGTGCTCTTCGTGGTCTGGAAAAATTGAGATGTTTTGCTTTAAAATTGTTTGATTTTTTAACATTTAATTATGTGCATCTGCTCACAAATTTTAAGCACAAATTTCTAAAGACATCAATCAGAATTAAGAACTGGGTTTCAATGATGACAGGTTTTATGCTGGATTTCCCACTGTGTTCATGGATAGTGTTTTGACAATGCTGGCACTTGGCATATTCTTTTTTTAAGTGTTCAACAGGCATGTTACCTGAATGGCAAATAAAATATTGTGTAAGGATAGAAGTCAAAATATGCAACATAAGAAGATCAGCACAGAGCTCCCAGATCCTTCAGTCATACAGTTATTTCACCATCAGCTGATTCTTCCTTGTCATTTGCCTCTCCATGAGTTAAAACATCTGCACATGTGTATGTGTCTATTTGGGTGTTCTCAAAGAAAGAGTCAAAGGAACACCACTGCCAGCTTCCCAAGTTGCAGAAAGAACAATGTCAGTCTTCCATGGACCTCTCAAGAGATACCGTTTTTCAGATAAATTATTTTCAGCCTAATTTATCATGCTCATGAAAAGCTTTAATCCCAGCAGCCAGGAGACAGAGACCGGTTGATCTTTGTGAGCTGGAGGCCAGACTGGTCTACATAGTGAGTTTCAGGCTATCTAAGACTACACACTTTTCTCAAGAAAGAAAAAAGAATTTCAAATAATAAAACATAGTGACATTTGCAGAGAAAATAATGAAAATATTAATGGTGGTTAAAAATGACAATGGAAGAGACCTTGTGAAAGAATCTTAAGTATTTAGTACATATTAAAAATCTTACATACATAATTCTTCTTTACATCATTTTTATGGCAAAAACCCCTCTGTATTCTCAATTATACCATGTGGCTATATCTCCAGATTCAGTATTTACTTGGAGTATGATTGAATAATGCCAAATGGCATTCTACTGTGTTTGCTCTCATGCAATGGATATAAAGGAGCCAGTTCCATTCATAACCATCTGTTATGAACTAGCTGTAGGAAAAGTTAGTTAGGACTCAATTACTCTACTAGAGTGTTTGTTTCATGAGGGCAGGGATGTTTGTTCAGTTAGTTGTATGGTACTTAGGGCATATTCTGAAAATTGTACCTATTAAGTGTATGTGGTTTAAAGAGCAGCAAATGTGAATAACCGTATGTATTTAGAGTTTTTAACCAAGATTTTGACATTTCTGGTATAAACTAGTCTCAGGCAACACCACAAAAAAGGAACAGTTTTCCTCTCATGGTTTTTGTTTGGGAAAATAGCATCATCAATTATGTCTCAGTAAGAATCAGAAGAAGGATTCATTCTTTTTAGTCACAATCCCCTGGCTACCAGTTCAGTCTCTGCCTACCAGCATGCCACAAGCTTCAGGCTTCTCAACACCAGACCTTACATGACATTTCTGAACACATGCCCTGCTTATCTGAAGCATCTGGAGTAAGAGTGCATATACAATTCAAAGTCTTCATTTCCTCCCACAGATGTTAACACTTCTAAGAGAAACAGGGACAACAAAGAATCTGAATAGGAACCTGAATGTTTAGCCCCAAGAGGAGATTTGACAGACACTATAAATATCTTTGGATTTTGAAACTCTGTCAAGAGAAATATCAATTAGGAGATTTTTGCACATCTACAAAGGGCAGAATGGGATTATAAGCACAGTTTCTAAAAACATAGTATTTAACCTCAGGGCTAAAGAAGTGTTCTTAGAGGCTGCAGTTACCCAGGAGTAGAGTGACACGTGACATTCTGTCAGCTACTGTGCTTACTAAATCTGCAAGTCACATTTCAGGGGAAAATAACTGTGCAGATGCAAGTGTTATGAGAGTTTTAATGAAAAAAATTAAAATTACTTATCTCAAGTGATATGTTTGATTTAGTACAAAGTTGTGTTACAACAATGTTTTAAAATATTACATCTATCTATTACATGATAGTGAAATTGGAGATCATGTTCAACTATACCCCTAAGAGCAATAACAGTTATAGACACTTCCTAATACAAGCATAAGATGCAATGAGGGGATAAGAAAAAATGGGATCTGGGTATCTGTTTAAAACTGAGAGTACGGCTTGATTATACACACTGACTGTATCCATCTCCTCAGAAAGGTATCTGGCAGGGATGTAAACTTACAGATCCTTTTTGTGAGGTTGGGAGAGCTCAGGTTGGGTGTGTGGTGAGGCCAACCAGGTGTCCTTGCATGTCCTGTGAGTACAAGCAAATGCATTGAAATTGAAATCTGTTCCATCCTTCTTTGTATTACATATGTGACATTTTTCTAACAGGGTCCCTTTGTTTTGAATCATGGGCCTTTGGTTTTCTCAGATGTTTTGATTGGTGCTATAGAAAATGTAACAGCTCCTGAATTTGTCTTTTTATCTTTTAAAATATATATTTATATTTCCTTGAGAATTACATGCACATATACAATTATTTTGATCATCCCCCAACTGTGTGTCTTTCTTAAAAAAGAAAATTACTCACTAACTCCAATTAGATATGCTTGTGGTTACTATGAAGTTTATCCCCTTATCTTAAAAATTAAACAAATATATATTGAAAAAGCTTTGTATGCTATATATTCTGATCAAATTTTCTCCTTCCCCAGCTCCTTCCAGCTCCTTCCCACCTCCCAATCCACCAAACTCCACTCCCCTTTTTCTCTCTCACTTTAGAAAATACTCAAAATCCTAGGATTTATAGATAAATAAATAAATAATGCAAGAAACACATATACACACAAAACCCATAAAAATACAAAATTGAAAACCATAATATACAAGCAAAAGAGCCACAAGATGTTTTTTTTAAAGTTGCTCAAACAGAACAATATGAGATAAAAGCTTGTCTGAAAAGCTGTGTGTGTGTGTGTGTGTGTGTGTGTGTGTGTGTGTGTGTGTGTGTCTGTGTGTGTGAAGGTACTGAGTTACTGATGCTTAAATTTCTGATACCCCTTCTCATTGAAAATCTTTTTAGAGACCTTCAGAGAAGCCTATACAAGTTTTCATTCAAAGTAAAACCACGGAACATGGCCAGAAATTTGCTTTAGGAAATCTATAATTGTACCTCTGGGCATCTTTGACTTCACATGGTGTTTAAGAAAAGTGGACTGCAGTTTTCCTACAGATTTAAATCAAAGGTCCCATGTACTAGGACAGAACCCCAAGAAACATTAGATAATTATGTACTGATACAGATGTTTTTGATCACTTCTCAATACCTTAGACCCACCAAGCCTCAGGATTCCACATTACTAGGGAAAATATGAACACATACAACTTCGACTTCACCTTCTATGGTGTCTTCAACCTTCAGCACAACAATCAAGATGTGTGGCAATATTGTGCCCCCCAATTTATTGTGCACACTGATAACCTTATCTGGAATCAGAGAACAGAACAGACACTAGGCAGACATAGATGTCAGAAAATGGTCGCACACACCTTTAATCCTAGCATTCTGGAGGCAGAGATCCATCTGGATCTCCGTGATTTCAAAGCCAAACTGGAAATAGGCAGGCATGGTGACACATGCCTTTAATCCCAGGAAGTGATGGCAGAAGCAGAAAGGTATATAAGGCATGAGGACCAGGAACTAGGTTTGGTAAGCTTTGAAACTTTTAGCAGCAGTTCAGCTGAGATCCATTCAGATGAGGACACAAAGGCTTCCAGTTTGAGGAAACAGGACCAGCTGAAGCATTGGCGAGGTGAGGTTAGCTGTGGCGTGTCCTGTCTCTCTGATCTTTCAGCATTCACCCCAATACCTGGCTCCAGGTTTGTTTTTATTAATAAGACCATTTAAGCCAGGCGGTGGTGACACATGCCTTTAATCCCAGCACTTGGGAGGCAGAGGTAGGCAGATCTCTGTGAATTCAAGGCCAGCCTGGTATACAAAGTGAGTTCCAGGAAAGGCAAAAAGCCACACAGAGAAACCCTGTCTCAAAGAAAAAAAAAAAAAAAGACCATTTAAGATTCATGCTACAAAGACCGGACTTGGGCGCTGCCTTCTTTGTGTTACAACTGTGTTGGATATAAAACTGTATCAAACAGTTCCTTATGTAATACAATCATGAAACCCATGAAATTTAACTGTAAGGAAATGTATGACAGAAACCATTTAATTCTACTTTCTGAGACTAGGGTTAACACCCTAAAAGATCACTTTTCTTTTTCCTAAAGTTGACATTCCAGGGTACAATGTGATTTCTAGAAATAAGTAATTTTCATGTCTTAAGATATTTTAAACAGGTAATCACACTAAATAAACTCAATATGTGCTTTACTGCATGGGGAAATAAAACTGAGTAATGATGTTCTGCATTTAAATTTTGTAAATGATGGATTTATAAACAGATTTTTGTGGAATATGAGTTTTTTATTTCACTTTTGGAGGCCATACTTTTGCTATTATTATATATAGATGAGCACTATTCTTCAGTGTATGTAACAGAACAAGGAATTCACAAAGGATCGAAAGAAACTCATCACCTTTCTTTAGCAACTCATCACCTTTCTTTAGCTTGACTTCAGTCTCAACATAATGAAGTGTGTCTGCACAGTTCTGTCTTTAAACTCTAAGATTAAATGTAAGTATTTCCTTATGGACTATCAAGTTCTTTTGTCTGTCAATTTTAAACTTTAGCAGGTTTAAAATTATGAAAAGAAATTTTAATAAGCAAGGCAAATGCAATTCGAAAGGAGAAGCATTGTTTAAAACTATTTAGAGATGACTAGGGGCTGTGTACACTTGATTTAGACAGATGAGCACAACAGTTCACAGTCAGTTTTCAAGAAAGCAGGAAATGCAGTAGGCTTGACACATCACTTTCCTAGACATGAAAGAAATAAAGATATTTATAATACCTGCAGCTTAATTGAACAGGTGCATAAACACAAGTTAGCAAGTGAGATCACTGTGTAGGCAAAGTTGCTAAATTGTTTATTATTGCTTCAAGCCAAATTCTAGAATGAAACAGTGTTCTATCCCAACTCTCCACTGTCACCAGCCCAAGAGCTGTGGGTGTAGAGCACAGTGCATGGATAATCCCAGTAGATCTAGAAAGAATACAATGTCACAGTAAATAATATTGAAGAGCAAACTGAGAGGTGGCCCACTTTATAAAATATTGAGTATGTCTCAGGGAAAAGGAAAATAAGATTTATGGCTACAGAGTAAGTGACTCAATATTTGGGGGCAGTTGTAAAATAGATCACTTAAAGAAAATTTGCAAAAAAAAAATGCAGTCAACTTTGTCTATATTTTCCTGGACCAAGGCTTCTGTAATTGTTATAGCTTGTTCATTCTTGTTGGTCAGTCTTAGCGATGTTATTGAGAAAGAAAAGGAAAGTCTGGGTAGGAATTAGAGAGTAAAACCCAGAATGATGAGATGTTCAATAGTAGTCAGTGTCGAATTCAGCCAGATTAGGCAGGCTAGAAATGGATAGTATATAAAAATAACAAGGAAATAGAAAGCTTCCAATTTTCTATAACATGTGATACCAGATACCTGAAGGATTTTTTTATTCTCCAAAGCTGAAGATAGGATAAATACCCTGAAGAGTGCACAGAACATTTTGAGCAAAGCCAGATGGAGGATTTGCCTTTCATTGCCAGCTTTTCAAACATCAGGCAATTCTGAGCATTAGGGTTTTGTTTATTACACTTTCAATGCTCAGCATATAGCTTAAAGTGTGGTGTGCCATTCCACTCCAAGAAGTTGCTGAATCCTAGCTAAATGCATTCCAGTTTCATCATTTCCCATTGCACAGTGTTGGATGCCATTTCCCAGATTCTCTCATAGTTAGGTATGTCAGTGCCTTATAGGTGAATTCTGGGTGAGGTGACATGAATGAAGTGTCCTATGCTTCTTTGATGCCAGGACCTTGTATGGTAGCTCCTTTGGCAGTCTCTGTGGTCATGTGCTGAAGACAGAAGGGTATCAGTTTAGAAATAAATGTGTGCTGACCCAAGGCAGAGGCAAGAACCAAGGAAAACTGTGTTTCTCCCTTCTTCATGTTGGCTTTCTTCTTCTTCTTCTTCTTCTTCTTCTTCTTCTTCTTCTTCTTCTTCTTCTTCTTCTTCTTCTTCTTCTTCTTCTTCTTCTCCTTCTCCTTCTCCTCCTCCTCCTCCTCCTCCTCCTCCTCCTCCTCCTCCTCCTCCTCCTCCTCCTTTTTCTTCTTCAGCTGGAGTTTTCCTGGTCCTGCCTGGCCCAAGATCAGGACAAATCTCTCTCACCCGCCAGTCCCACAGCTGCTCAGATCCAACCAAGTAAACACACAGAGACTTTTTATTGCTTACAAACTGTATGGCTATGGCAGGCTTCTTGTTATCTAATTCTTATATTGTAAATTAACCCATTCTATAAATCTGTACCTTGCTACACGGCTTATCAGTGTCTTACATGTTGTTACATATTGCTACTCATGGCAGTGGCTAACAGCATCTTCTCTGCCTCAGCCTTACTCTTCCCAGCATTCTCTCCTCTCTGCTTGTCCCCCACCCCATACTTCCTGCCTGGCTACTG
This sequence comes from Onychomys torridus, assembly GCF_903995425.1. Taxonomy (NCBI): domain Eukaryota; kingdom Metazoa; phylum Chordata; class Mammalia; order Rodentia; family Cricetidae; genus Onychomys; species Onychomys torridus. The sequence continues at coordinate 19,963,430 of NC_050445.1, forward strand.
GCCAGTCCATGTTTTATTTATCAATCAATCACAGCAACACATTTTTACAGCATACAGAACATCCCATAGCACTTCCCCTTTTCTTTTTTTTTCAAAAAGCAAGGCTTTAACTTTCACATAGTAAAATTACATATAACAAAACAATTATCAAGCAAGAATTACAGTTACAATATCTAGTCTATTTGTATTTGGCAAAATTAAAAAAAAAATTCTATCGATCCTACTTTTGTGACTCTAAGTTTTCATATCTAACTTATCTTTTATCATAACTAAGGATAATTATAACTATCTAGTCTTCAACTACTCTTCAGGTCCCACCAAGCCCCAGCAGTCCAGTAGCCCCTTATAAAATAAACACACAGATGTTTATGTTATTTAAACTGCTCAGCCATTAGCTCAGGCCTACCATTGTCTAGCTCTTACACTTATACTCAGCCTATTTCTGTTAATCTATATGTGTGTCTTTACCTGTTGCTTTTACATGCTGTCCCTGGGTCTCCTCTAGACTTTTACCTCCCAGCCTCTCCTCTCTGTTTGTCCCACCTATCCTATACTTCCTGCCTAGCTACTGGCCAATCAGCATTTTATTTATTCACAACATACAGGACATCCCACAGCATTTTTCTTCTTCTTCTTTTTCTTCTTCTTCTTCTTCTTCTTCTTCTTCTGCTTCTTCTTCTTCTTCTTCTTCTTCTTCTTCTTCTTCTTCTTCTTCTTCTTCTTCTTCTTCTTCTTCTTCTTCTTTTTCTTCTTCCTCTTCTTCTTTTCCTTCTCCCTCTCCTCCTGCTCCTCCTCTTACTCCCCCTCCTCCTCCTCTTTCTCCTTCTCCTCCTCCTCCTCCTCTTCTTCATGTGAAAAACTGAGAAGTAAGAGTCCTTAAGATTCTTTCAGAACTAGAGATTTGTGGAGATTGTTTTATTTTGGAAAGAAAGTGTCATGTGAGATCTACTTTCAACAGATGATCACTCATGGAAGGCAATGTTGTTGTCTGTGGAGACAATGTGGTACATCAACCCTCTGGCACTAATGCATCCCTCTGAATAGACACTTAGTATTTTTGATTGAATGAGGAAACAAATGAGTCCCAAACTGCTCTTCCATGCACATAATCCCACTATTAACTAAAGTTCCATTCTTCACTATAGCCATGGAATTTAAGTATGGGTTGCAGGGAATGATTTCTGGACAAATTTCCACATTGGAATATTGATAAGCATTCATTCACTATGTGTTAGCACTACTCACCCTGCATGTTAAAAATGGTACCACAGTGGCTCATACCTTCCTGCAGCTTTAAATCCTCTAATTTTCTCCGAGATCCTAAACAGAGCCCTAAGATCTTGTAATTAAACATTATTGATTCTCCAGCTAAGCAATGCTTGTTTGCTATCACCTGTCTTCCTAGCATGGAACTTACAGACTTGACCTTGGCTTTATACATTCTAAAATTTTAGTTCTATGTCTCACCAGTGCTTATCTATTTTTAACATCACCTCTGAACAACCTGACTACACTTTTCAACCACATTTTTATGTAAAATAAAAGGGCTAGCCTAAGTAAATATCTTAGTGCAGGATTGAAGCAGTAATATGTAGTCTGTGCATCACAATGCTGTTGAGTAAGGAATTATCTCTAAAGTTATTGATTAAGGAATAAGGCTGCACTATCCTGGAAGGGAAGATATTTGAACATGAAGAAATGAGGGTTTTGGCTAATTGCCCTCTAGTGCATATTTGAAAAATTTGAGAGAAATCTCATTACCTATTTCCTGTATTTCTGGCTTCTTAAGGAGTGTGTTGGGATTCATATCTTCCGTTATCCTTCATATTGCATTGCTTAGGAACCAAATTCTCTGTCTTTCTTTTCCTTCATAGTTATCTCTGATAATTCTAAGGTACCAATTTGCCTTATATTAATATCATTTAGATAGTATAGTGCTGAGGAGAATTGACAGGGAATGCCAGCAAAAGAGGAGAGCAGTGGTCCAAGTGCAATGGACAAGGGATGCTGATAAGACAGTGAATCTCCACAAAAGCAGACCTATCCCAAGCCGAGTACAGATGGAAGACAGGCTCAGTGGGGGTGGGGCAGTCATTACTGCTGACCTATTTATTACTGATATAATCAGGGAAGGGCAAAGTCATTGTTTTCAGTTGCATACCCACTGGTGGCCCCACCAGGCCTCAGGAGATGGTTCCAACAATGCTCACACAGATGGCCCTGGTTAAACTAAATGGGTGACAGAACAAAATCAAGTCATGAAATTTTGAAAGGGATTGGTAGGGATAAGAAGGGCAGTTGATAAGAATACAAAGAGATAAGGGAAGGTAGTGAATGCATAAACATATTAATTAAATTGACAATAAAAAAGGGCATAGAATATAAAAATGAAGAAAATCAAATGATTGGTGGCAGTATAATGGACAGGGCATCATGCCTATTTGGATATGGATTGTGAAAGACAGGGAGATGTTTGGAATAAATCTGAGATTCAGGATTAGCTTCCTAGGGCTGTTAACCAAACAGAGAGAAGCACAGAGTACTTTCCAACAGATAGAGGGAAGCAGTGGTGTTCTGATTTACAGCCAGGGTGTTTAAGGGGCATGTGGAGGGTGCAAGGCAGATGCCCAGAGGCTGCTGAGTATGTTAGTTTAGAGCATAGGTGAATGTTGAGTGGACAAACTGGGCATGAAGATTTCACACTCACCAGCCTTTCAGTGGCTACCAAAATAAATAAATAAATAAATAAATAAATAAATAAATAAATAAATAAATAAATAACTGTGATGATCCAAACAGTGAGGAAGAGTAAAAACTCAGTCATTTGTATTGTCAAGCTCAAGCATAGAAAGAATGGTATCTTGAGGGAGGTGGTAAATGAAATTCAAAGTGAATAGAACTGAGCATCATTTAGAGCTCTCTATGCCAACAGTAAGGAGAAATCACTGGGCCCTGAATTCACTTAGAAGGTTTGCTTATTTCATTGCACTCCATCCTTTCTGTCGATGGGAAATTTTGTTTTCCAATAAGCCCAGATTCTGTGTACCTGGTGTTCTCAATAGATGGAAATCTAAGCTTCATGCTTAAGCCTGTGTACTACATGTCCTCCTTCTATTCAGCACTGGCTTTATTATTTCTGAGACCCAGAACAAATGATAACCATGGGCTCCCCACCTCAAAGAACAAGAAACAAACATCACTAAAAATCACATCATCCTTTCATCCATGGCTTTGCTCTGTATTTTCATGTTTTAGAATTTTCTGGTTTGGGATAGCAAGACAGCTCAGCTGGTAAAAGGTGCTAGTTACACAAGCCTGAGTTCAGTTTCCAGACCCCACAATGGAAGGAGCAAATATATCTGTTAAGTTGTCCTCTGACTTCTATATGCATGCCATAGAGCATAAACCCATATGTCGATCATCTCCACCCTTACTTGTGCATTATAAACTATAATATTTGATGTTTTCAAGTTTAAAGAACAAAATATAAATTTAAAATAGCAATAACCTTATCCACCAACTTCACATCATGAAATACCAGTTTTAAATGCAAGAATGAGAAAGTTTGCCACTAAGGTAGATTCCCCCAAGTCACAGCACTCACACTACACAGCCTCCAATACACAGTTTATTATTGCCTTTGGAGCCACCACATCAAAGGCAGTCAGCAGTTTAATTGTCAGCCCTGGAGCATACCCATTCTCACAGCACCCTCTACCTGAGATCAGTTAGGAATGGCAGACAGAGAAGGAGCCATGGCCATGTAAACTTTCTCTTTGTATATGTGTCACATTCATCAGCTAATAGACTGACTAAGAGACTAAAAGAACACATGTAAGAAGATATACAGTGTGGTTCTATCATGACAGCACTTGCCTGTGGTCACAGCCCTTAGAAAGCAGAGGCAAGAGGATGATACCTTCAAGGCCAGCCTGGGTGACAGAGGAAAGTTGCTTTCTTATATTTAGTATGACACTGTTAGGTCAGGGTTCCACACTCACTTTCTTTTAGATAACATTTTTAATATAAATTTTGAGATTATAATGTAATTGCATCATTTCCCCCTTTCCTTTCATCCCTTCAACCTCTCCCATCCATGTACCCTCTCCCATCCATGTACCCTGTCCCATCCATGGACCCTCTCCCATCCATGTACCCTCTCCCATCCATGGACCCTCTCCCATCCATGTTCCCTCTCCCATCCATGTACCCTCTCCCATCCATGGACCCTCTCCCATCCCTGTTCCCTCTCCCATCCATGGACCATCTCCCATCCATGGACCCTCTCCCATCCATGGACCCTCTCCCATCCATGGACCCTCTCCCATCCATGGACCCTCTCCCATCCATGGACCCTCTCCCATCCATGTTCCTTCTCCCATCCATGGACCCTCTCCCATCCATGGACCCTCTCCCATCCATGGACCCTCTTCCATCCATGGACCCTCTCCCATCCATGGACCCTCTCCCATCCATGGACCCTCTCCCATCCATGGACCCTCTCCCATCCATGGACCCTCTCCCATCCATGGACCCTCCCCCATCCATGTACCCTCTCCCATCCATGTTCCCTCTCCCATCCATGTACCCTCTCCCACCCATGTACACTCTCCCATCCATGTACACTCTCCCATCCACGTACCCTCTCCCATCCACGTTCCCTCTCCCATCCATGTTCCCTCTCCCATCCATGGAACCTCTCCCATCCATGGACCCTCTCCCATCCATGGACCCTCTCCCATCCATGGACCCTCTCCCATTCTAAGGAATGCTGAGAGGTAAAGCAGTCTTCCCCAGGGAAGACCACACTAATGTTTTTAATCCAATACCTAAAGGTTATATTGCTTTGTATTTGCAGAAGAAAGGAATTTGGGCTCAAATGGCAAGCCCCTCAGCAAGGATGGAGCTCTGTTTATTGAGCACCAATGAAGTGCTTTGCACTCATTGGCCCTAGACTCACTCTGTGCCCTTGCAAATGGTACACAGGAGAGAACAGTAGTCATAGAACATTGTCATATTTGCTTGGGTTCGTGTTTCATTGTACTTCTGACTTCCATTTTAAAACTCAGGTTCAAATATAAAATCACTACAATTTCAAGACAGCAGCAATATAGCATTAAGTGAGGCTCTGGGCTTTTCTGAATTTGAGTCACATTCAACTGTGCATCTGTGAAACTGGCCTTGGCTTTGACCTTCTGTCCTGTGCCTTCTTCCTACACCACAGAGCCTTACTTTTGGATGACCAACACTGACAATTTGAAAGTCAGCAAGAATTATATAGACAAGCAATGAGATGATGTGGTGAGGGGTGGGGGGAGTGGCTCCTCTTTACTCCTCAATTGAATGCTTTGTATTATATTTAGCTGCAAAGAAAACTACATTATCAGTAAGTATGAACTATTTCTCCTGTGTCATACATCCCTCTGCTACACAGCATTTTCATTAACCTGGCAACAAAAAGGTGCCAAGATCATTGGGTCATTTTATACCACCTTCATTTCACCTTTTTGCAGGCTTATTCTGCTAGCTGCTTGGCCACAGAGGGAAAAGCACGGAGGATCTGCTGCAACTCCTTATGTAGGAGAAGGCAGAGCATGTGCTTGTACAGTGAGGCAAAGAAGCAAATGCTCTTTCCTTGGTGGTTAGAATTCATCTCTGGTATGTTCCTTTTCTGCGTGGCATTGTTTTGAAATAGACAAAAGCTCTGGCAGTCCCATTATCTGACTCTGCCCTGGTCCTGCCATTGTCATCTAATGGCTTTTCATTTGCTGAGATGCTGAGGAAGGAAAGGGAGAAGGTTTATTAAGGCCAGATGTGGCTTTTATAAATCTATCAGGATTTTCGTTGCATGATCTTTAATATTTTTCCACATTCAGGTCATATTCATGACCTTGCAACTATGTATTTATATTCCCTTAATAAATCAATTATTTTACATATAATAAAAAACTACAAACTAGGCATATTACCATTCACTGTTCCACAAGCTATAATGGTACATTTTGGAAAAACTGAATGAGAGTTCAATATGTATATCTTTGAATAATGTTATTAAATATTTCCTCTTTATATATGCAAATGTCTGTGTGGTATGCACATGCATGTTGCTGTACAGGGCTGTGTGTGAGTGTATGACAGATGGAGGTCAACACTGGGATTTTTACTCAATAGCTCTCCACATTACTTTCTGAGAAAGAGTTTCACTGAACCCGGAGCTCAGTCTTTTGTCTAGACTGGTGACAAGTCTCTAGAATCTGCTTGTCTCTTTCCCCTGCACTGGGATTTTCAGACTCCAGCCACCATATCCTGCTTCTATATCAACCACTCCAGCAACTGAATTATCTTCCCAGCATTAGCTTTTCTTTCTGTTCTTGAAGGGTTTTTTCTTTAATATTGCAAACTTCCTGTTCCCTACTTTATCATAACCCCTTTTGTAATCATTATAAACATAGATTAATTCATGCTAACAGCCTTTTATACATTTTGGTTAGTGACTTTTATAAAAACTTTGCATTAAAATGGGAGTGAGACTGTGGGCCATTGTTGTACATATCTGTTTCGATCCTAGCAGTCAGAGGGCAGAGGCCAGGGTTTTGTTTCACTATTGATCTATACAATAAGTTCCAAGTCAGCTCTGCCTCACAACAAGCGTTAAAAAAGGAGCAAAGAGATCAAATGGTAAATCCAAATTAGCTTATTACAATAAAACTGGTATTTTCTATCTTCTGGTCAATTTCTTTTATTGTAGGGCTGTTGCCTTCTCTGCTTTTCAGCCTCTCGTGCTTTTGGAATGGGATTCAGGAGAAACAGCTGGCCTTTTTCCATGTGCCTCAATTATCTACTTTGTAGGAGACTGTCATTGAAGATACTTACCTTTAAGACAGAGGTGTCTACTTTTCTAATTTCATTAAATCCAAATTTCTTTCATTCTAAGACTTTTAAAACATATTTTTTTTCTGAAATCAACACATGTCTTACTTGTTTGTATAAATTTAAAATAGCCTATTGCTTGAAAGTGTTTTATGAATTTGTGAATTATGGGAAATGGTCTCCTAAAATTAAAGATTTCCAATACTAGCTAATATCTAAATCTGAACTTCCATGTGCCAAAGATGTCATACTTTTAGGTATTACAAACCAGGGCTTATGTTATCACTACCTCTACCATCAGAAAACCAAGCCTTACACAGACTACTCAATGTAATGGCACTGTGAGGGTGAGCAAAATATTTGATTTTTAGATAGACTTTAAATGTTTTCTTCAAAAATCATTCTTCTAGTTTGCTTTGGCACAGAGATTGTTTGGCCATTGTTTGCTCCTGTAGGAATTGTACTATGTAATGACTTGGCAAAAATCTTTTAATGGTACCATCTGTTTGTGCCATTTCTTTGTTTTCTTTTCCCTACTACTGCCAGAGCCTATGTCTATAAAATACACCTTGCAAGCTGTGTCTCTTTCTCTAGCAGTTGTCTGATCTCCACCTACAGTAGAGAAGAATGAAATAGCTTGGGGAAATAGATGACTGCATATCTATTGGACAAATTACTACAGAGTCAGTAAGACTGCTTCTGCAAGATATTGACTGACAGGTTTCTTTGAATGTCTAATTCTACTTTCAGTCCATATCTCAGGATGTGCTGGATCTAGAACTATCTGTAGAACCTAAGAATCCTTCTGAGTAACCTTGGATTAGCTCATCACAATAAAGCAGATATTTTCAATCCTTTGGTCAATTTTTTTATATTGTAGGGATGATGCCCACTCAGCTTTTCAGCTTCTTGTTCTTTTAGAATGGGATTCAGGAGAAACAGCTGGTCTTTCCGCAAGCACCTCAATTATCTACTTCATAACAGACTGTCATTGAAGAGACTTATCTTTAAAACAGAGGTGTCCATTTTTCTAATTTCATTAATTTTTCTAAGTATTTAAAACCAAATAAATAGGGTTTTTTTTTTCCAGGGCTTTCTTTCTGTTGTTTTTCATGCCCTACTTAGTGATTAAGTTCTTAGCTTAAGTGTCTTTTATCATGGTCTCCATAAATAATGAGCTGCCTCCTATAAAATGGAATTTTGAGTTAAAAGAAAAAATGGAAAGAGAGAACAATTGTGGAATCTATTTTAGTATAGTTTGAAGAACACTGTAGCCATGCTATCCGTTTTATTAGAAAAATTCAAAGGCTTGTACAATGTGGTTATCTCATTTCCACAGAATTAGTGACATCTCAGTTGTTATCCTAATCAGCAGAGTACGTTCAAAGTCAGCAATCTAGTTAAAATGGCAACAGAACTAGTTTTCTGCAGGTGAAAGAATGTATAAGTACCTTTTCCACCAGGTAAATGCTAGCACACCAAACACCTATGTGGTGGTTTGAACAGGAGTAGCCCATAGGTTCCTGTATTTGAATGCTTGAGAGTGGTGCTACTTGAGAGGGATTAGGTGTGGACTTCTTGTTGGAGGAAGTGGATCACTGGGAGTGGACTTTGTATTTCAAATGCTAAAGCCGGATCTAGTGTCTCTCTCTTCTTGCTGCCTGTGAATGCAAATGTAGAACTCTCAGGTACCTTCCCAGCACCCTGTCTGCACACCTGCCACATTCTTCCTGCCATGATTATAATGGACTAAACCTCTGACTGTAAGCCAGCCCCAATTAAATGTTTAACTTTATAATGGTGTCTGCAAACAGCAAAAGAACATTGACTAAGACAACACATTATGCTCCATCTGGAAAACACAGGGGATAAACCGCAAGTTGGGAAACTAAAACCCTGATCTTCAGTATTAGAGTTAGCAAGAAAGCAAAACAACAACAACAAAACTACAATTAAAGGACAATTTATGATTACTAGTCAAAACTTGAAAGGTATAAACTAATTAATGTAAATGAGGTTAACATCATTAAATACCTAAGGAAACCTAAACCTGGAGAAAACCCTGAGTTAAAAAAAAAAGAGAGAGAGAGAGTTCCTTAGCTTAAGACTTAAAAAAAATTACCTCAAGATAAGAAAGATAATAGCTGAATCAACTTTATCAACCCAAATCTAAATTTTTCTAAATGACCAGAAAGCTAGAGAATTGTTTGTCAGTGGAATTAAGGTTTCATGATTTCCAGGTGCCCCTTGTACCCCTGCCTTTCGGCCAAATGCATTCCTCTTCTCTGAGATTGGCCTTCATAAAGCTCCCTGAGCAAACCACTCAAGGCAGGACTCATGTTATGCAGCTGCTCAGCTCACTCAGCAGCACTCTCCACCTAATAAAACACGGTATGTTTATTCCATACCTGTAGGTACGTTTTTCTCTAGTGGACACTAATAAACCCTGTGCTCCTTAATTAATGTGTGTCAGTCAGTGTGGGCCCCAGCCACTGATAGCCAGCACCTGGCAGCTGTTCTGAACCAGAAATTTGTTCCTGGGCTTCAGTTGCTTCTACAGATACTGAATCTGCATTTTAACAATAACCAGGTGTTTGCTACACAGGTTAAACTTTAAAAAACAACACTGGCTTCCAAATAATGAGAGCTATTGACTGATGGCTAAGAAGAAAATCCCCCAACTCTCATAATAACTTAGTTTATAGAAAGGACACATGTGAGGACACAAAGTTCACAGCAGGGCAGCCTCTGGGAAAGCATATGGGGGAAAGCTGAAGCTGAAGGCTATCGGAACTGCATGAAGAACATATTAGTCATTTTCTTAGGCTTTAACAAAAGTTCTTGTTTTACTGGGAAATGTTGGCAGAAATGCAAACTCTAAGAGTTTTAGTTGCAAGGCACAGGGACAGAGACCAAAGGAAAGGAAGAGAACCTCTCTGTAATGTAATAGAAGTCTGACCTCTTTCACATCAGATCATTTAAGTATGGCATTGCCTTTAACTACTGAGGTTAGAACAGAAATCTAATTTTCCAGTCTTTAATCATTTATTTGACCTTTTCTGAATTTCTTCACATCTTTCATCATTATGAGTGTTTGAAAATGGGCACACATGGTTCACTATGTTCCTAATGGAGGGCTTTGATTAATATTTATCATAAGGAAAGGGATTTGAGCTCCCAATTTCTGCAGACTCTAGGCTTGTTGTCTTTTTTAGCAGCATCTACTACAGTTGTTCAATAACTGCTGTATATGTATGCTTATATATTTCTACATATTGGCCTGTTGGTTAGGATGCCTGTGGTCCTTGAAGCACATTTTGAAAACAAATCAAGTTAAACAAACTCTGGAGGAGATAGAAAGGAATAAAAAAGAAGAAAGATTGAAGAGAGACAGAGAGAGTCAGAAAGAGACAGAGACAGAGACAGAGACAGAGAGAAAAAACAATGTATAGGCAAAAATTTTTATGTGACTCTATTTCTTTATGTCTCCTTTAAGTTACCTTGTATGGTGGTTTGAGAGAGAATACCCCATATGCTCATATGTTTGAATGCCTGGTACCCAGTTGGTGGAACTATTTGGGAAAGATTAAGAGTTGTGTCCTTGATGGAGCAGGTTTTTCACATGGAGTGGACTTTAAGATTTCAAAAGTTCACACAAGGCTCTCTCTCTCTCTCTCTCTCTCTCTCTCTCTCTCTCTCTCTCTCTCTTTCTCTGCCTGATTCCTTTGGATCAGGATGTAAAGATCTCAGCTACTACTCCAATGCCATGCCATTCCACTTCCCACCATGATGATCATGGATTGACCCTCTAAAACTGTAAACAAGCCCCCAATTAAATACTTTCCTTTATTAGAGTTGCCTTGATCATAGTGTCTCCTCACAGCAATAGAGTAGTAACTAAGACACCTTGTAAATTTTACTTCTAAAGTTATAATAAATTTTCCATTACTTTGGAATGTTACTAAGATTAAATACCCTTTCTAAAGTTGAAGTGATATTTTGTGTAAAGTTATTTTTTTTCTACAGTCTACCATTGTTTTATAGACTTTTCTTTTTTACTGTAACAACAATTTAGACCACATCCAGTTTCCGAGAAGCCTTCCTATTCTTTGTCAATTTAGAGATTCCATTTCTGAGTTTTCTTGGATTAAAAGAAAATTCTATGCAGATTGATAAAGGAACAATTTTATCTAAACTGTGAAGTAGGCATTACATGCTTCTATTTTAGTGAGATTTTATTCACTTACATAAATTCTGAAATTACTGCTAAATTTAATCATTGCTGACTTTAGTTCCCCTCTCTTAGTGACATTGATACCCCTTCAAAATAAGCATGGTAGCTTATTACATATTTTGAGTTTGTTGATATTTAATAATGACATACATGAGGTAAAGAAATAAAATTCTTACGTTTCAGTTCAATAACCTCTCTTGTGTTTTCTGTATATGACTGTGTGCATTTGTGTATTTCTTTTAACTTAATAAGATAACCTTTTAAAAATATTGCTGTGGACTTAAAGACCCATAATTTATTGCTATACATCTGAACAGTTTATAATCTGTAATTGTGTGTTACTTTTCCCAGATAAAGTCTCAGCAAAACCTACTTGCCCCAGAAATTGTAACAACAAACCAAAGACACAATTATATATATATATAAAATTTTTGGTGAAATACTGATTTCATTAAGTCCATTAAGTCTCTTCTAAGAATGTATATAAGAGGTTACTGACAGGGGCTTAAATGTGATGGCTAATGTTGCCATCTAGGCAGAACATAAAATCACCTCAGAGATGAGCTGCTAGCTGTGCTTGTGAAGATCATCTTAATTATAGTAACTGATATAAAAGGACATCTTAATTACTAATGGTGCCATTCACTAGGATCCTGAAGTGTACAATAAGTAGAATGTAAACTGATCATTTTGCCCTCTGCTTCATGGTTATATATGCATTGTGGCCAACTGCTTCAAACTGTTGCTGCCTTGAATTCCCTATCATGGGGAACCGTGCCTTGAACTGTCACCTAAAATAAACCATTTCTCCTTGAGGTTGCTTTTGTCAAATCACTTTATCACTGTGAAAGGAAAAGAAACAAGGTGCTAAGTGATTCTCAACTGCATCACTGAGTGCCTACTACAGCATAGTAGACAACTCACTCTGGCTCCAACAGTGCTTGAGTTCCAACTCAGTCACAACTTGAGTTCCAACCCCAGTCTACCTTCTACTTCCTATGAGCTCTAGCACATCCGCAGACAACATCCAAGGAGGACAAGATTGTGTGCAGCTGTGGGAGGAGGGCAAACAGAAGGAATTGGTGGCTACATTCTTGGGTCATAGTCTGGAGACACTTCCTGACCCACCTCTGTGAGGAAATATTCTAGAACCTGTCCTGTGTGGGTATCATACACTTACTCACCAATTACTATGATACCAAGACAGCAGTGGCCATATTAGGCCCAGACACAGAGTTAAACTGCAAATATAAGCTATGTTATTATTGTGTTAAATATTGTTATATTGTGTTAAATATATTATTGTGTTAAATGTATCACATATAATATTCTTCATAAAATTATGTTATTATATCAGTTCTGTCTGGTATGCTTAGGTTTCCTTTCAGTGCTCTTTCAGATGTTGAAAGGCACTGTCTGGAAAAGGTTATGCTTGAAAGAGTGATGCCTTTACAAACAGTGACAAAAAAGGAACAAAAGGAATTCAAGAGGAAACATGAAGAAGTCTGTCTTCATCATGGCCAGATAAGAAAGCTGATGGAATACTCATGAATTAAGATGGGCGGCTCAAGGCACAGCTGAACACTGTATAAAGATGAAACAGGAAAGGGAAGTGTGGCTGTCATTCATATTGACCCATACAGTAACAATCAACTCACCACATTCTATGACATTCTCCCACAGTGTCCCACATTTTCCTGCAGCCTCCACTAGCCTTCCACAGCCTCCTGTAGTCTAAGTCTCTCAAGCAAAAGGGTTTAGGATCAGTTCCCAAGCTTGTTCTCTTTCCTAAATTTGGTTTAAGCATGTCTAAGAAGTATTTTCAAGTAAAAATACTATATAGTTAAAATACTTACGCTACCTTGGGGATATAAATATAGGTATTTATTATAGACATACATCTTCAAATTTACAGGCGTGGGCTTTTTAAGGTTTCCAAATCCCATAGTAGGCCCATTTTCTTTGTCTCTGTCTCTCTGTATCCCTCTATCTCTTTCTCTCCCCCCGCCTCTCTCTCTGACTGGAGATCAGGATGTAGCTAGCTCTCAGCTGCCATGTGTGCTGCCATGATGATAATGGTCTAAGCCTCTGAAATTGCTAACAATCCCCTAAATAAATGCCTTTATTTATAAGAATTGCATTGGTCCTGATGTGTCTTCACAGTAATAGAACAGTGACTAAGACACAGAGATGCATGATGTGAGTTATTGAGCTGTGCTTACATACAGTGAAGCCTTAGTAGGCTTTGGATAATAAGAGGTGAAATATTAATACACCTACAGATAAGGTGGGCAATTTAGAAGAGGAATGAGCATGTGGGGAGACAGACAGTAAGGACAGCATAACAGAAGCAGTCAGAGGGCAGCATAAATAACTTTTACGCACAGTATTCTGACCAAACTGACGTATTTGGATCCCCTAAGGATGCAGAACATGTTTATTGGGTTTATATGACTTGTGTCGCCAGCACTGGCCAGTGACATAAGGAGAGGTTCTACTGCAAGACAAATCAAGCTCAGAATCTTAACATACCTCATGCCTTGAAATAATTTAATGCAACCGAGATATTCATAAAATATGCAGTTTTCTTTTAATTTAGGAATAAAACTGGGGTCTTTAAAAATGTATGCTTCTCTGACTATGCCCTTCTCAAATCAGTCTAGAAATAAGGTTATAGAGAAGTCAGATTTTATTATATTCTTTGTTGACTTTTTATAAAATTAAGAGAATGATGGGAGGGATGTCAGTTATCTCTGAACAAGGGATGGAGCTCCAGGAGAAATGTGATGAAATCTTCTCCATTTTTCCATAAGTTTTTTGCTTTTGTTTTAGAGAATCATTTACAGAGGAAAGCCTGAAAGTGGCTTACATGGTAGCAGAACAAAATCATCAAGAAAGCAAGGCTCATTGGCTATTAGAATTCAGTTTATGAATAGCTCTGCTGTCACTGTGTTTCTGGAAATATCTGGTCTGGACAGTAGGTGCCGAGACCTTTTCTAGGCATTTGGCATCCAATGAGATAAAAACAGGAATTAACCCTCCCACCAAAAAAGCATATAGCCAGATTGATTCAGTACAGAATTCTACCAGATATTAAAAAAAAAGCTAATACCAATATTCATCAAATATGCTATAAGTTGTAAAATTTTCACTTTCTTATAATGAAGCTGGTATCACCTTGCTACCAAATCTACACAAAGACCCAAGAACAGAAATTTATAGGCCAGTATTTTTGAGGCACACAAACACAAAAATTCTCATTTAAGTACTGGCAAACTGAATTCAAGAGCATATCAAAAAATTTACCCACCCATATAATTTGGCTTTATCCCAAAGATACCAGGGTGCTTCAACATATGCAAAGCAATAAGTTAATCCATTATATGAATGGGCTCAAGGAAAAAAAAACACATGATCAGCTCATTAGATACAGAAATCAAATTTGACAAAATCCAACATCATATTTAGATAAAAGTACTAGAAAATCTATGTCTTACTCAGGGTCTCAACAAGTGCCACAAAATACTAAGACCAAAGCAACTAGGGGAGGAAAGGGTTCATTTGGCTTTCTCTTCCACAGCACTGTTCATCACTGGAAGAAATCAGGACTGGAACTCAAACAATGCAGAAGCCTGGAGTCAGGAGCCGATGCAGAAGCTATAGAGGCACACTGCCTACTGCATTATTCTTTATGGCTTGCTCCTCATGGCTTGCTCAGCCTGCTTTCTGATAGAACCCAGGACCACTTACCCAAGGTGGCCTAACCCACAATGGGCCCTCCCCCATCAATCACTAGTTACAAAAATAACCTACATATCTTACTAAGGCATTTTGTTAATTGAGGCTCCCTTCTCTCTTGTGACTCTAGATTGTGTCAAGTTAACATAAAACTAACAAGCACAATCTACAAATAGAGAGGGTTACATCTCAACACAATTAAAAAAAAAAAAAGATAGCAAGTCCACAGTCAACTACTTACTAAACAGAAGAACCCAACCTAGTTTCACCAATTTTAGAAAAAGGACAAGGATGTCTACTCTGCCCCTTCCTATTCCATAGAGTACTTGAAATTGTAAGAGGATAATAAGAGAATGAGGGCAATAAAGAGAGTTCACATAGAAAAAGGAAAAGTCCGAGCATTGTTTTTGCATGTAATATTATTCTATATATAAAAGATTCTAAAGATGACACCAGAAATTTCTTACAACTGATAAATACATTCAACAAAGTAGCAGGACACAAAATTAACACACAAATATCATTAGATTCCTATTCACAACAATACCAAGAAAGAAATCAGGGGAAAAATTAAAGTCACAATTGCTTTAGAAAAGAAAAAGAAATCTATTTTGTGATATAAATCTATCTAAGGGATTAAGAGACAGGGACAATGAAAACGTTAAGACAATGAAAGAAGAATTGAAGAAGACACCAGAAGTTGGGAAGATCTCCATGCTCATACTCACCTGGAAGCTTTATTACTCCTAGATACCTGTCACAGTGCTGGGAGGTGCTATGTATGCTATCAAAAGAGAAAGGAAATCATGAATGTTACCTGGGCAGTGGATGGCCGCAAGGAAACAGTTTTTCCTGAACACATTAGGGCAGTTGCTCATAGGAATTTACAGCACTTTAGGCAGAATGCAAAAGACCTCAACAAGCTCAAGCCACTCAAAATTCCAGCAGGAGACAAAAGAGGGTAGGAACCTATTATTCTTTAGGGAACTATTTACAATTGATGCTTCTGGGATAGGGACAGTCCATTTTAAGGGTGTCTCCCCAAAAATACAAATATCAGCAATTTTAGTTCCTGGGGCTTGGCAATTCACAACAGTTAAAGAGAGAAAAGCAAAAATGAGGGAGCCATTCATGATGTGTGGTTGTCATCCCTCTACCTCTTACTGCAAACAGGAAGAAAGACTGTGGTGGTTCGGATGAAAATAATTCTCATTGGCTTACAGGGAGTAGCATTATTTAAAGGATTATGTGGCCTTGCTGGAGGAGGTGTTGTGGCCTTTTTGGAGGCAATGTGTCACTGAGAGTAGGCTTGAGGTCTGAAGACACTCAAGTCAGGCCAAGTGGCTTACTCTCTCTTGCTGATGCCTGCCACTTCAGATGTAAAACTCTCAGCTCCTTCTCCAGCACCATGTCTGCCTGTGCACTGCCATGCTTCCCACCATGATAATAATGAACTAAACTTGTGAACCTGTAACTAGCCCCAATGAAATGTTTGCCTTTGTAAGAATTGACATGGCCATGGTGTCTTTTCAGAGCAATAGAAACCTTAAATAAGACAAAGACCAAGAATGTGGGAAGAAACATCTCAACAGAACCAACTTCAAGAACTTAGGTACATTGTGGGGTTTCTAGGACTGTAATAGGTAAATTGAATACACAGAGGACTAAGAACAGAGGGGTTCTAGAATCTTCTTACGTACTAGAATTCTCTTATTGTTTACCTATTTTAATTGTAACTATTTTGAGATTATTCTCCCTTTCACTTTCATTCCTCCACCCCTTCCATGTACCATCCTCCCTACTCTCATTCAAATACATTGTCCTCTTTTGCTTTAATTGTGTATCTATGTGTGTGTGTATTCCTAATACTCTCTCTCTCTCTCTCTCTCTCTCTCTCTATATATATATATATATATATATATATATATATATATATATATATATATATATATATATGGAGCTCTCAGCTAATCCTGCAGCATGTCTGCCTGCATACTGCCATGCTCCCTTTCATAAAAATGATGTACTGGGCTTCTAAAACTGTAAGGAAGCCACACCAATTAAATGTTTACTTTGTAGGAGTTGCATGGTTGTGGTGTCTCTTCCCAGCAATAAAATCCCTAAAGACAATAACCAATGTGTCTGCTCTTCACTAGGGAAGACTGTTTCCCTTCCTCTCCTCATTCCTTAGTTGTCTGTAGTTCTTTGTCTAGGGTCGAGGCCTCTTAAACTTTGCTCTGTTCACATTATCATGTCTATTGGTGCCATCCTTATTTAGATCATATTTAAACAGCTATGTTGGTAAGATTACATGAACGTAGCTTCTGATATTTCTGGGAGCATAATCACACAGCCAACTTCCTAAAAATACCTATAATATATAGTTGAAATAAAATTTTACCGTTTGGAGCTGCCAATTTTCTCCCCAAGTGTCATAAACTATTTAACAGAAACCCAGACAAGGATATAGAGCCTTGTTTTGAGTTGTCAGGGTTGTCCAAGAGAACTCCAAAACATTATGGGCTATTGGTGTTGCCTTTGGTTGTCACCAGAGATGGAAGTTAAGTCTGTATTGCTGAATATTCAATGTATATCAGATACAGAACCCAGAGTACCTGAGCTGGATCTGACCTAAAAGCCTCCTCCATGAGGACTAACTTCCATGGTACCATAAGGCACCAGGCAGCTTCCAAAGGAGAGAAGCACCCAAATAGTCTGACCCAGCCATAACACCTATGAACCAATGACCAGCACAGCACTAATTGTACAGTGGTGTTATCTTCCCTCTTTTTGTGATTTTGTAACAGTGAAAGAGGGGGATGTAATGATGAGGGGAGGCTGTTCAAGGCAGAGAAACAGAACTGGTGAACTGGCATTCTCCCTGTGCCTGTGGCATAGATTCTCAAAGAGCTTGACTAACAGGGAAGCATCAAAGGAGAAAGCATAAAACTAGTGAGTTTAGTTTGGTTTGAACACCCAGTCTCTCTCTTTCTCTCTCTCTCTCTCTCTCTCTCTCTCTCTCTCTCTCTCTCTCTCTCTCTCTCTCTCTCTCCTGCTCTCTTTCCCTTTCCCTCCCTCTACCTTTCCTCTCTCCTTCTCTATCTCTCCTTCATTTCCCCCTCCTCCTCCTCCTTCTTTTCCTTCCTTCTTTCTCTCATCCAAGTTAACCTCACTTAGCAATTGAAGCAGCCTAACAGGAAAGAAAATTCCCCAATTTAAAGAACACACTTTAATTAAAACTGCAGCACTTGTTAAAACTTGCAAGATTGATGGACTGCTAAAATCCCGTTAGAGCCAAAGACAGACAGCAGAACTCTCAACATTTAAAATAGAAAGACAACGGCTGGGGATTTAGCTCAGTGGTAGAGTGCTTGCCTAGCAAGCACAAGGCCCTGGGTTTGATCCTCAGCTCTAAAAAAAAAAAAAAAAAAAAAGAAAGAAAGAAAAAGATAAACTAGAAAGACGAAAGACATCATTGGCATCTTGGAATTTACTCAACAAATACTGTATTGAATATCTGCAGTGGTATAGCACCAGCAGTAAAGGGTATAGAGGATACAGAAATTCAAAGGTATATTTATCTTAAAATGCTAAAGCATGAGGTATAGGTAATTACAAAGCATTGCTGTATGTTATATAGCAAGAATTGTATCTTGCTGTTGACATCAGCAAATGAATGGGAATGGTAAGTGGAATTATCTTAGGCTGCATATTTCAGGATTTCTCTGTTGGCAAGAATAGATTGGAATTACAGATGAATAAACGCTAACTGGGAAAATCTTCTAATTTGTCAGTTAAACATTTCAGTATCATCCAATGTGCTTCTTGTGACAGAAAAACTGGAGAATTAACCATCTACATTTTCCTAAACTGCTTCAAATAATGAAAGGAACAACAGTCAAAGCTCTCAGTACAGAAACTCCACTCCCCTTACTGGGATGCAGCAGATGAAGGAAAGCAAAGCACGTGACACAAGAATGTTTTTCATGGTGGCTAAGGGTGTTGAACATTTCTTTAAGCGTTTCTCAGTCATTTGAGATTCCTGTTGAGAATTCTCTGTTTAGATCTGTACCCAACTTTTTAATTAGGATTATTTGGTTTGTTGATGTCTAGTTTCTTGAGTTCTTTATATAGTTTGAATATTAGCCCTCTTTTGAATATGGAGTTGATGAAAATCTTTTCCCATTATGTAGACTGTGGTTTTGTCCTATTGACTGTGTTCTTTGCCTTATAGAAGATTTTCAGTTTCATGAGGTCCCTATTTATTGATTGTTGTTCTTAGTGCCTGTACTATCAGTGTTCTGTTCAGAAAATTATTTCCTGTGCCAAGGTGCTCAAGGGTATTCCCCAGTTTCTTTTCTATTAGGATCAGTGTGTCTGGTTTTATGTTAAAGCCTTTGATCCACTTGGACTTGAGTTTTATGAAGGATGACAGATACTGATCAATTTGAATTTTCTATCTGCTGACATCCAGTTAGACCAGCACCATTTGTTAAAGATGCTTCTTTTTCCACTGTGTATTTCTGGCTTCATTATAAAAAAAAATCAAGTGTTTATAGCATCTTTAGCCATCTGGGAAATGCAAATCAAAACTACTTAGAGTTCCATCTTACACCTGTCAGAATGGCTAAGATCAAAAATACAAGTAACAGCTCATGCTGGTGAGGATATGGAGCAAGAGGAATACCCCTCCATAGCTGGTGGGAGTGCAAAATTGTACAGCCACTATAGAAATCAATATAGTGGTTCTTCAGAAAATTGGGAATCAATCTACTTCAAGACTAAGCTAAACCACTCTTGGGCATATACCCAAAGGATGCTCAATCATACCACAAGGACACTTGCTCAGCCATGTTCATAGCATCTCTGTTTGTAATAGCCAGAACCTAGAAATAAGCTAGATGTTCCTTAACTGAAGAATGCATAAGGAAAATGTGGTATGTTTACATAATAGAGTATTACTTGGCTGTTAGAAACAATGGCATCATGAAATTTGAAGTCAAATGGATGGAACTAGATAAAAAAATCATTCTGAGTGTGGTAACTGAGACCCAGAAAGAAAAACATGTAATGTATTTACTTGTAAGTGGATATTAGCTCTTAAATAAAGGATAATATGCTATAATCCATAGAGCCAGAGAGGTTAAGTAACAAGGGGGAGTTGCATGGATCTCCCTGAGAAGGGTAAATAGAATAGATTTTATGGGTGGACTGGGGGCAAGTAGTGATGGGAACAAAAAGGATCAGGCAGGGTAGGAAGGTGGAGGGAGAAACAGCTGGGATTGAGGACATTTGTAGAGACTTAGTGTAGGGGAAACTCACTGGAATCTACCAGAGAGACCCTAATGAAATAATAGGGAACACAGAGACTGAACTGCCCATCTTCTATAACCATGGAAGGTTCTTAGCAGTGGGTCTGGCACATCAACCCAGTCACAAAACCTTCCTCCAACAATCTGTTCTGACTCCAAGATGTGCTGGGGTAATGGTGATATAGAACTTGTAGAAGTAACCAACCAATGACTGGTCCAACTTGAGGCCCACAGAAGAGGGAGATGAAGCCTGACACTGCCTGGATTGCCAAGAAAGAGAAGTTGGAGAGCCCAGAGGCCTAGGATAGAACCAAACATGACTTTCAAAAATAAAAAAGTCAATGAAGTGGTTTCTAATGACATCCTGCTGTAATCGTAGAACAGAACCTAGCAGAATTGTCATCAGAGAGGCTTCATCCAGCAACTGATTGGAGCAGAGACACACAACCAAACACTAGGTGGAGCCAGTGGCACTCTGCAGAATATGGGGAGGATGGATTATAGGGGATGGGGTGGAGGACACCATAGGAACAAGTCCCACAGAGTCAACTCATCAGGACTCATTGGGGCTCACAGAGACTACAGCAACAAACTCAGACCATGTATAAATCTGATCTAGGTCCTCTGCATATTATGTTATGGTCAGAAAACTTGGTGGTCTTGTGAGACTCACAACAGTCAGAGTGAAGGTGTCTCTAACTCCATTGCCTAAGCTTAGGATCTTTTCTCTCCTACTAGGTGGCCTCATCCAGCCTTAATTTGAAGGTTTATGCCTAGTCTTATTGTAACTTTTTATGCCATGTTCAGTGGACATCCATCCCTGCAAGGCCTGATCTGTTCTTTGAAAGGAAATGGAGAAGGAATGGATTTGAGAGAGAGGGGATGTGAGGGAGGAACTGAGAGGATTGAAGGGACAGGATAATTGGGGTGTAATGTATGAGAGAAGAATAAATAAAAGGAAAGTTTTTTGTCGACAGGAAAACAGGATAAGGATATTTGCTTGGAGAAAATACCTGTGAAATGTTCCCAGCATGATGTCCTGGCTAAGATACTCTAACTCCAGTAAATATAACTTTGCCCCGTCGAGCACATTACATGCCAGCCCAGAATTGTCTGGAGTATTTCATAGAATTCAACCCTGACTATTTTATGAGGGTAGGAGGTTCAGAAGCCTTATTTAATAGTCTAATCTAATCTGACCAGGTGTGTTTGTCTGACATGAGAAGTGGACCTAGAAGCTGCCTAGATGACTCATCTCTGCTTGTTACTTTGGGCATTTTCATTGTCCAAATCCCCTAATGTATTTTACCATTAATATCAAGTAAGGTCTCTGATTCGCATGCATCAGGTTTAAAAATCCAGTCAAGTGTGTTTGCTTATAGGTTGGCATGTCATAGGATTTATTTGGATTACAAAGAACAAATCCTAGTTATAAGATTTTTAAATTCAGAGTCAGATAAGCAGGAACAGAGGCAGAGCATGGGAAAACCACTTTACTAAACTATTTGCCTCTACTAATAAGAACACAGGGTCTCTCTCTCCCCCACACCCCTGCACATGTACATGCATGTGTGTGTGTGTGTGTGTGTGTGTGTGTGTGTGTGTGTGTGTGTGTGTGTGTGTGTAGTTTGGGATAACCCATCATCAAACATGGCTGATTTAGTGAAATGCTTGATAGATTGATTCAGTGTTGCTTACATCTTCTCAGTCATTATGTGAATCCAACAATAGAGAGTTGCCACTGTGGATTTTTTTTTTTTTGCTTATTGCTATATTATTTGGAGAAACTTTATCTTTTAATAATATTTTATAGCTTTATCCATTATGACAATGAAACTTAAACCCATGCCACTAAAGAAAGGAAGCCCTGGGTAGGAGAAAGTGTCTGATTACAGAACTGTGAGATTCCATCCTTATGCTCTTTGCTGGAAATCTAGAATCAAGTCTCAGCAATGTCTTTTAAGTTGTCTTCTAGTGTTGTGAGTGTGGGACAGTGTTGGGTACTCTGAGTGGAAATACCTTATAACTGTTTTATAATGTAGTAATGATGGTGCTTTATCAGATTTTGTTATAATGACGTTACCATAGGATAGTTTCTATCATGTGATTGAGGAGCTAGTAAAATGAAGTTGTTATAGTTAACACAGCAGTAATGAACTTTGATGTTTTCTGGAAGTATTTTTTTTGTTGCTAGCTAATGTGTTTTAAACAATTATTCTTGGAGAAATTTATATATTTATGCAATGTATTTTGATCATACTCACTCCCGATTCTCCTCTGCAACCCTTCATGGATCTCCCAACTACCATATCCCTCTTAATTTCACATTCCCTTATTGTTTCTATTTTTAAACATGTTGAGTCCAATTTGTGCTTCCCACATGGATGTGAGTGAGGCCACTGGGCAACTTATTAAGGATTAGACCTGTGAAGAATCCAGACTTTTCCCTAACCCAGCAGCACCTGCTGAGAAGAGCTACTCTTTATGAACCCCACCCCCATGAAGGCATGCCAACCATTCTTGTTGTCTTGCTCTTGTGCAGGCAACCACAGCTGCTGACTTCATAAGTGCATTGACCTTGTCATGTCCAGAAGACACCGTTTCACAATGTTCCTTCCCAGCTTCTGGTTCTTACCATAGTTCTGCCCCTTTCCTGTCATGTTCCCTTAGGTGGAAAGGTGTGTTCCATTGCATTTCTTATTCTTTGTACCTTGACCAGTTGTGAGTCTCTGTATTAACTACCATCCTTAGCAAAAAAAAAAAAAAAGTTTCTCTGGTGAGTACTGAGAGCTGCACTAACCTGAGGCTGTAAAAAGTATTTAGGAACCAGAGTGACACTGTTCTTCCAAGGGCCACAGCTCCTTGCCAGTTTTGTATCCCTCAATTTTTAGTGGAATGTGCTGATGTCTCCTCATTATTATTTTTTTTTTCAGTAAACTATGGATTCTAGAAAAGCTGTTGCTGCCACCGATGCACAACATACTGCTATTTTGGAGCTTTGTATACAAATATAAATATACTTATATTTGCAATTTTTAGAAACTTAATTATGCTATCTACTTTGGGAAAAAAAAACACTATCCAGTTTACTCTATTGAGTTGGAAATATACAGATATTAACAGCTAGATTGCTCTAGAAATGATACATTTATTATTTTTCCATTTGTCTATGGGTCATATATTGTGCTAAGTATTTAAGGTCTTAATCTCTACATGCTTAGTTACAGAGACTACTGAAGTACTCTCTAAATAATAAAAAAGTCATGTATGTGCTTCATAGGCCACATAGTGGAAATAAGAGGAAAGAAAGAGAGAAAAAGTAACACTAGGGACAGAATATAATATTTTCTTAATTCAAGTCATCCCCTCCCACTCACCCACGAAATACAACAAGAAATTATTGTTTTTCATTTATTTAAAAGAATTCTGTGGTTCTTTTAAGATATACTTGAACTGTTTTCGTGAGAAAAGACTCACACTTAAGGAATAACCCATTCCTCACTGATGGCTCTGATTATTCAGTAGTTACATAGAGACAGATACCTTTTCAAACAGAGCCATCTCAGTGATACTAATTTTTACTTTTTAACAGTGACTATTAAAATCTATTCCTTGGTTTTTGTCTTCTAATTCTTTTAGTAATTCTCCACAATCATTGTCAGAATCCATTTCACCCTGAGTATTCCTGTTTAAATATGCTCAGGTTTGGGTACAGTCCTCTTTTGAAAATAGATCTGATTTTTTCAAACAAATGCCAACAATATCAACTGTATTGGAAAGAAATGAATACAAGAAAGAATAGGAGCCCATAGATTAAATCAGATTTTTAAAATACTATACTATAGATCTTATTTGGATACCGATTTAATATGATGCAAAAATTAATCTGTATGGGTCAAGAGTTATCTAACAACTCCAGTATTTATTGAAAATTTAATGTTAAGGAACTGTGTGTGTGTGTGTGTGTGTGTGTGTGTGTGTGTGTACGTGTGTGCATGTACCTGTGTGGGTATATGGAGACAGAGTACAGTATCAACTTTCATTCCTAAGACATAGTCCACCTTTTTTTCTTTGAGGCAGAATCTCTCACTGGTCTGAAACTTGACTAATGAGCTATGCTGGCTAGCCAGTGAGTGCCAGAGATCTGTCCATCATTAACTCCCTTGTATAGGGATTGCAAGCATGTCAACACAGCATGAATTTTGTTTGTTTGTTTGTTTTCTGTATAAGATCTGAATAATCCAATATAGCTCATGGTTGCAAGACAAGGTCATTGCCAATTAAGCTATTTTCCCAGCCAAATACTTTTTTTTAAATTCTACCAGCATAGAAACAGATTCATTGGTCATTGGAACAGAATTGAGAACACACATATAATTCCACACACATTTATTTATTTATCTATTTATTTTTGTTTGTTTTGAGACATGGTTCCTCTGTGAGGACCTGGCTGTCCTGAAACTCACTCTGTAGGCCAGGCTGGACTCAAACTCACAAAGATCTGCCTGCCTCTGCCTCCCAATGACAGGGATTAAAGGTGTACACCACGACCACCTAGCCTAATTCCATACTTTTACTGCTACCTGACTTTTGACAATGAGGTCAGCAATACATATTAGAGACAAAAAAAAAAAATTCAGAAAATGATACTGATCAAACTCAGTTGCTGCATGTAAAAGAAAGCTGGATCCTTATCTCTTATCCTTCACAAAAGTCAACTCTAAATAAATCAAGGACCTCACCATAAATCTTGATATTCTTAATTCTAATAAAGAAAAAAGTGGGGTTCATTGCTACCATAAAGGGCTTTCTTAACAGGGCCCCAGTAATGCATATATTAAGACCAACATTTAGTAATAGAAACCTATGAAACTAAAAAGCTATTTTAGCAAAAACACCACCATTTGTATAAAGAGGCAGCCTGTATAACACTTGTTTCTTCAAACTTTGTCTATATGTATATATGCTTATATATGTGTGCTGCTTATATGGTAATTTATTCCAACTTGGGCTTCTTTATTTTCAAGCATAAATTCAGAATAAATGGCTTATCATACTGAATTTGAGGTAAACTTCATCTAAATATTATTATAAGCACCAAGATAACAAGTATAACTATTGCCAGGTTATCTGTAAAACTACGGATGGGAAAAATGGAATCATTTCATATTGAAAATAGATATTTTTCATACAATGTATTCTGACTATGGTGTCCCATGCCCTTACTTTTCCCAGATCCTCCCCACCTCCCTTCCCACCCATATCCACACTCTTTCTTGCTCTCTCATATTAGAAAAAAAAAAAGAAGTATATAAAATCTTGATAGAACATAAAAGATAAGATAAAGAGAAACAAATCTGAATAGAGCAAAAGGAACAAATGAACAACAGTGCCAAGATAAAAGGACAAAAACTACATGCAAATGCAGAGACATACACGTTCACAAGCACAGAAACCCCATAAAAACACAAAACCAGAAACTAAAGTATGAGAACAAAACCCAGTAATGTAGAAAAATTAAGTCACCCAGATAAAGCATTATGAAACAGAAAAACACTCCACAACTACCCTTGCATTTGTTTTGTGTTGGCTATCTACTGTGGGAATGTGATCTGCTCTTAAGTGTGATTTTTTTTTTTTATCCCAGTGAGAATTCATTGAAGAAAAACTAAATTTTCCTCTGAAAGAGGTTATCTATTGGAGATAGCTTCTGGGTTATGGATGGACTCATTTTGAATAACTTTCATAAGTATACAATAGAGAATCATAAATATATATTTAAGCTGAACTGCAAGGCAGGTTTGACTGGAGAAAGGAAATCATGAATTTTATATTCTGAATAGAACATATAACCCTGGAAGACAATTTTACTTCTCATAATTTTCAGTTTGGAAATATTCTTATACCTTAATTTATTTTAGTTTTTAACACACATTATCCAATTTAAATCTCATGACAGCCTTCGAAAACTAGGGTTGTCTGTGGTAATTTGGCAAGAAGGCAGGTATAACTTGTTACAATCTCCTCTTTATTGGCATGATTAAGGAATGTAATTAAAGATTGGCAACTAAGTCTCTGGTGTTTGTGTTCCTTCAGTGTGATTTGTGCCTCTTCACAAGTGGTATAGGGTTGAGGTCTACATGAGAGGCTCTCTTCTACTTCACTACAATAGCAATTTCATTTCAGCTTTGCATTTTAGGGGCATCCATTCTGACCCAGACTACACACACAAATGCTGGTATCAAGCAGGATCAATGTCTGTGTCAGAAAACTGATTTCTACAAGGCAGTAACTGACTGGTGTAAGCTTGGCAATTATTTTCAGCTCACACATCTCGTGATATGGAATGAACACAGTATGCTTAGCACCTCCTTTTAGATGGAAAATGGACTTTGAAATGGTAAATGGTTGACCTCAACTGCTGATTTCCCTGAGCGTCAGTCTGATTCCCTCCTTTGCCATGTTCCCTCAGTGCAATCCAGTAACAAATTGATTTAGCTTTGCACTCCAGGACCCATAAAGTGATTGCAAGTCAGTATTTCACCCATGTCTGTGCACATTAGGCTGCTCTTCTCTCCTCGATTTTTTTCACTCCGCTGTCCTCCCTATGTACCCATACTCTATTCTCAGGGGAGCTATCATTTCACATTTAAGTTAGACCACATCTCCCTTTGGGAAGATTTCCTCTCTTGTTCTAATAAACATTTAAAATACTCTACAAGGCCCCATATACTATGCACTCCACTTTTCTGACCCTATAATTTAACTTTTCTTAATCTTGCTTATAAACTCCAGCTTCCTAATTTGTGTCTGTTTCTCACATACCTTAAGTACATTCCCCTTTGTACGATCCTTCTAGCTGGCTCCAAAGAGCTGTGTGTATCATTCCCTCACATCCTTTGAATATGTGTTCAATTGTCCTCTTCCAATCAATGTCTCTCCATAAGTTTTTACCCAACATTCCCTTAACTTGTTCCATAGTTCACATTTCTCTACAACATGTTTTCATGTGGTAGTCTATATATTGTGGGTTGGTTTACTTTATTTCCCTTCAATATTTAACTAGAATATAAGTTTTATAAACACACAGATATGTGTGCATTTTGTTCCACATCAAAAGTTTCCAACAAACATTTCACGAAATGTTGAATTGTCTACCAAGGATCCATGGAACCATACCAATGTATGGGAAGGCCAGGGAAAAGGTCATGAAAGTAGAAAAGAATTAGCCACACTCTCTCTGATAGATGTATATTATACCTATTTCCAAAACAAAAGAACTAGTGTTCAGTTTCTTTTGACTTTCCTAAGGTTATATGACTGATTAGTGGTAGACCAGAATGAAACTTAAGCACTACACAATGCACACTCTTCAAAGCTCTATATGACCTGAGGTGTATTAAGAAAGAGATTGAGAGTCATATTTTGTCTACATAGTTGTGAACTGACTTGTTAATTGGAAATTTATTAGGCTCCCATTTAATTCTATCCTAGTACATGCCTTGCAGCCAACTACTTAAGGTCACATACATTGTCTTACACAAATTTGGACCAAATTGATCTGTGGTGCTTCCCCATGGTCTCAGGTCAATTAGCTTTCAGGTTTTTTTGCAAAGGTTTACATCATATGAGGCAAGAAACCCTTCATTTAAATACTCCTGCAATTTCAATTGCAGTTGTCATATTCTTGAATTTTCTGGTATGAAAAGGGCCTGATAATGATTGCCTGGAGCTTTGTTGTCATGACACCTGTAGGAGGACCTGTAAGGTTAAGAACATTAGTTATCACTTATGATGAAAGTAAGAGGACTTGTTCTGAGGAAATATATCTAGTCCCATATTCATAGTAAGCATAGGGATATACCCTAGTACAACTCACTACACTGTAACTACTCACATCAACTATTGGGAGTGTGCTATCTTGAAACCATAGACAAATGCCTTTGCATCTTTCAATAATTCCAGGGCTTATTTAACAGGTAAAATGGTTACGTGGGTAGCAATTCATGAGATTTCTGTGATAGGGTTTGACAAAGCAAATATAGGTTATTTTATTTCAGTTTTAATTAGCTCAGATCACACACTGAAGTGTGTGTGTTTGTCTGTGGGGTGTGTGTGTGTGTGTGTGTATGTTTGTGTTAGTTTAAATGTAATTGTCCCCCATAAGCTCATAGGAAGTGGCACTTTTAGGCAGTGGGTCCTTATTGGAGTAGGTGTGGTCTTATTGAAGGAAGAGTGTCACTGTGGGGGCAAACTTTAAGGTCTCCTATGCTCAAGTTGTGCCCAGTGTGGGTGGGCAGACAGCATTGGCTTAGTTTATACAACCAAGAAACAGAAAAGTGGTGTCAAAAGGTAACAAAGTTATCTAAAACATTAACTGAGTTTTTTTTTAATATATTAAAATCTACTTATAAAATTAATATGGTAGAGTTCTTTCACTAATTTTCAAGGCTACACTCAAGAGAACCTTATTAATTTATATTAAAGTGGAAAGAGTCCTTTATTATCCCTATTTTTCAGCAACTTACTGGAAGAAAGATATGAAAAACTGTCATTGAATACATTGAAACTAGATACAAAAATAGATGAGACGTTATCCGTCTGTCACGTGTTTATTGTGGGGCTGAAATGTAATTTCTCACATCATTTTATGTGCATGTTTCTCTGTGTTCTACACAGTAACCATCACTAGTAAAGAAAGAAATGGTAAGAGGGCATAAAGGCATGAAGGCAGGGATGAAAGAAGAGTTAGGATACATGGAAAGATCAAGAAAAAATAAAATGGAACAGAAATGAAGGACAGTGGGCTCTAGAGGAACTGGAGAGATGGCCCAGTGGTTACAAGCATGGGCTGTTCCTGCAGAGGACCTGAGTTTGTTTCCTAGGACCCACATGGTGACTCATAACAGCCTGTAACTCCAGTTCCAGAAGATCCACTGCCCTCTTCTAGACTCAGCCAAGACCAGAAACAAATGTCACACACACACATGAAAGGAAAACACTCATGCAAATGCAATAAAATAAGTAAATCCTTAAAACAAGCAAACAGAAAAACAGAAGATGCCATGACCGATGTGAATTTTAAAGTAGAAGTACTGACAACTTATAAGAAATTATAAATCTATCATGTTAATATTGTACATAAAAAAGCAACTTTCATTTGTGTAAAGTTGGGCTTTATAGACATTTCTTTTAGAATTTTTCTTTACTTTTTGTTTGTTTTGATAAAATATAGGAAACAATGGAAGTTCCACACCCTACGCTAGCTTTTGGTAAACCATGACTTCACTCTTCTCTCTCAGTCATTTTGTCATTAGAAGTAATAGAATTCATATGGTATGTACGAGTAGCCATTTAGAGAGCCTGGAAGGCAGTTTTCCCTCTATTCCCCACAAAACACTGCAGAAGGATAAAGAGCTTTTTAGGCAAACAGCATCTGCTTTAGCCATGGACCTCTCGCCCCTGAGTGAGTTAAAAATTACAATAACAACAGCACTAACTGTCAGTTCTGTGCACTGACAGTCTAAGAGTTGCTTTCAGACCTGCAGTCCTCCTGGTTACCTAAGGTATGTGCTGTCAAAACCTTTAGTGTATAAAGGACTGCAGCATAGTGAGCTAAATAACTGGCTGAAGGAAGACTTCACATCCAAAGTCACGTTCATCTGACTATAAACCAAAGGTGGTCCTTACTTTTTATATCAAAAACTTCTCAGCAACTACCCAAAATTTGTTATATTAAAACTAGATGCTTACATTTTTAAAAGTTCTGTTACTATCCATTTTCTATTTTTCTTGGTGCTTTGTAATAAAAAGCAAGTATCAGCATTTTAAATGACCACCAGTTTGCAGTCATTCATTAATTTTTAACAGGTTGCTTCTATACAAGTATGTATCCTAAAAAATTATAAAAGAACATTCATCATTTTGTTGAAAAAAGTGTTACTTTTGAAATAAGAACTTTTCTATTCTGGTAGAGTCCATCCATTTTCAATTAATTTGTTGCGCTCTTGTCTTAGTTTTCAAAATCAAGTGATGCTTTTTATGTATAACAAAACTGATATTTAATAATTATGTTGTCTTTTGTCAAAATAATCTATGCATGGATACTCAAATGCAGATTCAAATGAACAGTTGTAACTGTCCTTTTAAACTGTAGTTCTTCAATGCTCTGTGCTCAACTGGAGCTTTTAACTTCTCTGCCCTGCCTATCCCTCCTGTCAGTAGATTTTTCTCCACTCACACTCATTTTGAAGAGAAATGAACAAGGCAAAGTGTTTTACACTGAGTCCTACCTAGCAAAGCTTCTGGTATATCGCCCTCACCTCTAGGCATTCCGAGTTGGACACCTCTTCCCTTGCATCATCTCCATCATTGGAGATGGCTCTGCCCTCCCCAGCCCTTTTGGTTCCTTGTTTCTACAAAGTGGCTATGCCAGTTCACAAAGGTAACCCAAGTAACAAATGGACTACTTATTCATCTAAACAGACAGAATACCAACTAGTGTATGAATCAAAATTTCTGGTTGTGTTATTTGAGCCTATATCTATAGCTTTGTTTTTCAGGGATATGGAACCCAAAGGGAAGCAGAACACTATAACACAGAGCAGGGGAAATACAGGTTTATTAAATTTCATCAGTTTGATCAGAACGTGTGAGTAGCTGGGCCTGAGATTCAACTTCGACAATAGCATGTAGTAAAGAGGAATCACATTTTTTGTTCCGTTTTAAATCACTGTGCTTGTAGCACTGTTTTTTCCAGCATAAATCAGTTTGATATCTCATTCACAGACACTGCTGGACAACACAGCAGTGGAAGCCAGGGTAGAAGGAAGTGTAAGCCATTACGACTGCTGCATTTCCCGGTAGTTCTAGCTTTTCTTCAAAGGTCAATAATAACAATGTAATTTGGGGACAGTAATATAGATGGTTAAAGATGAAATGACTCTGCAAATGTCTTTCTTATTCTTTTTCATTCAAAAACTTAGGAGTACGAAATATGGATTCTTTAATCAATTCTATGTTGAGGGTTAATAATCTACAGCATGTTGAGGTATCTGCCAAAAGTAATTTGTCCTGAAGGAAATCATGTGTTGAGTGCCCATGTACAAGCCTCATTGAACGCTTCCCTTTAACCAGGTTGTGTTAAATGTTCTGTGTGTATTAATCTCACTTAATTTTTAAGACAATCTTATATATATATATATATATATATATATATATATATATATATATAGAGAGAGAGAGAGAGAGAGAGAGAGAGAGAGAGAGAACAAGTATTAAACCTAACTGAGTAGAGATGTTGACTCAAAGCAAGGAGGTAATACCTTAATCCAGGTGACCCAGATAGTAGGTAGTGGATCCAGTGTTACTCACTGGACTTCCTACTGGAAGGAGGCAGTGTGAAGCTGCGTCAACCACAGAGGAGCCAAAGCACAAGCCAGCAGTGCTGTGACACTGACTGGCCCTATCCATTCATTACCCTACCCTTCTGACCCTCACAATATATCCTAAGGAAATTCCAATGACTGCCTAGCTACAGTAGACTTTTAGGTCTGAATTTTATGTTCTAATAGATCGTTTAAACACCTTTCCCTAGGAAGCTTCAATTAAACTGATTTCCAAGACAGTCAAAAGCATTGTTCACCCATTTGCCCAGCCTCTAACCATCCTTGATTCTACCTGTGCTCTCACATTGTCACACAAAAGCCAGCAACAGCCCCAATATGTTCCTTTAATCAAAGACACCCCAAGCATCATTGCTACTTCCAGAATTCCATGTAACCACTCTAGTCTAAGCGGCAGTGAATTTCATAGACTATGTTGATGCCCTCCCAGTTAGCATCTTACCATGTTCTTCTACTAATAAAAATAAAAACAGTCATAACTTCTCATCACAATGGATCAATCTGTGAGTCCACATGTCATCAGTGATCTGGTACCACCTTGACTTGGCTAGTTCCTGTCTCCCTATCTGCATTCTAGAGAACCTGCCTCTTCTTAGCCCTCAAAGACTACAAGCCCTTCCCTTTCCAGGGTCCAAACTCTTGACATTCCTACTTCCTGTAGCAATTTTCTAGCAGAAGATATATACATAGTTGGATCCTGTTTTCTTTTAGGTTTCTATTTTTTCTTTATATATATATATAAATTCTTATTCATTTTACAAACCAATCACAGATCCTCCTCTTATCCTTCCTCCCCCTCAGCCTCTTCCCCCTCAGTCCACCCCCATCCCCTCCTCCAAAAGGGTAAGGCCTCTCATGGGGAGTCAGCAAAGCCTGGTATATTCAGCTGAGGCAGGACCAAGCCCCTCCCCCACTGCATCAAGGATGAGCAAGGCTTCCTTTCATAGGTAATGGGCTCTAGAGAGCCAGCTCATGCACCAGGGATATTTCCTGATCCTGCTGCCAGGGACCCCTCAAACATACCAAGCTACATACATAACTGTCTCCCATGTGCAGAGGGCCCAGTCATGTTTCTATTTTCTAAGAGGCTTTTCTTGTCTGTTTAGTGGTACATAATTCTCTTCCTAGTACTACTTTATCCCCCTTCCCATTTCTTTCTCTAGCTACAACTGTAGCTCTCTCTTATGAAACTCCTGTGCTAGGCACATTCTTTGCTTTCTCTGCCACAAATCCATTCTCTTATCTCTTTCATGGCTTGTGGCTCTTGAGGTTGATCTCTGTGGACTGTCTCAAACAGCCCATTGTCTTTTGGCTAGTGGCTGCATCTCTCATTGTGAACATTGTAGAGATAACAGTCAGCAAAGGAGACATTGATATTTTAATGTCCACTTGTTCCTTATGTCTTCATTAAGTATGGTGGCTTCCTCCAGGCCTATAGTATCTCTCCAGGGGTCCTTTGTCTACAGCGCCAATCCTTATTTTTACCTGTAATATATTCTCTCCACTTGTATATCAGTTCAAAAAGGGATGTGATTCCCACTGTGTATCATTGCTAGATGATCCATCATCCCTTCTTGGTTTCCTTAGCTCTGTTCACATCTCTTTATAAAAGCTCCCTTATATTAATGCTCTTCAGTTAAAACTATTATCATCTCAATCTTCCCTGAAAGCCATATAAGGCCAGGTTTCTTATCACTACTTAAAATACAGTCTTAGTTCTTTCTATCATGTAACTTCCCTCTATAGAATGTAAACCTTTTAAGGCATAGCAAACAAAACAGTTGTAACAGTTAATGCATTAAAGACAACCTCAGAGAAACTAAAACGCATTGAATTCTTATTAAGAAAAGAAAACCAAGCACTTCCTATCATGTTAATTTGATTAAGAGTGAGCCCAAATATGAATTCTCCACTACTATCCTTGTGTCTTCTCTATGTTTGCAGTCTGTAGTTACTAGCCAGTCTATAGTATATCTGTAGTATGAGCCTGAATGTGTACTCTATTATTTGTGACTCTACCTATGTCTGCCCCTGTGTTTCTCTGCCTCTAACAAGGGACTTTGCTCTGTATTTATTGAACAGCACAGAAAAAATGTGAGAAAGAGCCAAGCAATTCTTTACAGAGATCACTGTACCAGAGTTTTACAAGGGAAGAACTTATTCTGCTGATGGAGAGGCTCTCAGTATTGAAAACAGGCATGATTAAACTATATATCCACACGTTGGTTGCAGCATTTATGGTGGGTATCTGATCTATAAGGTTGCTTCCAAACTTTTGGTTGCTTTTCATAAATGATAATTAAAACACACACACATACATTATTCCTGGTGAGGGGCATGGAAGAGTACATAGCTTAAGATAAACACTAGCTTTATATTGATAATACAATAGTGTTTATGAATATTTTGGACATCATATATTCCTTGGATTTATCTAAAATCTTCCTGTGGTGATATTTTGTTGTACCTTAATTAAAATTTTCCTGAAGATCAGAGGACAGAACAAGTCACTAGATTAAACATAGGTGCCAGGTAGTGGTGGCACACACCTTTAATCCTAGCACTCGGGAGGCAGATATCCATTTGGATCTCTGTGAGTTCAAAGCAACCCTGGATTACATGACAGTGATTCAGTCTAGGAGAGAAACTGAGCCAGGCAGTGGTGGCACACACCTTTAATGCCAGTACTTGGGAGGCACACGTGCCTTTAATCCTAGCACTAGGAAGGAAATAATATGGCAGGGCAGAAAAAAAAGTATATAAGGCATGAGGAGACAGGAACTAAAGCTTTTTCAGCTAGAAGCTCTTTTTGGCTGGAGGCCCTTTTGGCTGAGGACCCAAAGGCTTTGAGTCAGATTTGTGGAGTTGGTGAGGAGAGAAGTAGCTGTGGCTTGTTCCTTTTTCTCTCTGATCTTTCAGTATTTACCCCAATATGTGTCTCTGTTTTGTTTTTGTTTGTTTGTTTGTTTGTTTTTTGAAATAAGACCTATTAGAATTCATGCAACATCTGGCATCTAACTTTTGGGGCATGAATTCATGAAAAAGCTGCTTGCTTGTAGCTCAGGCCAGAACTACATATGGCTGGAATCTCCACCCCACCTGGGCCAGAGGCCCTACCCTGCCATCTAAGTTTTTATTGCAGCTTCTCTACAGAAAACTTCATAGGGTTTTGGGCTGCAAAAAACATAGGAGTTAGCCACTTTGGCACGTTCCCTCATGCAGACACCTGGCTCTCTAGTTTCTTCCCTTTGGCTTTCTCTGAGCCCCCTCCTGGGGCTACTACCACACCATCATCTGAATTGACATTTTCAGCAGATTTAGTGAATCAATTGGGATATCTTAATAGAGGAGTTAGTCCAAAGTAAGTTTTCTCCCACATTTAAATATGGGAAACATTTTTACAATGGAGGGAGTTTGGTCTCTGTTTGATAATACAATTGATGGTCTAAAAATGGAACAATTAAATGAAAGGATAGCTAATAGATGGGATTTATGAAATGTCAATTAGAAATATTATTTGTTTGATCATTTCTGTTTTATTGTTTAAAAAGTTGGTTAATATAAGTGCCAAGATAAAAATTTTAGAAAAACTTGTTTAAACAGATCATAAAGATACTCAGACCCAGACAGAAAAATTTAAAGGAGAACCAATCTCAACATTGCATTATAAAGTTACAGAGATACAGCCCAAGGCTTTCAAACAGCTAACATTAATTTATCCAGTAACCTTACAGGAACTGCCAAATGATAGATATCCTCAAGAATGTGTACAAGGTGATTGGACTCCTGTGCAAATGTTAGATTTGAGGAGATTCAAAGAAACAATAGATTCATATGGCAGCTACTCATCTTTCTTTCATGAAATAAATGTGAAACTCATGGTCAACTTGTAATATAATTATCCTTCAAGCCTGGAGAAATTTGGTTACAGCTGTTATAGAGGCTGGTCCCCAGTTACTGTGGAGGACCTGGTGGAAGGATGAGACTAAGACCACTGAACAATGAAATAGGGCTAGAACTATTGAAATTTCCCAAGATCAACTTCTTGGAGAGAGTGATTATGCTGATATACAAACATAATCTTTATATGAAGACCACACCCTAGCTTTATGACAAATGGAACACTTGAATGCTTGGGACAGAATTGAAGAACTAGGAAAGAAAACTGAGTCATTTACAGAAGTGATACAGGGCCCAAAAGAAACCTTCATTGATTTCGTACAAAGATTGACTTCAACAGTAAATAGAATGATACCAAATTCAAAAGCTAGACAAATAATAATTGAACCTCTGCTTTTGAAAATGCTAATGCACAATGCAAAAGTGTAATTAGGTCATTAAAGGCAAGACCAGCACCCTTAGAGGAATGGATCTGATATACAATTAATATTGAATCTCATGACCATGATGATGCTTGGATAGGAGAGCTGATTTCCAGAGGTTTGAAGAGAAATAGTAATGTCAAATGTTTCAATTGCAGTAGACAAGGTCACTTAAAAAGGGACTGTAAACATAGCATTCCTATAAATTATGTTTTCTCAAGTAATAATCCTAACAGAATGCCCCTCCCTCTGGAATATACAGAAGATGTGGCAAAGGCCAAAGGCACAAGGTAATGATGAGATGAGAAGTCACAGTGGCTTGTTCTTTTGTCTCTCTGACCTTTCAGCATTTACCCCAATATCTGGCTTCAGCTTTTTTTTTTTTTTAATTAAAAGACCTACCAGATATAAAGCAACATATTCCAAAGGAATTGTTATATAACCTTTGATATTTTAGGTAGACATGTTCTACTCATGAAGAGTTGAAATGTGTGAATCAACATCTAAATAAAGAGACATATTTTTAAATTAAAAAAAAAACAGATTAAAGCTAGGCACTTGCTTATAATATAAAAGATTATTTCATAGGAAATTCAAGCATAGTAAGTAAGGTTACACTGTTCTCTAAAAACCAGTTTATATTTCAATAAGCTGTGTATACAGTATGTTAACTGGTTAAGCACATAGTCTTAGATGATTCTGCAGTGTATTATTAACTTTGCTGTGAGTTCTGCCCAAAGTTTAGTCAGCTGGGGGGGGGGGCGTCAAGAGATATTTTCATAAAAATGTATTACTACAAACAGTACATCTCCCTAGTTCCACTAAGATCTATGAGAGTCTGTGACTTTGTTGCCTTATATGGCAAATAGACCACAGATGTGATTAGGGAGCCAAACACTAAGATGGAAGATACTGTTGGATTACCTGGGTTCATCTGACCTAATAACATGAGGTCTTCAAAACAGATCCTTCCTTTCCTTGTTGACTGAGAGAGATAATGCCGAAAGGGAGAAGAGCTATGCCAAGTGGGAAAGGATGTTAATTTGTCATTGCTGACTGTCTTTGTCTATTTTAACCTATGTAACAAATTACCACAGCCTTAGTCATTGAGATAGATAGATAGATAGATAGATAGATAGATAGATAGATAGATAGATAAATGTTTCTCTGGCACTCTAGAATCTGGACATCCCATACTCAAAGGATGCATCTGAGTAGAGAGGCCTTCTAAATCACAAATTGCAGAACAGGCAAGTAAGTATGCCCCAGACAGAAAGGCTTCCAACCAATCTTGAAACCACTCTTACTAAGAACAATAGTCTATTCCCAGCATCCATTAGGTTGTAGCTCGCCTTTGAGATGAAAGACAGAGACACAGGCCAACAAATGGAGTCACAGTGGTGGCAGGAAATGGCAGTCAACAGGAGATCCTACACCTCACCCTCAGTTTTACCAATGACTTGGAGGATACAGGCAACAACCCTGCTGAGACTTCCCACAAGGAACAAAACTCTACTTATCTGTCAGTTTTTTTAATTTAGCACTATGACACTCATGTTGGTCTTCAGACATACAGAACTACGAGATAAGGAATAATGTTTCAGTGATTTTTTTTTTTTTTTAGGAGAAAAAAAAGTCCTGAGCTTCCATGATGTGCCCTGTGCCAAGGGCAGATCCTACACACAGAGACAGTCTTTACACCTGGAGAACTGAAAATAGTCACTAGATTGTAGTTTATAAAACTTCTATAAAAACATAATTATTTGTGATGTTTACAAAACATAATACTATGAGACTGTGTCAAGAGGTAAATTCACAAAGAGAATTCAGTGAATTTTACCACTGTATTACAGGTACTCCTTACCAAAATAAACATCCCACTTGATCTATCATTGGAGAATTCAAGTGGCACTGAAATGCTCTCAGTTCCTGTCCATATTCAAAGTGCTATTCCACTTTTCAGCGTTTAAGATGTAGTACACTGGATAATGATCTTTTAAAAATGTGGATTCTTTGAAGTTCCTCATGAAGGCTTATTTAAATTCCTCTTAAATTGTCAAAATCTATTTTTTAAAATAATTTGCTATGTAGATCACACTAACAGCTTATATAAAATCTGACGATATTGTGTCTCTGCAGCATACACTATGAACATGAAAAAATCAAATTTAAAACTGAATATGTGATTTTTATGTAGGAAGATATCCTACTCAGGCAAACTATGTTTTCCTATCATTGAAACAGACTGAAATATCAGTTTTAATATACAACTAATCAAATTAGAGGAGAGTGATTGAAAATAGCCATATAACCAACCAACCCCTAGTTAGTGTGAAGCTGAACTTTCTCTATATTCTGCTTATATAGATGAAGTATGGAGATAATATTACATTATCATAAATCAAAGATTTTAAATGCATGCCTGAAGGCAAGTTTATCCTAGCCCAAATGTTCTAAACATACAGGTTGCTCAAATGTGAAACAGCAAGATTGATCTATTTATTTATTTATATCCCTCAACAGATTTATTTTTAAAGGCATGGCCTATAGGAAGGAAAAAATGGGGTACAAAAGTGTAGACTAAAGAATAAGTATAGATGTAAGCTGCTTTACTAATTATTTTATAACCACAAACTTGTACAAAAGATACCCTGTACAAAACACAACAGATTCAAAACATCATGCTCCTTTAGCAAGGCTGAAGATTCAGTCTCCATTACCTAGAATTTATATTGTAGTCCTTGTTTTCAGATGTTATTACTGGGTATTTAGTGCAGTCCATGTTTTTAGCCAAATTTGAGCAGAAGGGCCACCTGACCCAGGTAGAAGTAGATTAAGTATTTGGTTTCCTGTGTCCCATAACTAGCAAAGTGCCACCCCACAATGCAGTGCCAGGTGGGATTGTCCTTCTTGTCAAACTCTTTCATGATGTGAGCCACGAGGTCCTTTCCCATGTTACACTTCTCTGACACTGAGAGGCACATTCCTCCAAGTCATGTTGCATCTCTTCCAACTCCCCTGCAGGTTTGATCACTGCCTTCCAGTCACATTGGTGAAGCAGGGGCCAATGATGCAGAAGCTGTGACTATCTAAACAACCATTTTGAATTATTAGAAACTTGGTGTTTTTATACTTAGGCATTTGTTCTGATACAAACAATTCAACATTTTGAAATTGTTGCTAGAATTCAACGAAAATCTGACCCCAACAAGAAAGAGTATTTTTACTGTGGCACAGGCCTCTCTCTGTGGTCCCTGACTCAGCATCACTAGGGAGTTAGATGCAAGTTACTGGGTTCCACAAAAAGGACCAGGTAGTGAAGCCCAGCTTTAGTGTTTGTAAGCACTCATGATCACTGCAAATTATTGCAGTAGCCCAGGAAACTGACTGGTAATTCCTGGGTTTTTCCTGGTCTTCATTTAAACTGAATTAAACCAAAACAAAAAATAGCCAAACTAGCAAAACTGGATATTTACTTATTTTAAATAATCATGAATTTCTGAAAATTTTTGTCTGAAATATAGCTATGTATACATAATAATATCCCAGTTTTCACAAGTTCCCAATTATCAATCAGGAAATGGTAGTGAGGTAGAGGAAAAACATAACCCCCGAGATCATGCAGTTTTTGTGCCTCCATGAGTTCTGTTCCTTTGATCTGTGCCTGTCCAGTTTATAAATGCCCATAATATCAAGCAGTATCTCATAAGATGAAGATAATAATTTTCTTGGTCCTTTTAAAGACATAAGCATGTTTTCTTCAATACTACACAATATCTCTGACCCACTTGGGGTTTCATGTGAGGATTTCTTCCAGCACATCTATATACACTTTCCTTATAGCTACTGCGAACAATATGGAGCAATCAGGGCCACTTGACAGTACCACTCACACAAGCACTATAGTAAAAGCCCATAAGGCAATTAATTGCTAGTAGACGTTGGACTGGAAACAAGGCAAGGTAATGCAATTCTGTCTCATTCAACTCCTAGGACCAACAATTACAAAGAAAGGAAAAGAATGCAGAAAGCTCAAATATTTTCTCATACTACAGAGAGCAGAAAACATGAATGGCCATTTCATTCACATAGCACTTAGGTGTAGTTGGAGAGCTTCTCTCCAGGTGCCACCAAGCCCTGTTAGTCTGACAACCCATTTGTAAAATAAACACACAGACATTTATATTATTTAAACTGCTTGGCCATTAGCTCAGGCCTACCATTGTCTAGTTCTTACTCTTATATTTAGCCCATTTTTATTAATCTATATTTTGTCACATAGCTCGTGGCTTATCAGTACCTTATTTCTTTTTTGTCATGGTGGCAGCTGGCAGTATCTCTCTCCCCAGCCTTTACTTTTCAGAAGTCTCCTCCTCCTTGTCCCGCCTACCCTATCCTTCCTGTTTGGCTACTAGCCAATCAGCACTTTATTTATTTTAACCAATCAGATCAACACATTTGACATACAGAACATCCCACAGCACTTAGGGAAGTTGGCATTATTCCCATTTGACTATTAAGGACATAATAGTCTTAATATATGGCGATCATACTAATATTCAACAGAGAAGGGGGTGGTGGAGATAAACTTAGTATCAAAAGGGTATTTAGTCCATGTGCTTTCTTATGTAAAACTTCTTATATAAAATAGAATCAATAATTCCTACAATTATACAGAAAGGACCTAATTGTGTATCATTGATTGGGGATTAAGAAGTGGGCATTAACTGTAGGTGGAAAAGGGATGCTTACTCTATAAACACACAATACCAACATCTACTGGATGTTGTCAGTGTCTATATGCTATAGGTACAGGAGGACACTGTATTCCAGATTATAAACACACCTGGGGAAAGTGCCCAGTTAGAAAGAAGAACAGTGAGTCCAGTAAAGCAGTGGTTCTCAAGCTGTAGGTGACAATCCTTTGGAAGTAGTATATCAGATATCCTGCATATCAGATATCTACATTATGATTCATAATCATAGAAGAATTACAGTTATAAAGTAGCAAAGAAATAATTTTGTGGCTAGGGGTCTCAACAGCATAAAGAACTGTATTAAAAGGTCACAGCATTAGGAAGATTGAGAACCACTGCAGGAGATCAATGGTATCTGATCACCATGGTTAAAAGTACCCGGTAAGTCTATAAACAATTTAGTGGTTATAAAGGATTTCACTTGCCTGAAAGAATACATAAAGGATCATGGAGATTGGAGAACAGAATCATTTAGCTCCACAGGGCAGTACAATTTGTACTCTGTGTCTTTGTATTTGTGGCCAGCCTTGGAAGTTACCTGCTTCTTCCTCCTCTGACTCTGGCTATCTGTTATCTTCCATCATGAATGTGATTATTCTGTTTTCTTCTTCTGCAGGATTCAGTTTCATAGCCATGTTGCCTCCAAAACCAGACCTTACCAGTAGTCTTTCATAATTCCCAAGATGCTAAACCAATTCTTAAGAATATTAAATCCCCAGATGCTCTTGATGATACTGCCATGTGGCAGAAAAGCATGGCTGTACCTTGGGAGATCCAGTATCTTTTCAATGTGAATAACTACAAGATTTGAACAGTAATTTTCTGGAAAAAGTTGGGGACAGTTAGCTAGGTTTACTGTTGAAGAAATGTCTGAATGTTATTATGGTCAATAAGTCATTTGAATAAAAGATGTATTTAATTGGCTATCTTTAACTGCAGTGAACTTTTGCTTGTTTCTGTACTAAATTTGAACCGAGTCCTCCTATATAGATGGGAGGAGATTTGAAGGTGAAATTTCAACAGTGCCTTTGTTTTGCTACCCTGTTTTTTTTTTAAAAAACAAAACAAAACAAAACAAACAAACAAACAAAAAAAACCCCTCTACTCTCCATGGTAAGTCCAATTTTAGACATTTGGTTACTGTGAA
Organism: Onychomys torridus; assembly: GCF_903995425.1. Taxonomy (NCBI): domain Eukaryota; kingdom Metazoa; phylum Chordata; class Mammalia; order Rodentia; family Cricetidae; genus Onychomys; species Onychomys torridus. The sequence goes on from NC_050445.1 coordinate 20,005,215, forward strand.
TTTCAAAAGAATTTCCTATGACAGCACAATAGTCCCCAAAGATGTTTTACCTACCATGGGAAGTGTCGTTGTTCCTAAAGAAGGTAATAAAATCAGCAAGAAAATAATCAACCTTCTCTATAGGATATTGCCATCTTAATTGACTGCAGACGCTTGAATTGATTTTTTAATCTACAGACACAGGACAAGGTCAGCAATAGAGAAAGCTGATACTGCTTTATTTTCATAGAGAGATATTTAATGTTCAGAATATAAACATGAAGTGTGGTGCTTTGAAAAAATGCTTTAAAACTAAAGACAGTAATTGTATTTCTTTTTAATTTGTTCTTTTAAATTTTTTATTCGTTTTGCATACCAACCACACTTCCCCCTCCCTCCCCTCCTCCTGATCCTCCCCCACCTCCCTCCAACCCCACCCTCATCCACTAGTCAGAGAGGGTAAGGCCTCCCATGGGGATTTCACTGTGATTTCTAAACACTGTTTAACAAAACTTGTTTAGGAGACATTGTGCTTTGGTTGGGGGTAGGTACAATCAGCTATAGAGTCCTTATCTAGAACCCCTGAGGCTATAAGTTCAACATATACTTATGTGTTCAACGTAAAATAAATATATAACTTTTTAAATGAAATTGGAAGGAGGGAATGAAGAACGGGAGAGAGATTTGTGAGGAAAGATAAGAAGATGGGTGAATATAACCAATATACATGGTATGCATGTATGAAATTCTTAAAGAGTCAATAAATATATTATACTGAAACACATTCTTGGGGATTATTTTTAAATTTCCATTTAATAAAAGTGTGGTGAAATAATATCTAATACTTTAAAATAATTTTCATTTTATTAAAATGTGAGTTATAACAAGTAAAAATATAAGCTATTGTTTAAAACTAGTTATTGAAAAGAAATTTATGGGTGTAGAGGAAGCCCTGAATGTGTGAAGTCTTGAGTGGATATGTGTTGTTCACTTGAATTAGCTTTGTCAAGGATCAAGCGTCAGACCCATGTGACTGGCAAATGCTTTTTCAGGTGAAGTTCAGAGGGATGACAAACCCTTCCTCTGGTCTGAGTATAAATGTTGACAGTGAGTACAGAAAATACCCATTATAATATTCCCCACCAAAGATGTTTATGGTCTGAAAACTGCTCCCCTACACAGACTACACCAACAGAGATTAGATGAATCTGGCTTCTGATTCAGCTGTAAGTAGCAACTCTGCCTTGCTGTTCAACTATTTGTACTGAACACCCTGAGCTTGCAGGGTTGTTGTGGATTTTTTCATCACAGAGAGCAGTCCAGTTCATCCCAGGCTCCCTCTGTCTCTTTGTCTGTCCTTTGTCCTTCCCCCACTATCCCAGTCAGGAAAATCCCTGGAAACCATGCAAGATCAAAGAAATGAGTTACTTTCCATTATTGTCCACAAAAAAAGGAAGAAATTCTTTTGTTGTTGTTGATTTGGTATTAAAATATTTTCCAAATAGTTTCATTATTTCTTCTATTTTTGAGATTAAAATATATAGTTTCTCCCTTCTCTATCTTCCCTCCAAACTCTGCCATACATCTTTCTTTACTCTCTTTCAACTTCAGGGCCTCTTTTTCATTAATTGTTGTTAAATACATACATGTATATACATAAACACTTCTAAATACATAAATACACCCTATTTAGTCTATATAATGTTCCCTGTGTACATGTTGCCAGGGCTGACCACTTGGTCTTGGTAACCAGCTGTGCTCATCCCAGGGGAATACTATTTCTCTTGCTCTCAGCAAACCTTAGTTGACTATAGTTCTCTGAATAGGGTAGAGGCCTCATGGTCTTTCCCCAGTCCACTTTATTTTATCTATTGTTGTTGCTTTTGTTCAGTTCATATTTGGGTAGTCATGTTGGTGAGACTTTATGAATACAGCTTCTGACATTACTAGGAGACACAATCTCTTGGCCAACTCCTTGGTCCTTTGACTCTGATAACTTTCCACCCCCTTTCTTGCAATTATCCCTTATCCTTAGGTGTGGGAGTTGTTTTGTAGATGTTTCCATTGAGACTGAGCTCTTACTATTCTGAATTTTTATTGGTTGTGGTTGTAATGGTCTCTATTTGTTGCAAGGAGAAGTTTCTCAATGAGAACTAAGGACTATACTTAGCAGAGGGTATAAGAACAAATATTTAGAATGTAGTTAACATTTATGCTGGTTCAGGAAAGTGGTGGTTATAGGTACTCCTTCAAAACCCAAGACTTTAATAGCTCAGGTTTTATGGCTAAGTTTCTTAGCACCAGGCTTAATTTCCTTCTTGTTCTGCCTGCTGTAAGTCCAGTTGGAGAGCTATTTGGTTACTGTCAAGGTTTACATGCTATTACTGCACCCTTTGTGTTATCATGCCTTTCTGGTTATTGTTGTGGCTCACAGGTTTTATAGTTGGGTAAGATTGTTGGTTGTTTCTCTCCTTTGGAAACTTGTATGACATCTTCTGGTATCCTGTAAGCTAGTCCTCAAACAGAAGGCTTTTAAGTCAGTTTGAGCCCAGGAGTCTCCTGGACCTATGTCGGAAGTGTACAGTGTCTTAAGCAATAAAAACTTACCTAGATTCTACCTTTCAGGGACAACTAACAGCAATGAAAATAGACTGTGTTTCAGGGGTCTGTTGGACATCCCTGACTAACAACTCAAAAGAGTGATGCTCATGACTTGATTTGGGATTTTTATTAGATGGTCTTCGACTCTTGTAGGAAGCCTTGTCAACCCAGATGGAAAATTTTCATTTAAACTATGTAAGTATAATATTTCACATCAGATTTGGTAATAAAAAGTAAAACATGGCTGTTATTCAGTCCATAACCTGTCTACATACCTCACCATCAGATTTGCCATCTGAGATTTCTTTTGGAATTTTTCACAATCAAAATTTAGTGATACTCTTTCACCAATATATGAGTACAACCATTTTGGGGCTATTGATTAATAGAAGCTTTTGAAATCATAGGTGGACCAGAAAGGCCAATTTGCTTTCTTATATATTTTTCTCTTGGGTCTCAATGACTTGGATGCTTCTCATTTTCAGTTGCTTTTGGATGATCATATTATGACCACTGAATTCCAACCTCAGTGTGGCTTTCATATAGGTTTTGTGTAGCTGAGGTGGCACAACAGTTTCATTCTCTATTTCTATGATTGTGTGTTCTATAAAATAAAATATCTTAAGGAAGAGAAAAGGCTGCCACTATCTGTTAAGACAGCAAATTCTAGTGTGTTTATATAGGCTTCTTTGTTTATAGCTTTAATAACAGAATCTAATATCAATTTCTTTATTTTATTAAACTACATCTTGATAATCATTAATAATACAATAGATTAAAGTGGTCCATGACTTTATAAAGAGGTTTATTTCGGTACCTAAGGAAAAAAGTATCCTTATCCAAGCCTTACTATGCCGTCAGCTGTTTGGAATTTGACAGAAGGGCAGACCTTTGACATTCTGCTGAATCCGCTGACAGTCCCTGTCAGTTTTCCTCTCAAACAGCAAATATCAGGTGTTCTTTGGGTTTCAAATCACACTGACCCTGAATGGTTTTTTTTTGTTTTTGTTTTTTATTTTTTGTTTTTGTTTTGGATTTTTGTTTGTTTGGTTGGTTGGTTTTTTTTTTTTTTTTTTTTTTTGGTTTTGTTTTTTTGAGACAGGGTTTCTCTGTGTAGTTTTGTGCCTTTCCTGGAACTCAATTGGTAGCCCAGGCTGGCCTCGAACTCATAAAGATCCGCCTGCCTCTGCCTCCCTAGTGCTGGGATTAAAGGCGTGTACAACCACCGCCCGGCAATCCTGAATCTTACAAATAACATTTATTTGCCTTCTGAGAATACCTCTTGTTTTAAAAGGTTTTCTTTTAAGTTTCTTAAAGTCATATTTAAAACTAAAGAGAAGCTTTTGCAATAGATGGATCTTCGAAAGAGAGAACACTCATGACTTAACCAATGACCCCATTTTCCAGCTTTGAAGCTATATCATCTTTTGATCTTCTTTTCCCTTCCTGTCAATTTTTAATTACAATTTTCATTGAGTAGGTTGGATCTTTGATACAGTTCTTATTTATTTATTTATAGAGACCATCATTTTTCATAAAGTAAATTTAATGAAAAGAAAATGGCAAAATAGCTTTCAATGTCTCTGAAAATGTGACACTGATTAAGACACCAATCAAAATATTTTTTTAAATTATTTTAAAAACATTTATCTGGAAGATAATCTTAATTAATCTCAGATTTATTGACTTTGAATATGATCTGGTATCTGAGTAACAAAGACAGCTGACCACATAATTTTAGCAATGTCCAATGTAAAATTAGTTTGGAGGATAAAGGGGTACATTACTTATTTTTTTAGTCTTGTACTTTATCCTATTGAGTCCAAATAGTGTTACCTATATGAGCATGCCTGTAGGGTCATTCACTGTGGCCCAGGAAATCCACCAGTTGCCACACTCCTAAAAAAAGAAAATAGAACAGAATATTTTTCTCTCTCCCAGAAGCAATTAACTGCCAGCAGCTCCTCAAACTGGGGTGAGTTTTTGGAGCCCCTCCCCCTCCATGTTAACCTTTTTTAACTAGCATGATTTTATGCAGGTCCTGTGTAGGCAATCATAGTTCCTGTGAGCTCATTTGTACAGTAGCCATATCATGTCCAGAGGACATCGTTCCACAGCTCTTCTCCCTTTCCTGCTTTTGCATCTTCCTTGTGAAATTTCCTGAGTCCTGGGAAGTGGAATATACAGATGTCTCATCTACACCTGAGCTGTCACAGTTGTTTATTCTAAATAATGAACAGTAATGCATCTGTGCATTAACCACTACCCACTGAAATAAGAAGACTTTCTGACCAAGGCTGGCAGTTATATCTATGGATATAAACATAAATATCTAGAAGACAATTGATAGCATGGCTATTTAGAAAACAATTATATCAATGGGTTCTGCCTAGGACTTGCAACATCCCAAACCATGAGTTTGGATCATATTTATTGTACCAGGCATGAATCTTATCCTGGGGAGCAGGTCTCAAATTCATTCAAGAGGGTGGTGAATATCACCATAAATAATCTTGTCATTAACTGCACCAGTAGGAACATCTTCCCTGGAGGTAGATATTGTAGTATGTAGGGTCTAGTGCTGGATAAGACCATCAATATGTTTAATCCTCAGACAACCTGCCTGGCAGCCTCTAGAACTATGAAAACTAGCCAACAGAAATTTTCACTTCGAGCCTGATTGCTGTGTGACTCACAAACAAAGTGAGTGATGGTTTAAGTAGCAAACATCTTACCATACAGTTATAGCAGGTGACAAAGAACAATAGGAATAGCTTTGTCATTTGGAGTGCCTCCAAGGTCTGTGATGCCTCCAAGTAACTGTGATGATGCCTGGCACTGAAATTATCACTGCATAGCCCATGTCGTCCGGGAGCAGCACTGTTCACTAACACAGACTACCTCATTACAAGTTTTTTCTTAAAAGTATTTTGTATTAGTCAGGGTGCTCTAGAGGAATTTAATTAATAGATGTATTATATCTAATATACATTAGAATTTATTAGATTAGATTACAGGCTATAATTCAGCTAGTCCTACAATGGCTCCCTAGCAATAGAAAGTCCAAGAGTTCAGTAGTTGTTCAGTCCACATTGCAGGATGTCTCAGCTGGTCATCAGTATTTTCTAGAATGCTGGAAAAGTAGGCTCTAATGCTAATGAAGGGATGGACTTGCTATTGAGAGTTAAGGAAACCAGACAGAGAGGGAGCTTCCTTCTTCTATGTCCTTTATATAGGCTACCATCAGGAGGTTTGCCCAGATTGAAGGTGGATCATCCTACCTCAAAAGATCTGGGTTAAAATTGGGTCTTCCCACTTCAAATGATTTGATTTAAAAAAAAAATCTCTCACAGGTATACCCAAATGCTAAGCTTTTAGTTAAATGCAGAAGTAGTGAAGTTGCCAACCAAGAATAGTCATCATATATTTTAATTAGTTTACAAACTACTGGGGTTTCATAATTTTTTTTCAAATATCTTCAGTTCGGGTTAGTCTACTCTCTGTTCATTCTTTCCATAACCTCTTTGACCCCATCCTCATTGGGATATTTACCTCCCAGTATAATATATGTCCAGGAGTGTATCAGCTGGGTCACAGGGTAGGTCTATTTCTAATTTTCTGAGAATCCTCTAGACTTATTTGTGAAGTGACTACACTAGTTTACAATCCCACTAACAGTGTATAAGTGTTCACCTTTCCTTAGATCCACACTATCAGTTGTTGTCATTTTACCCTTGATTATGGAATTCTGACTGTGGGAGGATGGGATCGTAATGAACTTTAATCTGCATTTACCTTACGATTGAGGATATCTTAAAAGTGTTTTCTGTCTGTTTCAGTCACTGTTCTATTGCTGTGAAGAGACACCACAACCAAGGAAACTCTTTTTTATTGTATTATTTTAATTTTGTAATTTAATTTTACATATCAGCCATGGATTCCCCTGTCCTCCCTCCTCCCACCCCCTCCCACCCTCTCCCCAGCCCACCCCCCCACCTCCACCCCAAGCCCTATTCCTATCTCCTCCAGGGCAAGGACTCCCCGGGAAATTCAGCTCAACCTGGTCCAGGCAGGTCCAGTCCCCTCCTCCCAGGCTGAGCAAAGTGTCCCTGCATAGTCCCCGGGTTCCAAACAGCCAGTTCATGCACTAAGGACAGTTACCAGTCCCACTGCCTGGGTGCCTCCCAAACAGTTCAAGATATTCAATTGTCTCACTTATCCAGAGGGCCAGATCCAGTTGGGGGCTCCTCAGCTATTGGTTCATAGTTCATGTGTTTCCATTAGTTTGGCTATTTGTCCCTGTGCTTTTTCCAATCATGGTCTCAACAATTCTCATACATACAATCCCCCCTCTTTCTTGCCAATTGGACTCCTGTATCTCCACCTGGGGTCTGGCCATGGATCACTGCTTCTGCTTCCATCAGCCATTGGATGAGAGTTCTAGCATGACAGTTAGGGTGTTCAGCCATTCGATCACCAGAGTAGGTCAGTTTGGGCTTTCTCTCGACCTTTGCCAGTAGTCTATTGTGGAGGGATTTTTGTGGATTTCTGGGGACCTCTCTAGCACTTTGCTTCTTCCTATTCCCATGGGGTCTTCATTTATCATGTTCTCTTTTTCCTTGTTCTCCCTCTCTGTTCTAGAAAAAGCATTTGATTGTGAGCTTGCTTACAGTTTTAGATGCTTAGTCAATTATCATCATGACAGGAAGCATGGTAGCATTCATGACAAGCATGGTGCTGAAGAAGAGTTTGAGAACTACATTCTGATCTGTAAGAAGAGAGAAAGACAATGGCCTGGGCATGGGCTTTTGAAACCTCAAAGCCCACTCCCATTAACACACTTCCTCCAACAAGGCCACAACATCTAATCCTTCTAATCCATTCAAGTAGTGCTAATTCCTGATGTCTAAGCACTCAAATATATGAGCCTATGTGAGCCATTTTTATTTAAACCACAGCATTCTATTCCTTTGCCCCCTCAGGCTTATAGATAGATCATAATGCAAAAATGTATTGAGTCCAATTTCAAAATCCCCTCTAGTTTTTCATAGTCCCGAGAGTATTTAAAAGTCCAAAACATGCTGGTCATTGGTGGCATGTGCCTTTAATCCCAGCACTCAGGAGGCAGAGCCAGGCAGATCTTTGTGAGTTCTAGGCCAGCCTGAGCTACCAAGGGAGCCCCAGGAAAAGGTGCAAAGCTACACTGGGAAACCCTGTCTCGAAAAACAAAAAACAAACAAACAAAAAAACAAAGCAAAACAAAGCAAAACAAAAAAGAAAAAGGAAGTCCAAAACCCAACATCTCTTCTGAGACTCAAGGCAATCTCTTTACTGTCACCTACTGTAAAATCAAAATAAAAAATACTTACAACATACAATAGCACACAATATATAGTATCATTCCAAAAAGAAGGCAAGAGGTCATAGTGGGGGAATACTGGACCAAAGCAAGTCCAAATCCCAGCAGATAAACTATAAATTCTTCATCTCTCTGTCTAATGTCAAAAGGCTCTTTTCAGAGCGCCAGAGTTTTTCAGCTTCTTCCACTACAACACACTTCTCTCTCTCTCCCTCTCTCTGTAGTTCCACACCTGATCTGCAGCTTTTCTTGGCATATATCATATGACTTTGACATCCCCATCATCTTGGGGTCTCCAACACAACCACAGCTACACTAATGACCTCTCTAGGCCTCCATGCAAGGGCACCCTTGACACAGGCCTGGCCTTGGCACCTTTCCTTAGCTATGTAGGGGGATGCCACAACCTCTTTCTTGTGTCCTTGACTCTAACCCAGAACCATTGGTTCTGGTTGGTTGCTGAAGCTGCCAACCTCTTCTATTAGATGGGACTGGAACTTGGCCTCCTCTTTCAATTACATTTGCGTCAGCTGTCTGTTGTTGATGCTTTCGTTCATGGCTTAGGCTTTTTCTTTAGCTGTTTTTCACAAGTTGGAAGCTTGGCTGGTCAGGGTCTTGCTCGGAGGTTACTTTTCCCTTTATTCCATTTCCCATCAGGCTTTCCTCTAAGCGTTGTATCTCCTTGAGCACGAGATTAGTCCCATTACACTTCCTGGTGCTCCTTTTCTTCTCAAACTGTACATTTTGCTTTTCTAGTTGTGCAGCTTGTTCATTTTCATTACAGATCTGCAGTAAAATTATTACTAATAACCACAAGACAGAGGCAACACTAGACTTTCTTGAACTCTTCTCTGTAACTAATCTAAAACTCTTTCATTTATCCTCAGGCAGATTTTTCCTAACAAAGGACAGAAAGCATTCACACTCTTTGCCAAAGTATCACAAGAATGGTCTCTAGTCCACTTACTAATATTCTTCTCTTCTGAAACTCCTTGAGCTGGACTACCACAGTCAAAATTGCCTCCAGCACTGTCTTTCATGCTTTCACAGGATGGCCCTCTAAACACCACTTAAAGTGTACAGCCACTTTTTCTAATCTAAAGTACCAAAATCTTCCATCTCCTTCTGACAAGCTTCATGGTCAGGTCTGTTGCAGCAGTATCCCTGTCCCTGATACCAACTTCATCCTAGTCACTAATCGATTGCTATGGAGAGACACTATGAAACCCCCAAGCTCACTTCTAGCTATACACTTCCTCCATGAAGGCCACAAACCCTAGTCCTTTTAATCCTTTCAAATAGTGGCATTCCCTGATGACTAAGTGTCAAATATACGAGCCTGTGCGGACCATTCTGATAAACCACCACACTATCCATTTGTATCTCTTCTTTCAGTGCTGCAGCCCACTGTTTAATTGTATTGTTTATTTTTTTAGTGTGTAGGGGATCTCTTCACTTTTGTTTGTTTTTTATTCTAGGCAGGTATCCTGGACACAGAGTCCCTAAGAGTTTCTGCTGGTCTGTGTTTTTAATAATGTAAGGGAATTCATGCAAAGTTTCTTTTCTAGCCCTCTGTTTAGCATTCTGTAGAACTCTTATACCTAGATAGGCATCTCTTCCTTTAGGTTTGGAAATTCTTCTTCCAGGATGTTATTGAAAATGTTTTCTATGCCTTTGATGTAGTGCTCTTCTCCTTTGATTCCAGTCATCCAAACACTAAGTCTGTTCTTGGTTTCCTGGAGCTGAGTCACGCCCTGTAGCTGTCATTGCTGATTTTTCTTTTCACTGATCATTTTTTGTTTTTTTTTAATATGGTCTGATTCTTCTACCTTGTCTGATTTTCTATATAATCCATCCTATTGATGAGGATTTCCACTGAGGCTTTTATTTTCCTTATCTCTTTTTCTCATCATTTCAGTTTGGTTGGTTTTTTAGTAAGCGTATATTTTTTAAAATTCTATTTTTGTATCTTAGATTGATGTCCTTATTTCATCTAGCTCTTTGTTTTTGTTGTCTTGGAGCATAGTCATATCTTTGTTGAGTTGTTCGAGCATAGATAAATTATCTTTTTTTCTATTTTCCTGGAAGTCCCTCCACATCATTTTTGTTGGAGGTCATGTATACAGGACCATCCCACTGTGGATGAGACATATTATCTTGGTTTTTCATGGTGCTTTTGATTCTCCACTGGGAATGGTATATCTAGAATACTTTGTTAGTTGAATCTTTCTGTCTTTATCTCTCCATTTTTCATTCTTTCCCTCCCTCCCTCCCACCTTTTCTTCCCCCCTTTCTTGGCCCTCCTTAAATTCTTTCCTCTATCCCCCTTCTACCCTTTCTTTCCTCCATCCTTCCTTTTCTTCCTCCCTCCTTTCCTTTCTTCCTGCCATTTTTTTTGTTTTTAATTCAGGTCACCTTTTTCTTTCAATGTAAAGGTTTGCAAAGCTCAAAAACTGATTAAGTTTTAGTAGGGTTGAGATTTGGCTTTCCTCTGTGGGGCAGGTGTAGGATGTTCCTGGTTAGTGTTGACTTACCCTGAATAGGCATATCAAGTGAAGGACATACAGACTGGACTCCAGGTGCAAAATTTCCTGGAACTACTTCATGTCTGTTGTAGAGGCTGATAAGGGCCTGGTGCCTATATCCAGGTTTCCTAGTATATAAAAAGATCTAAGATGGTGTGGGGACCCATAGTTTTGTACGGGTTGTGATCCTGATACAGAGGATTTCCAAAAAGCCTAGGCAGGCCTAAGCTGTGGAAGGCTCTGTTCCTTATTTGGTGCAGGTGACTTTGCTAACTTGACTCCTGAAACAAAATTCCTGGGAGATGTGAAGAGATCTGCTACAGGAGCCTGAAAGGCCTGGTGGTTGGAACAAGGTTCCTGAGTCATGGACACTTGCCTAAGCAGGAGCCACATTTTACTTTCAACCATGATTCACATTCACATTTGTAAGAAAATATATCAAACCTGACAATAGTCATTAATTAATGTTAATTGGTATTGTGAAAAAAGAAAAAAATCATCCACATTAAATATCACTTGGTATTAAATATGGCTTTTGTGCCCCTTCCCACTCAAATCTTAACTCATGTCTTCCCACAACAATCTTAATTAAAATAAAAACTCTATTCCTCTAGCTGACACAATTCTCAAGTGTAGGCAGGGCTACTCCAGGTATAGAATCCTTAATTAGAAATATTAAGCTGTTAAACATAACTGATTTTATGTTTTGTCTTTAAAATGATATTTAATAAATTTACAAAATATGGTTTATAATAATCACAAATTACACACAGAGTAACTTATAAATATTTAATTTTTCATCACTAAGAGTGTTTTTAAAACCTTCTGTAAAAATAATATTAAAGGGCTAGGTGTATACCTACATGGTAAAACACTTGTACAAGGGCCTGGGATGAATCACCTCCAAAGAAAGAGGGGTGGAAGGAAGGAAGGGGAGAAGAGGGGAGGGGAGGAGAGAGAGGAGGCTGAGGGAAGACATCTTACAAATAACTGCAAATGTATTAATTAGACACCCTTGTCTTATCTGTATGTGGCTAGTTCACCTCTGTTATTAGTGGGCTCTGCGTGAAGCCAGTCAGTGTTAGTGTACTATTTCTCTGTGTCAGGCAAGGTCTCCAACAGAAGAGTCTTATTCTGTGAATTTCATCAATCTAAAGCTTATATTTGTTTAATATATATATATATATATATATATATGTTTATCAAAAGAATTAGAAAGTTTTAACTCTCTACTCTTTTCTGGAATGTTGCAACCACAAAATTTCTCTCTTATACATCTATTCCCTGGGACCAATCAATTGGTCCCCTGACTCCCTAATATGTCTGTAGAATCTGTATTCTGGCCCATATATTTTCATATATTTTAAGTTTAAAGATCAATGGTAAGTGAGTTATGTTCACTTTTTGTTAGGAGTATTGTCTAATGAAAATACTCATGATTTTAGAAGAGAGGAATGGTCATTTGTCTAGACAGGAGCTAAATAAGAAACATAATTTTCACTTCTTAGCTCTTTAACGGAGCAAGGCAAACAACCACTAAAATTCTGTTATTTGAAACAAGTTCATAACTCACCTAAAAATGCTGAAAAATAAAGTCATATTATTGGCCAAAATTCTTTGGGAAAAAATGTAGGCTCCTATAGTAAATACATTATGTTCTAAAATATTTGATCAAGAACATGAATGATAAGCACTTCATCAGAGAGTTGAGAGCATAAAATAAGCCTGTCTTTTTTATTTTTATCATTTTGTAATGAAAAAAAAATTGATCCGCATATCTTACAGCAGAATTAGAGCACTGGGCTAATATGAGTGAGGTTCTGGCTTCAGTACTCCATACCAAATGAAAGGAAGGAACTTTTCTGTTTATGTGAACACTTTCAGAGCTAACTGTCAGGGAAATTGTACTGCAAGTGAGTTACATGTGTCTGTGAAGGCAAGCATGTGAAATGTATGTATCGCCTGCCCTGCTTCCTTAGCCAATGAAGACTTAGTCTGCAGGAGGTAGTAGACATTTTAAAACTTCAGAAGCATTATCCTAATGTTTATAACAAAGAAAAGCAACCACATCACACAAAACATCAACAGTTGTGATTTTCAGATCACAGAATGGATTTACTTCAATACATACTTGTTCTTCTCACAAAAGTAATTACTGCCCTAGCATACATAAAGACACTCTTCTAATACATCTGCCATCAAGTCACCTAGAAAGAAGGCATTTAAGCTTATCAAGCCATCTGTGTAGGATGCTTTCAAACTTTGTATTGTAGAACACTGGTGGCCCACAGCATTGTAGCCTTCAGCTCATGTTTTAGAGTCTAAAGGAAGCCATGATGGGATCATGCCTAAACAGGCCTTTTGTGTTGGCTCTTTCTTTCATATTCCAACCTAAGCAAACTGCAAATTGTGCTATCGAATTTTGATGCAAAATATTTGAGTAAGCTATGAAATATGTGGTAGATTAAAAATTTCTTCATTCTTTGTAAAATGGCCCAGAGAAATACTAACACATGTCTCGAGGTGACCCTATGATTTAAGGACTTAGACATTACCATTCAGCACTAATGGGCTCAGCACTAGTGAGAGGAACACTCCTAAGTCACAATGTGCAGTTCCGGATAAGAACATTTCTCAAAATGAAAGCTGACTAAAGGGCAGAATGCAACCCAGCAATCATCTGGATATTTCTCTTTTCACTTAATCTCAGAGGAATTTGTTGCAGCAAGTGTCTATATATCGTTTATTTAATAGCTTAGCAGAACTGGTGTTTACTCTTTAACTTCAAATGGCATGTAATAAGTAATGATGTATTTCAAAGTGTAATTGATAAATCATAAGGAAGAGAGACTACCTCTTGTGATGAAAGAAGGAAAACAAAACTTGATAATAAAATAATAAAAAATTATTAATGATTACAAGTAGGAAATTCAATTCTAGTAAATAGTAACATATTATCCCACATGGAATAGGTGTAGTCTAAAAAATTGATGCAAGGCTATGATTTGCAATGCAGTTATTGAAGTATTAATAACAATGCCTTAGTGTGCTTCAGGAAGTTGTCTACAAATAAGTTCTTTTAAAATACAGGCTTAAAAGACAATATGTTTTCTAATGAAGGTTTTCTGGATTTTCCATCTTCTGGAGGACGCTTGTCCTCAGCTACTTCTGGTGTACTCTCCTGTGCATGTTGACAAGCATCACTATACTTTCCAGATTCCTGAGCAGCACCAAATGGAGTTCTCCTAGGACAGAAATGACGTCAGCATTTTTTTATCCAAACCTCTCCAGAAACACTGTTTCTGGTACATTTCAGAAACAATGAAGGGGCTAATGATGTTCTTAAATTCATTGAGTAGAAGAGCATCCATGCCAAGTCATTGCTGTCCATCTCTGACTGAGCTCTTTTATAAGAGGATAGGTACCAGTATCATCTACAGTCCTCAGCATGGCATCACTCGGGCACTTCTTCACAGTATATTCACAGCCCTCATGCCAAACCTTCTAACTCTGCAGTGGGCCCAGAAAAGTGATGTACAAATGGTTCAAGTGACTTTAGTGGTTCCTATACATGTTAAAATGAGACTTGATAGTGTAAAGAACTCCCAGTACATTGCACTCAGTTTTACTGGAATTTTGAGAGTGTGCTAACAGTTTACAATAGAAAATTCTATTTTAGACTAGATTATGAATCACTTTAATGTCTTGAGAATTTTCTTCTTAAGATCCTCATTTAATGTTAGGAACCATTGTCTTTTCACGTAAGAAATTGTGTATTTTGTGTGGGAAGACTGACTCAGTTTAAATTACTGGAAGAGATCCTGAATTAAGTATTTTAGTAGAGATGGCTCATTTCAGAGGCACTTCCAGAAAGCACAGTGAGAAACTGTAAGGACAAAAACTGGTCAAGGGTGTCTTACCAAGAAGTGGGTATGAATATGGAAAGATGGGGTTCAACCTGAGGAAGACCCTTTTGTAAGAAGCTGCCTGTATACTATACCTCAGAGATGGCACCCAGAAAGGTTTTGTGATCCATTTCATGGAAGGTCGTACTATAGCCAGCTTATGACAGAAGAAAAGGCTTCAAGCCACAGCCAACCAAAAAGGAAGTCAGAAAGTGAAGAAGAAAGCTGTACCCTGCCTTGGATCAGCTGGGAGTGGGTGAGTTTGTAGGGTGAGAGGCGACGCTGTGTGTTGATTGGACATTGAGAAGGAAGATGCTTGGGTTTTTCTTCATACCTACTTATGTTCATGCCACCTCCATAAAGGTTACATGGTTCTTTTCAAGTGTGGAGGCGAAGAAGGGTGACGGTCATGGTCTGTCTGGTGGACTTTAAGCTTATGACATCAACAGCTGTAGATCAGAAGAGCTGCTTGCTTCTGCGTTTGTCCATTCTTGGAAACTAAACTGTCCCTCGGGTGACTTCTGAGGTTTCCTGAATGAAAATTTAAGTATGTTTTCATTGAAGGAATGGATGTCCAGATATGCACAGGCTTTAGAGACTTCAGAATTGCCCTACTGGAAGGAAGATGATGAAGGCATTTCTTTGCATCCCCATTTGTTGAGCTTTGCCTTCAGAGATTCCCAGTGTTGCTTCATTTCTAGGAAGTGTTTAAGTTTTACTGCAGTATTCAGTGTATGATATATACCCATCACGTCCTAGCAGTTCTGCTCTGAATGAGAATTGCTTTGTTCACTTCTGATTTGGGAAAGACAGAAATCTGAAGGCTTGGAGCCAACTGCACCTGTTGAGCTTTGTCCAATTTTGTACCTTTATAATGAGCAAAGGTACTTGTGACCTTATTAGGAAGATAGGCTAATAAAAATGGTTGAAGCTTGAATGCCAATGCCTTAGAGAATGGGAGAGGAATAAAACAGAGTATGCATGAAAAAGAATTTGTGGTCAGAATTAAGGGTCTAGTAGAAGTTAGAAATCATTTATTTTTTGTGACACATAAAACAGGCAGTGTGCATTCTACTTTTAAGAAAGAGAGAATAATGGCGTCTAAGATACATTAATGACATTTAAGGCAACACCGATCATTTTACAAAGAGATTGGATTTATAGTGATGTAATAGACTGGGCATATTATGTAAAATGTTTAAGAAAAAACAAACATAAAATTACCAACAGCATAGAATCACTACCATGTTTCAGCTGATTTTGTATGAGTGGGTTGCTTTGTCAAATACTGAAATTCTTTTCTGCATATAGTAGCATTATGTTTGAGCAGTTAGCAGTTGCTGGCTCAGATCCAAGAGACATTTTAATATTAAACACATTTCTAATACCACATGGTAGTTTGAATGTAATTGGCCCTCATAATCTCATAGGGAGTGGCACTCTTAGGAGGTGTGGTTTGTTGGAGTGGGTATGACCTTGACGAAGGAAATGAGTTCCTGTGGGGGGTGGGCTTTGAGGTTTCCTATATCAGGACACTACCCAGTGTCTCAGTCGACTTCCTGTTACCTGCAAGATGTAGGACTCTCAGCTACTATTCTAGCACCATGTGTGCCTGCATGCCACCACATTCCCTGTCATGATGATAATGGACTGAAGCTCTGAAACTATAAACAACCCACCTCAATTAAAAGTTTTAAAATATGAGTTGCCATGGTCATCATCTCTATTAAAAGCAATAGAAACCCTAAGACACACCATAAAGTGATTTGTCAATGGTAAGAGAAAGTAGTTCAAAGCTACCATCCAGAAATAGCACAGAGCAAAAAGTCTGTTGCTTACAACTCTAGGCATTGTCCATTGCTGACAAGCCCAACACCATCACAACTGTTGCTTACTATCAACTACAAGATTGCTTTCTATAACAAAAATGACTCCAGAAATTTAGAAATGGAGGAAAGTGTGAAGCTTTGGTTACTGAATCAAAGGCTTTAAGGGTCATACTTCAAGTAAACATAAACATTATGAGGATGACAGACACCACAAATAGTTTAGGTGATGACCATGGAAGTTCACATTTTGTATTTATACCCTTTTTCCTTTGGACAATTTGTAAACAATGAGAATTACGTTGACATACTTTAATTCTAAAATTAGTAATATATTTGATACTCTTGAAATTTCTAGAACCCAAAGTCTCAATATAATATAGGGTGAGCTAAAAGATAACAAAAATGTTGAATGACATGTGCTTCATAATGAATAATAGTAAGCAATCACCTTCACCAATGATGAGTTGTGAGTCATGCAAGATAGAGACAAGCTACACAACAAGTTACTATACAAATAGCAGTAAACCCATTAACTGCCCAAATCAGACACTTGATGTTTAATTGTCATTTTGTTCTTTTGGCATAATCCCTGGGAATCATTGTCCAATTTGTTCTCTACTAGCATTTGAGCCTTCTTTGTGGTTGGTTGTTCTGTGGTGGTGAAATTGCAAATAAGGATCAGGTAAAGAAATACATACAAATAGACACAATCTACAACAAACGTGCATGAATACTTACACTGAGTAGATGTGTTTGAAGCTTTTAATCTGTTGATTGATGTAGCACACTGTCCACATCCTAAAAGGAATGTGAGGACTGAGAATTACTAAAGAAGAGGTTTTTTTCTTACACCAGATCAGCACAAAATGGGCATGTGTTGAAACAGTAGCATCATGTTTTAACTTCTCAAATTCCTTAATGGTTTATTCCTTATCCTCCGGGATGTAATGAGCTCATACGTAAACAGGGATGGATATAAATAATGAGAACTACTGTGTCCCACAAACTGTTCTACAGCTGTCAGTTTAACTACAGTTCTCTTTTTTTAAAACTGCATACTAGTTTCCACAACTTCAAGAAAGAAAGCAAGGAGAACATTTTCACATAAAACAGCTTTGAAATCACTGCCATCTACTTGTGTCTGATCTTATGATTTCAGTGAGTTATTCGATGCTTTTTTCCTTCAGTTTCTTTTTATTTTATTATTATTTTTTATTTGGCAAGTGTTTGCCTCCATGTATGTATGTATGTATACAGTGTAAGTATAGTGCACACAGAGGCCAGGTGAGGGCTTCAGATACCCACGAACTGGAAGCAAAAATAGTGAACTGCTATGTTGGTTCTGGGAACCATATCAGGGCCATATTCAAAAGTAGCAAGTGCTCTTAATAGTTGTGCCATCTCTAGCCCATATGTGTGTATGTATTTATATGTATATGTTTATGTAAACTGCACATCCTAGGGCTTAAATGATAAAGATGTTCCTTGTACTCATCTAATTTTCTTGGGGAGACAAGGTTTACACACACATACACACAGACAGAAGCATGTGTATATGTTATATAATTCAGTACTCAGATTATCCATATATATAATATATATATATATGGATATCACATAGTAAATTCTTAATGAATAATAAATTATATTTCTTTGATTACTGATGAACTACAAAAAGTGTTTATTAAATTGCATTTAGTAAATTCTATATTGACCCTGACACCAGATTTCTAGAAATCTTGCTATCCACTACTCATTAGTGAAGAGGATACACCTGGGATGGAAATGGTGTTCTTACTCTTGGGATGCTTACAAAAGGGAATGAAACAGTACATAAGATGCAACATGTCCTCTCAACTACTTGCATAAGTACAATTGCACAATAGACAGAAGGAATAAAAGCAGTTACCATTTGAAAAATAGTTTCCCAAGGTAGGATAGAGGAGAAATCAAAAGGACCAACCCAAAGATGTGAAAGTTCACTGTGTGAAGGACCATGTATGCTTCTGGCTATTATCAACACACTTGTACTTGAGAACCTCTTTTATATTCTCTCCCTTTCTTTTCTTCCATTTCCTCTTCTCCTTCTCTTCTTTCTTTTCTTCAGCATAGAGAAAAAAAGCTTTATAAATCTTACCAATTAAGTGCCAATATGCCCCCAAACTGTCATTTTAAATCTTGATCAAACGCCCACTAAAGGCTCACTCATTTGTGTTGTCAGTCACACTTAGGAACTAATTTATCCTACCAATTATCATTTAGCTACTAAAAGTAAATAAACGCTTTAATGGTATTTCCTAGTTGTTCCAACAGTCAGCATGTTAGAATATAGTGAAGGAGAAATGGATGAGCTGCTCTTCATCTTTTAGAGACAGGTTTAGGGTCTATGGAGGCTCTGTTGGTAAAGTGTCGCATGTACAAACATGAGGCCCTGACTTTGGGATGGCCAGCACCCATATAAAAAGCCAGATGTGGCAGATGTGATACTGTATACTTATAATCCCATAGCTAGGGGGTGGAGACAGGAGGATCACTCAAGGTTACTTGGCCAGGTAGCCTGGCTGAACTGATGAGGTCCACATACAGCTAGAGATCCTGCTTCAAAAAATAAGAGGAAAGCTGAGCATGGAGGTGTATGCCTTTAATCCCAGGTCTAGGAGGTAGAGGCAGAAGGATCTCTGTCATTTCAAGGCCAGTCTGGTCTCTATATAAAGTGAGTTCCAGGACAGCCATGACTATATAGAGAACCCCCTCCCCACCCACACACACAAAGAACCTAGGGAGATACCTCAGTGGTTAATAGCACTGGCTATTTTTCATAGGATCTGGGTTTAATTCTGTAGTAGTTCTCAACTGTCTGTAACTCTATGTCCAGGTCATTCAACAACCTTCTCTGGCCTACAAGATTCCACACATGCACCTGGTACAAGACATCCATGCAGAAAATATTCTTAGTTTTATTTTATGGTAATAAATCTTATCTATCTATCTATCTATCTATCTATCTATCTATCTATCTATCTATCTATCTGTGTGTATGGTGAAGAGTGACTGAAAAAGAATCCAAAATCAATTTCTGCTCCCCACCTACACACAGAGAATCTTGGCATAATACATCTGTGTTTGACACAGCAAAGACAAGGATCCTACAATGTCAACATAAACTCTCAAAGAATTAAAAACAGAGGCAAGTGTAATGGCAGCCATCTACATCCCAGCACTTGAGAGCTGGCAAAAAAGATCAGGTCAAGACCAGCCTTGGCTATGTAGTGAATTCAAGGCTGAACAAACAAACCCAAAATGTATGTGAAAGAGAAGGAGGAACAACAATTGAGTAATCCATTGACCTAATGACAACTGTCAAACCTTTATATTTTCATCAAAAATAATGAAATTTTGAGTTTACTTTTGACCACTGTTCAGTCTTTGTTGAACTGTACAGGATGCAGGAAGATGGTCTATGCCATTGATGAAGGCAGAGTATACTTCCTTGCATCAGCACCCATCTTTATACATTGAGAAACAATAGGTATTATAGTGCTGGCCAACTCTCAGCAGGGTATGATTCCATCTCCCAGAGGATGTGGGCAGACCCAAGTGCACAGCAGAAACAATAAATCTAGCAAATCCATTTATGAAATAACTTTGGCAGTAATGGCAAGAGGATTTGGATGGAAGTATTTGTGGTCTTCCAGCTGGAAGATCAGAACACAGCTTCCAAAGCAAAAGGCAGCGTGGGATGGCAGATAGTGGCTGCTTGGAGGAGAACAGCAAAGAGCCAGGGCTCCATGCTGAGCAGAGGAGAACCAGACAAGACAGTGGGCTCTGGCCCTGCTGCACAGTGTGAATGTGAGGAATTCTGATGCCATCTGCTGGATTGAGTGAGGACTTCAAATCCCATGTGCACTGGCATGTAATTGCCTCCCTAAAGCTTCTGGGATAGGGGACAGGCAGTGGCAAAAAAAACAAAAAGCAGGCTGGAGAAATGGCACTCAAAAACACCTTAATGTGAACACATTTACTGGGCCTTGAAAAGAGCAGAGGACAGTGTGGAGTGGAGTGTGTGGTTACTGATCGCAGATGTACCGGAGTTTCTACACTGTGGTTCTATAGCCCACTCGGTGGTCCTGTTGACCTACACAAACCACTAGGGCAGCTGGATGGCATTTCTACCCCAAATCTATAAATCCCTGGCTAAAAATTGCTTAAATACTATAGACCTTATACTTTTTACCCTTTTTCTATTCTTTATTGGAGAGAATACAATAGTTTGGTTTGGTTTTGTCTTTTGTTGTTTAGAAACAGAAAAAAAAAAAAATATCAGGAAGTCAAGTGGTATAACCTTACATCTTACCATTAAAGTTAGTTACTGTGTAGTCTAAACCATTATGTCTGACTTGGGACTTATGTGAACACAGCAGTTCACCGGCTGTTCTTGCTTTGAGAAAACAGGTCAACCTGTTGGCTGTGCATTCTGTAGGGCAAGTGTAGAACTCTCTTATCAGATTGCAAAGTTTCTCATATATTTCAATGAAATTTCAATGATAGTTGTGGAAATGGATGGTTACATTGACATTGCTTCTAGCTTACAGTTCTCAAAACATTCCAATCACAAAAGATCTATTGTAAAAAAACTGATTCTTTGTGAAATTCATTTGGAATTTTGTCATCCCAGACATCTCACCCTGAATATCCCTATTGCATATGTTAAAACACAAGGAGCTGATATTCATTGCAAGCTTAGCATGGTCCATTATCTCTTATCCTCCTGATGATAGTATTATGTGAGAATAATCCTATTCTTATTGACAAACAGAAAAACTAAGGCTTTGTAATTTGTCTAAAGTCACACTAAAATATAAAATGGAAGCATTGACACTGACTTTAAAGATCACCTTTATGAATGTGGAGTTCTACGATATGATCTAAAACCAGAGTACATATTAATGACTTTCATGTTAATGATACTTCTGAATTGATGCTCATCACTTTGAGGAGCAATGCAGTAATAACATGGGTTTAGCTTTACTTAACCTACAGTTTCCCAGTGTATCTGTTTGCAGAATACTGAATAAGTTTTGTGGGAACACTGTTGCATAGAATGCCATTCTAGCAACGCTGATGTCAGTTATATTATTACAGAGGAGGAGCAGAAGTAGAGTCACTCTTCCTCATTTCTCTGTCCACTTCTTCTGGAGTAAGTCTTGGGGTCTGGGGCCTTCTTCAGAGGCCTTCCTCTCACTGGCTTCCACCTTGTATCTGCCATAGGTAGGAATAGGGAAGCCAATGCCTGCTATCCTGGCTGCTGTGCTGTACCAGAATCCTTGTATAAATATTCAGTGCACCCTGCAAAGGAAACAAGTGTAATTTAGTTGAGCCACAAGCTTGAGTGAAATAACAGCATGTTGCTGTTATTGTTTAGTCAATTAAATTGTCCTCTGTACTTGTAGGATCTGTTCTGCATTTAATCCCAGTGAGATACGCACTCTGGCAGTGTGTTTGATTTCTTTGCTTCAGATTGTCTTATTTAGCACAACTAAAGATTTGAGAACGAACACTGGAAGACACGATGATAAATTGTTGGGCCATACTAAAGACTCAGAAGTCCTAAGGTCCAGCCAGTGACAGATGGTCTGTCCTTACTCATGGCTTGTCTCCCTGACAGGGCTTGATTCCTCCCTCCCCTTCTCTTTTGCTGAATTCACTTAAAGTAAGCTCAGCCTCGTGGAAGGTGGAAGGTCATCTTTGTGGTAATTACATTGGTAAATGTAGACGTGGACCAGGCTCCGTAGCACCGCACTGTATGTGGGATGTGCTCTTTGCACACTACTAAATACCCATGTCTCATGCTGAAAGAAACTTACGTAGTGAGAGGATTCAGAACAGATTACCAAGAAAACCCCCTGTTCCCATGTCTCCTGTCACTCAGCTGGGTTCAAGTGCTGCTCCCACAGGGAGCTTTGTTCTGCTTTGCTGGGTTCCCTTCAGCTAGCTATTTGCTTCGGGGTTGCCCAGCAGTGATGGAGTCTTTCAGGCAGCTTTTCTGGCTCATCCTGGTAATTAATACTATTTCTGAAATATGAATACTTCTCTACTTTCTTATAGCCTAAGGTTTTTTTCATATTTTCTTTTAAAAACACAACTAGAATTTACTAATAATCTACACAACGAGACCTCAGAATTGTGGCACTGATGTACTCAGTAAGAAAGAGGCCCTATTCCCAAGGAAAAAAGAAGAGAATTTCAATCCAGTTCCTGAATCCATTTCACTGATTTGAAATGTTTACTGGCAAAATGTGAGTTGTGCTATTTAAGTAAGAAAGATGAGAAAAGATGTATACTTTTCTAGCTTCTGTGAGGAAAAAAAAAAAAGACAAGAACTACTTCAGGGGGAAAGGGGGCTTTATTTTAATTCAGTGTTTAAGAAGGAACACAGTCAGTCCGTTCCACAGAGAAGTCAGGGTGACAGCATAAGTATGGCAGCTGGTGAGGATGTATCAGAAGACAAGAAGCGGGGGGAAGGGAGGGAGAGAAGTACAGAAAGAGAGGAGAGAGGGAGAGAGAGAGAGAGAGGGGAATGCTCATGCCTGGTGCCTGCAGAAGCCCTCGGACTAGAGTTAAAGTCAGTCGTGAGTCTTCCCAAGGTGGATGCTGAGAAACAAACCCAGGTCCATTGGTAGTATATACTTTTAACTTCTGTCTCTCCAGCCTCCCATTGTGTTAGACCAGTATAACTTTGGATTTATTTTGAAAGCACTAAGTCTCTTCATGCCCTTAGTGGAGGTAAAGAGACCTGTGTCCCTAGTCCATGGGATGGTGCTGCTTGCATTCACAGTAGGTTTTTCCAGCTAAGATAAGCATTTCTGGAAACCACCTCACAGATATACCTGGAGTATGTTTCCATGGTGATTCTAAATCCGGTCACATTGACAACGAGAATACATCATTGGAGAAATAATCTTTCCTAATAGAATTCTAACATAACTATAGAATAAATACAAAGAAGTTAGAAATTCTCAGATGCCTTGAAATAATTAAAATAATAATATCTGAAGTCCAGAATTTGGTCCTTCAACTCATCAGTGCCGAGACTTCGCTACAGCATTACTGAACCTTAAGTGTTATGACATGGAAAGAGACCAATATTACTACAAATATTTAGATTATCAGGTAAACTGATTTAGATTCCCAGCGATCACCTCCAGTAGTCATTCCTTATCTATACTCAGCTCTAAAGTTCCTTTATGTAAATGTGTCTTCCTTTAACATGAGCACAGTCAGCTGGGGCTGGTAATCTGTGAGAAGGATAGCATCCTCACCCTGCTTCTCCTTTGATTCTCTAGTGGGTTTCAGCCTCTCTGATATGCCACCTGTGCCTTTAACTGTTATTCAGGTAGTAGTCATATAAGTTCTAAGGTCTACGCTGTTGATCTCTGTCCTCTTTTATCCACTTCCCAAATGATCTTTCTATCTTTCTAATCAGTTCTTTAAAAATATTGCCTTCTTTCAGTAACATTCAGTTAAAAGAAAACTCCAAGATCCTATGTGATCTTATTATTAATTCATGAACAAATTAACCTTGACCTAAGGGAATTCTATTCCTCTTTTAGTGGGCATTTCTCCAGATAACATTTTGCATGTATTATAGTGGGGGAAAAAAGTGGTTCTTTGAAACTTGATGCTACAGTATTACATAGATGTGTATGTATAAATATTCTTCATTGTGTGGTTAAAGGGACATGACATCTCTACCTTTTCATTACTATGTATCATTCTAATAGCCATTGCTTTCCTGCTACAAAGAAAAATACACTTGGAGAAGGAAGTTTCAAACATTTAATACCCACAAAAATGTCCAGCACACAACTGACAATTTTCAGATCAAAACTGTATCAATTCACAAAGGCTCAATTATGCTAGTAATTTTGTTAATTGAAATTTAAGATTATAAAAAGGTACAGAGCAACTATTAGTATCAATGCTTTGCATTATACAGGATGGTCTGATTTACTTAAGAAGTAGACCCAAAATGCATTGTCTCATATTAGCTCAGTGTGACAGCAGAGAACGTGGAGAAAAGTTCTCTGTGCCAGAGCCAATGTGACTTTCAAAGTGCCCATGGGCATGACACAGTGACCTAATCCACATGTTGCAAGGGATAGTGAGCAGGCACAAGCAGTAGGCACAAACACACAGGCACAGGCATGCAGGTTTGGAAGTGTCCTGCATCACCTCTGCTCACATTATCTGGGCTGGAATCAGGAACATGACTTTGAAAGAAAGATATTGGACTAATGATTTTAAATCACCATCCATCATAGAGAGTCAGTAGAGGGCTTGCCAACTTGAAAAACCTAAGAAAGGTCCTAAAGGACACTGTCTCCCAATGAACATACAGCATGTGGATGGAATACTCTAACATACTCAAATAGAGGGCCACACAGGTGCCCACCTATAGAAAAGAGGTCTCCATTGACAATATGAAAAGGAACTGATTATCTGCAGTAAGTGTTAATAGCCTTTTCCTTTTTCAAATTACACTGCTAGAATGATTTTGTATTGTAATATTCCTGGGGGAAGGAGAGTACCGCAGAGCACTTCCTTACTGTCCCTGAGGGAAGGCGGGCTGCATCATAGTCTGAGACAAGATGATTGCCCTTCTTTATGGAAGCTCCATACCATTCTGTGCTCCTGTTTATTTCAGACCATGGTGGGAGAGATTACTTTTACTTTCTGCACAAACTCTCCATGTTGCTGTGTAGTAAGCCCACACACAGTTCTGCAACAGAGCACCTTCTTAACAATAACTACATGTAATGTAGAATTCACATACTTGAATTTTCTTAACCTGTCCACATGGCAGAAATTATCTTAAAAAGGGCAATTATTTCCTGAATTACTGCTTCCATTTTTGCCACTAATAACTTGGAAATGCTTTTGGTCTGTGTCATCTGTGACTTGGCCTAACTTTTTTCTAGTCCATATTTTTGTTTGTTTGCTTGTTTTTCAATACAAGGTTTCTCTGCGTAGTTTTGGTGCCTGTCCTGGATCTGGCTTGGTAGACCAGGCTAGCCTCGAACCCACAGAGATCCAACTGTCTCTGCCTCCCGAGTGCTGGGATTAAAGGTGTGCGCCACTGCCGCTGCCTTCACCGCCACCCAACTCTAGTCCATATTTTAAGTTTAAGGTTTTTCTCCATATATATATATATGAATTTTTCCATTTTATACAGAGATAAATTTTCCTAACACCTAAATGTTGGGTTTATATCTTTTTAAATTCTATTGGAATTTCTACTTATTTTCTAATGCTTTTCATTGTTACTAAATCATTGATGCAGCTTTCTAATTATTAATGAAGAAAATTAAAAAGGAAAAGAAGACTTTGCTATCACTGATATAAAGTTTAAAAAGTACTTTCCTCATTAGTTAAAACTGGGCATTGTCACATGCAATATCCTCCATAAAAAAATTTTACCTATAAGCGCTCATGTAGATACCCTGAAAACAATACTGATAAAATCTAAAAATAGAAAACAAGCTTTAGGTTTTTGTTTTGTTTTGTTTTGTTTGATAGCTCATTATTGTTATTACTCAGCAAGCTCATGGGATTCAGAGGACATATATTGAAATAGTATGAGATATCAACATTAAAAACAAGTGCAAACAATAATGTATTTAAAGAGAAAAAACATATAATGGTATAACAAATATGCATTGGATTACATTTCTTCATATTCAAGACACCTTTGAAACAGTGTGTCTCCATAGGACAAAAAAATAATCCTCAAATCCAGTTCACATTTTGAAATATCCTCAGTCATTAATGGAAAGCATCCTCACTTGAGACCAAGTCTTGTCTGCAAATACGACCACTGAGAATAATAATTTATTTAAAAGCAGCCTCACTCATTGTGTGCTCTTGACATGAGCTGTAAGAATATGTCTTAGAAAGGGTATAATACAAATGGAAACTTTGTTGCAAAAGCTGAACATACATATTTACATATATACACATATGCGATTGCAAACATATAGACACATATGCAGACCCACACGCGTATTTGTTCAGAGCTTACTAAGCCTATTTTTTGCCTATGTCAAATATTCAATGTTTATCAGCCAAGACTGCTACCCCATCAAGCATGATGTTCCACAACTCTAATTGGCAAGAACTCCATGAGTTCCAGGCCAGCCTGTTCTAGGTCAAAACACGTGTTCCAGGTCATTGACCAGGGCTACATAGTGAGATCCTGTCTCAAAAACAAATGAAAAAATTGTTACTTACATATTGTTTATCCATTTTTACATTTTTTCAGCCTAAAAGCTACAAAAGTTTCCTAGCTGCAACTTATTGTGGATGTGATATGAATTGCTTTTACTATTTTACAGTTTAACTTTAGAACTGAAACTACCTCAAATACAACACAACTATTTTTCAGAATAGTTTACTCAGAACAAGAGCACACACAGAGAGATGCTAAAAACATTAGGTGTGATCAACTGAGATTATAATGCTACTTAGATATTTCTTAGGTATATAACAGCACTGAAATGTATTTAGAACAAGGGATATTATGTGAGATCTGAAATATGTGAAATCTAGAAACATTATTATTTAAATGGTTTTCCTTTTTAAATTTGCATTTTTCTAACATTGATAAATGTTTTCTTCAAGTTTATTTATCAAGTCCCCTGTGCATCTGCCAACAAGCATTGCTGCATTATCCTGCTTTGTGGATGGCTTTCATCTGTAATTGAGTCCTGACTTTGATGACAGTATGTTTGTCCATTATGGAGTGGATCCGTTTAGAGTGACTCTGTCTTCACGATTAACTCTGATGACGTGTTTGTTTTCTCTTCTAGGTGGTGGAGACTAATCTGGTTGCTTTTGACTGTCACTGGATCATTATAAATGAGGTAAAGCCACCTCACCCCTGCTAGCAACCACCACTTTTTTCACACATGGAGTCTCAGGAGGCCTTCACCTCTTAGAGGGAACAGAACAGGAAGTAAAGGTTCAGGGTACTGCATAAATGTTCTCTGATAAAAATAGAACCAAGGTTTTTATCTGAATTAAATAAATATAAAAAGCCTTCCCTACTGAGTGTCTTTTAGCTTTTCCTGTTGCATGCACTGCCTACTTAGAGAGATCATCTTTATGAAAAGTTCAGTTCTTCTTTGTAAGCAATGTGAATCTCTCCCAGGGGAGAGTCTGTGTTCCATTTGTATTTTAATGTCTTTTTAAAAACTTTCATATCTATCTCCCTACGTGAGGATTTAATGGTTCAGCATGAACATGAATCAACAAAGAATAGATTTTTTTTCACAAAGAAACACAACTGTTTTAAAAATCCAAAGACGTTTCAAGTTCCTTTAGAAAGTTTTCCTAACATTTTGCAAAGGCAATACAAAGGATGAAGAGTATGTTACAACCTAAGAAGGTTGTTTTCCTTAGCATTTGTGAGTCAAGATCAGTGAAGAAAACAACAGACTAGACCTGGACAAATAGTATGACTATACCTGGCATCATACTATGTTCTCAGAAGGATATGTTGACTAACCCTACCTCTTATTTATAAACAGATAGGGTATTTATGTACCAATGCCACTGATGGAATTATCTGATGATAAAATTGTTTTAGGGACAACATAGACTTTTAAATAAAAATTTTGGTTTTGCAGTCAAGAAAATAGATTTCACCTTGCCTTGTTATCTGTTACAATGGACTTATTGTATAAACTGACAACATGACCTTTCTGTGGTATGGTTAAGGGGAAGGTTTTTATTGCAGTTGTGAAAGATATAATAGCCAGAGGCACCTGGAAGAGTCCAGAGCAGAGAGAGTAAAACACTAAACATATTCAGCAGACTGGGTCTGGCCAGGAAAGGAGCAAGATAAGAACAGTGATGGACAGAAAGGACCAGAGAATGAAGAAAAGAGGAGCAGAGGAGTGGGGAGAGATGGGAAGAGAGGAGAGAGAAAGAGAGAGAGAGAGAGAGAGAGAGAGAGAGAGAGAGAGAGAGAGAGAGAGAGAGAACAAAGTGATATTGAGAAATAGCAGAGTTATAAGAAAATGAGTAGCTGTTGGAAGGGAAGCCAGTGAGCTGGAGGAAGTTTAGGTTAGGAAAAAGGGCTAGGATGCTAACATGGACTTTGAAATATGACATAACAAGTATTTTTGATACTGAAGGAACCTAGAGGCCAGCATGTGCTTTGTATGCTAATAGGCACCAGAGGTGGCCATTTGTCTCTTCTGCCAGTGATAAGAGAAATGGCTCCTTTTGGTAGAGGAAAACTGGATTCACAGGCTCTTGTGGGCTGCAGGCTCTTATATAACCACCAGAAATCCTCCTATAGTCAGTCAAGGACTACCATTTGCTCTCTTAGAAGTTGGTGTTTCGTTTGCACCTAACACAACCTCCCTGTACTATATGTATATCTCTTTTGCCCTGGAGTTTACCAAGAGAATTCAGTAAGGTGCCATCTTAACAAATCCTAAAGAGTGACTCAAAAAAGGGTGCCACAGTAGCCATTTTTTCCTGTCACACCTCACTATTACTCTCCTGTAACTTGATTGATTATGAAAGTGACAGGGGTGTAGTGGAGGGCTGTAGGACATAATTGCTTTTCCTCTCCAAACAGAAAAATAAAATACTCCTGTTACAATGTTTCTCCTACACAAAGTTTCACTCTTTTTAGCTCAGGGTAAAGATACTGAAGCCCATTTCCCCATCTGGTCTGGGAGTGCCAATCTTTTGGCTTCTATGATTTGTCACTATATTTCTTATGTAATTTTTTTTCTTTTTGAGATTCCTACAAGCAGTCTGGGTGCACAACATCTCTCTTCAATGACCTTCTCGTCATGCTTCTAAAGTTTCTGTCTGAATGATTATATACCAGACTAGAAAGAAAACCAACAGTCAGAAAAGTTTAGTGAGCTTTCATAACTTTTCAGATAGGCATCCACATTTTTGTTTTTCTAAAAGAAAGCTAAAATTTGAAGATATTAAATAATCTACCAAGTATCAAAAAATTATTAAGTGGAAAGAATGGGATTTTAATAGTAGTCTTATCAATGTAAACCTTCAGTTGCTTTTGGGTTTTATTTCAATAATTCTCCTTTTCAGTTTTATTTTTGAAATCTCTGTTGTCTTTAGTTTAATTATTTTGTAGATTGTTTTTTCTTTGTAAATAAGGAATCCTCCTAACCCCTGTTTTCATCTCACACTCAACTTCTCTTAAAGACCACATGGATTTCCAGCAGCAGATCAGACAGGGTTCTTCTAACTTCTTTGTGTCCACAAAGCCAGCTAGGAAGATAAAAGTAGCTTCTTGTCTCCCTACAGGGTAATCAAACAAATGAATACAACCCTTTAAATGGAATGGTCATTCTTTTCCAACATTTGGGGTACCCTTATATTATTTCTTTTTCCGTATCCAGTTTTCTCTTACAGTGATACTTGAATCCTGAAAGTATGAACATGGATAGGTTTCAAAGGTCAACTCCTACTTCAGAGGAAAGTTCCTTTTCATCATTTTATAAGCTACATTATACATACATAGTTGAGTAGACTAGCATCAGTGATGATGTTTTAGCTACCACCTTGCAAAAGAAAGTATCCAATAAACAAATAAATCTAACTAGTCAATTACTCATTCACTATTAGCACTGCAGAAGGTGACAGAAGACCTCAATCATTTACTCAACCTGAAGACTTTTGCTATGAATGCTTCCAATAGTAGCTTCATTTCTGAAGCTGTCTTGAAACCCTTACTGTGTTTTACTCAGGGTCATATTTTCTAGTCCTGGAGGAATGTACCGTTTCTCTCTAGCAAGTCAAAACTGTATAGAACCAAAAAAAAAAAAAAAAAAAAAAAAAGTTCACAGTCTGTGCCATTTACATCAACTATTATTTTTATCTGAACCAGTTAGAAGCACAAAGAATGAACATATTTGCAAGGAAAAGTTTTATCAGCCAGTACATTCAATGTCAGCGCTTTCTTTCTATCCAATTTCATTCAGCCAAGTCATTGTCTTGAAGTCATCTTCAAGAAATTTGACCCATATCTTTCTCTATCATTTTTTTCACTTAAATGCCTATTATAAAAATTAATAGAAGAATCATAGTTTACCCCAATTTCAATAAAAGGAAAAAACAAGAATTTTTCAAATTTGTTAAGAAGTTGAATATCTCCCACAAAAGCAAACCCTCACCAATATGCAAATGCCCATTTGACTGAACAGGAGAAAGTGATTTGTTTTTGTACTTCAGTTTGCATAACTATGGTTTAGCAGCTAATTTTAAAACAGGTTGCAAAAAATTTTATTTAATCTTATTGCACCAATAGTTTCATAGAGAGGGATTATAAATCAAAGTTGACATTGTACATTATGGCATAAGTTGGAGAAACTTGAAAAACAATTCATTTTGTTTTAATTCTCACCAAGTACATGGTACTAATGAGAGGCTGTGCCAACTCATGGGGAGCAATCAATCAAGTTAGGACTTGGTGATGCTGTTTCTCTTCTCCCTGCACACAGTGGGTTTACCTCACAGCAGACTTTCCATATCAGTGATAGCTTTCCTTCTGGGCCCCTAGAGCAAATGGCTTCATGCTTTGTTGGTTTTACAAATGCCAGAACTTAGATAGGAACTCACCTAGTTGAGAGGTGATGCTTCTTAGCCTCCTGTGCCCCTGATGATGCTGGCCCTGGCCTCCAGTGCCTCATCTCATTCCAGTGACCTACAACAAGTTTAAGCCATTGTTTTCAGTCAGTGAGGACTGCAGTTAAAGACATTAAAGACAAAGCCTTTAGTTTGGGAGTTTGGATTCTTTTTTTTTTTTCAGAGCTGAGGACCCAACCCAGGGCCTTGTGCTTGCTAGGCAAGCGTTCTACCACTGAGCTAAATACCCAACCAGAAGTTTGGATTCTTGTTTTGAAGTTTAAAACAGAAATATAGTAGATATTTTGCCCTTTTTCCTACTTTAATGATGAATCAAACTTTATATTAATAATTAAACAAGAAATTACCATTATGTTCCTCTTCCTACTGACTTTATTTCAGATTCCAATATAGTGTTTTCAAAAGTGCTTTATGTTAGTGTTGGACTTTCTGGAAATGTCACAGGGCCATCTTTGCCACAGCGTGAAGAACACAAACATATTAGGAAAAAAAATCTTTTCAATCTGCACCATAACAGACTGCAACATCTCATTAGTGAAATTTACTGTCAGGATTATTTATAATTTTCAATGCATCCTTAAGGATCTAATATTAAATCTTCAACTAATGATTCTATTGAAGGCTGGTTTAGTAAGACTTTATCATTGGTTCAAGCAGTAAATTTCAGTTTCCCAGAATTTACTGAATACTTACTATGATCCAGGAACTCTGTTAGATGTGAAGAGATACAAAAATGAGAAAGAGGGAACAAATGGAGAAGAGAACCAAGAAACTATTTTTTTCTGAAATAATTGATCTAGTTCAGGTTGTCAACTGATTTAATTGGTATTGAAAAGTCTTTCCATCCACCCAATTTCTGTTAATTTCAATCCCAAAAGGTTTCAAGAATGACTAAATTACAAAGGATTTCGGGCAATGTCTGTTATTGTGTTCTTATCAGGTAACTTTTTGACTTTTCCCTTGATGGGCCTTACACAGTTCAAAGTCCAGACTATATTCAACTATTAGTGTAAAGTGAATATTTACTTGGATATTTTAATTCAACTCTTAATCATTTATGATTTTTCATAATCAGTCTTTGGAAAAATAATGTTATGCTTTGTTCCTAAAGAAGTAAAAATGAAAAGCCACCTGTTTGCTTTTGTGGCGGTATTAATTGTATATTTTTAAATATATATGCAAGCAAAGACAACAGCGGCAGTATTACAATTCTGATTCTTCATAGCACTTAAAAATCAGAACATTTCTGTATCCCTTTGTAGAAATCAATTAGCATATTTGCTGTGCTGGGGCCTCAAGAGACATTCCTTTTTCATAGACTAGTTCCTCATGGGATTGTTTTCAAAATACTACAATGTAAATGTTACTTAAAAAAGAAGAGAGCATTGTAGACCCTGTTTGCACAAGAGTTTGATATTTAACACAGCCACTTACCTGGGGAATTTTTTTTTCCTGTTTTGAAAGGATTTGTGTTTTAGATTAACTGATCATGTGTCATTGAAGGTTCCAGTCAATATGAAGTAGGTCCTGACCAAGCTGCCACACTACCTTGAAATTGTTTTGGAGATCAGGTGTCAAAACTAAAATTGGAAGTAAAATGTTAGTTTCCTACAGAATGGCAGGTTCTTTCCTCTCAGAAAATTACTTTCATTTTCCTTCCTCAAATAATAACACACTATGTATTCTATTCAAATTGGCATTTCTTCAGATTTGCTTGAAGTTAGACAACTGAAAGCTTCATCTTATGGAACATTTAGATGACAACCAGCCATTTCTGCAATTGGAGACAGACCTGGAAGAGGGTTTGTCTCCAGATGGAGGGTCTTAGGAGGTGTCTGGGGACAGAGGATGTTATTACTTTAAAACCATCACTAAACGCTAACGTAATGTACGTTTACTATCTTCACTGCTATCATCCTTGAGTATTAATCTAAGTAATTACTGGAATGAATTGTAGCTTCTTACATAATTAGTGCACATCATTTCCTTTCTTTTTGTAACATTTCTAAAATCTTGCATGAATAAAAATAATCTGAATGAAGAGCTTTGAATTTTCTTGGTTATTATTTGTAAAATGTTAATAAGCAGTGATTCAGTGTCATTCTTTTTAGAAGAAAATGAAATACCAGGTAAAAGAACTAACGTTTTGTCTGATACAAAGTAGGCATTTATTATCTGCAGATTTTGATTTTAATGTGCTTGCTTGCATTTCTTTACCATGTGAGGTAAAGATGCAGGTCGTAGTGTTTGATATATTTAGGTAAAAAATTATTTGCTTAGGATATAAGAATGACATATTAACATTATTTTTTTAAAAAAAATCAGTGTATCTTTACTACCTTCTAGATGAAGCTTCCTGGATATACAATATGGAATTTTAAAACACTGAAAAATATGACACAGCAATATTGATATTAATCCACTTTACAAGATTCTAGATTAATATCAAATATGAAAATAGAATTGACTGGACACTGTTTAATTCTGCTCTGTAGGCAGATGATGAAAAAATTGAAGTGTCTGGCTTTCCCCAGACAAAGTTTGGGTGGTCAGTGAAATGATACAGACTAAGGGAGAAAGATGGCAGTTAAACTGATGAGAACCATGGTCTAAGGTGCATTAAGGATTAATCACCGGGAACTTCCTGATGTTACTGTGGATACAGCTGATAGCAGGTCCTATTTTATTTTTTAAAGTACCTATATTTGGTAAATAACATAAAGAGTGGATGAGTTTTCTGGCTAACCTACCACACAGAATGACAATTGTAATTAATATGGCCGAGAAACAAACAAACAAACAAACAAACAGAAAAACACTGTAGGTGTCTGTTTCTCTTCGTCATTCAGTAATGGTTCCTTGGATATGCAGGAATGCACGACACAGTTCATAATTTCTCCCATGTCAAATCATTTATTTTCGTTGCATTAAGACTCAGTTGACACCGATAATCTGTTCATCATAAAAGTTTCATTGGCTTAAAAAGTTCCAAATGGACATGACAAAGCACACAGTGCTTTAGTGAAGACTGCTGAGAAAATAAAATTTTGTGTTTGTCACTTTTGTTCTAGTCCCAAGTAAGACAGATGTATATGTAAAACACCATCATTTTTTTATTATTTCTATGTCTGTTATTGATCCTAATCTTCATATCTGATTTCAGAATTGTTACATGTAGGTGAAGGGAATAGAGGATGCATTTCTTAGAGTGTGGCAAGCACACATACACAAAGTCAAATTCATTTACATAGCACTAGGTTTTGTTGATATGATTCACTCCATGCTAATCAACATAACTTCATACATTTATGTAACCACCACAGCAAGAAGTTAATTCTTTCATTAGTAGTTACTGAGCACCCATTCCTTCCAATAAGAAACAGATGTGGACATCAGTAAAAAGGTATTTCAAAAGAGTGTCTCCTTCTGATGTCTTTGCTTATTTTGTGTAAAATTCTCAGTTTTTGTTGCTAAGAACAACATGGGTCCTTCTTACATTGCATCTCCCTTCCTAGGTACACAAAATATCGTGAAAGATATTAATGAATCATAAGCTATAATTGAATCTTATTTTGTGAACTTTCAATATTTTTCTCTTATGCTTTGAGCATAATGGGTTATTAAATTGTTTTTAGAAAAGCATATTTAAGCCACGTGGTCCATGTAGACTTGTTTAGGCATACATGTTCAGAGTTCAAAGCAACAGAAAGCAGGTATGAATGAATTTACCATTTTGATAAGTGCACGTAACTTTTATTTGAATGCTAGCTAAATATGAAGCACATGTGTTAGGGCAACTGATGCCTTTGTACCTTCAGATAACTACTCAGCTATTCCTCTGTGTTTCTGCTACTATATTTAAGAATCTGCTAATTCTTCCACCTCTTATCTTTTAGGAAATAAATGATGTGGATGTCCAGGAACTTGTCAGAAGGTCCATTGGAAGGTTAACAATTATTCGGCAGACATTTCCAGTCCCCCAGAATATAAGTCAGCGCTGTTTCCGTGGCAACCATCGAATCTCTTCAACACTGTGTGATCCCAAGGATCCCTTTGCACAGAATATGGAGGTGGGTTTTATAGGGCGGGGTGTCTCCCAGGGAGCATCTTTAGGGGCCTGGGATGACATCTCTGAGTGACACTAGACAGGAATGGCATGCATTATTGTTCTTGGGCACGTTCCCTCCCCTGGCATCTAAGTGCCTTTGGCAGGGATCGCAAAGAGCCTTTGTCTTTGATCCCTTTGATCCTATTGTTGAAAATAATGCCACTTTCTTCATAAAAATACAATAAGGAAATCTTACTTCCTTCTAAGTAAGCAGATACAGGGCATTTCCTAGAGAGGGGACTGTGATTGACACCCAAGGCTGCACTTCAAAGTATTAAGTGAATAGAATTGTTTGAACACTGTGGAGTAAGAGACGTAGATATTTATTCTCTTTTAAAAGAATCTCTAGATTGAAGAACTTCAACTTAAAAAAAAAAAAAAGAAAGAAAGAGAGAAAGCTTATTTAAAATTCAAAGAGTGCTGTGGTGCTGTGTGCCCATAGCCAACTCAGGAGAGAGACAGTGGTACCTTCACCCTCCAAAATACAGAAAGAATTTCAAATTAAACACAAATTTCTGAATCAGAAACTAGAGAGCACCAAGTTCGCGAAATTACTCAGACGGCTGTCCTTTAGACAATTCACTCCTCAGAGCCTATTTCTCTTCTTTTTGATGGAAAATCCTAGCAGATACTTTTCTCTTGTACTGGAGATCTCAATCTGTCAGTTGGAAGCTGGGGTTAGAGAAAGCAGGCGAGAACAGCAGGGGGCCTGGAGAAGTTCTCCAGCTAGACAAAAGACAGGAGGAAGAAAGAATCAATTTGACACACCACTTACACTATTCAGTAGAGGGCTTTACAGAAAAACAGACTTTCATGATACAGCAGTCCCTATGTGTACTACAGTAGGGCTGTGCTAGCATTGAGAATATTTAAAGGGTGGTGCTAGCAAAGTTTAGTCACCATCAATTTTGCAAATCAGGGAAATATCAAATATCCCAGAAATGTAATCCTTTAAAATGTTTAGTATAGAAAATATTTTACTACCTAGAAGTGTTTGAACTATGTGGAAATACAACCCTAGAAAACTAATTCATCTCCACATTTTTGATAGCTAGTTCCACAGCCCCCCACCCCTTCACTTGTCGTTATTTGGAAGATTGCCATTTACCTTAAGGTTTCCTCAGATTTACAGGTATTAAGCCTGTGGTACCAGTATTGTTGCCTATTCCATTTGCTGTTCCTTGCTGGATTTTAAGGGAGGGTAGCTTTAGCCTCTTCCAGATAAACTACTCTGAAGCCTCAACATGCCTGTCTAAATGTTAGTGCCAATGACAATTTACATTTGTGATGGATTCTTTACATCATAACTGACTATGAGCATAACTGGTATGAAAAAAATTTAGAAAATTATGAAATATTAAAAGCTGTTCTTGTCCAAAGAAGTAGCAGGAAATATAAACTGCACTTAAGAACCATCATCAGCTGTCTTTTGTGTAAAGCAGAAAGCATTAAGATGCATTTGCCTAACAGTATAACCCTTAGTTTAGTTAACTTCAGAACAAGTATCTCTCTTTCTCGGTCCCTACACTTAGTAGCTGGATACAGGGGTTGTAGAGACCCACCACCCTGCCTTACACATTTCTTCATTTTGTTCTCAAATCTATAAGTAAAAGAGAACAAAACAATTAAGGTTTTTTTTTTTTTAATTATCACATATTAACTTATTTCCTATGTATGACAGAATTATACTAAATATTTGCTAGGTGAAAAGGAAAACTGACAGAAACATTTGAAGTTTATTTTTGTGGGGTATATCTTGGTTTTAGGTTTTTGTTAGTCTTCTCTCATACAATACATCCCAACTGCAGTTTCCCCTCCCTTTTTTATGGCAAAATTTATATAATCAAGAATATGAGCTGGGTGGTGGTGGCACACGCCTTTATTCCCAGCACTCAGGAGGCAGAGGCAGGCGGATCTCTGTGAGTTCGAGGCCAGCCAGGTCTCCAAAGTGAGAAAGCGAGTTCCAGGAATGGCACAAAGCCACACAGAGAAACCCTGTCTCAAGAGCTCCTGGGTTTAAAGCATTTCACTAAAAACAGAGGACTCGGAACTCAGCCCTTCCTAGGTCTGAAGCTGTAGCTCACTGTAGTTAGAAAAAGTAACTGAATTGAATGATCCTTTTCATTAAATTCTCACTGGCTGCTCACTGGCTGGTAAAGCAATGCAGGTGAGTGGGACCACAGATGGACTTTTATCTCAGCATCTGCACTGTCCAGGTAAAAATAGCACCCAAGAAGACAAGTGTGCAAATAGGGCCCAGGTGCTCACTAAAGCCAGAAATTGAATTCTCCATCATGCAGATCTATGTGCTGAGAGAGTGAGGAACCATGGGCCTGTGGAGTGGTCTCCTAGCTATCAACTTTAAAATGTATTTAAAAAGGGTAGACAGGTTTGGGAAGCACTGAAGACACATCCCATAAACCTTAAATTAGTAATCAAAAACCAAATAATCCAAGATTAGCTGAAGTTGCACAATAAGTGACAATGACAATGTGAACAATGGAGTTTGAGAGAAGCAGCCCTCCCTGCATGCTGAGATTTGTTAGATTAGGCGCTAATGAAGAGAATAAAGAAGGTTCCCTGTATTTTTTCAAGAGAAACTGTCTTCCAGTTGATAGTGTTAAGGTTGTGAATGCAATTTAGAAATAGAAAGCTGGCTTTGTGCAAGCAGAAGTCATTATAAACAGTACTTCAGTGGGTTAGAAAACACGTGCAATTGGAGATTTTAAGGGTAGACCTCAAGGCTTAGACAAAGCTTGCCAAATAATGTACAGAGCAACCAGTAACCTAGCAGATGGGATCACAATACCACTATAATGTAATTTAGGAGGAAAAGGGAAACTGTTCAAGAGGATCAAAGTCCTAGAGATAGACTTATTATTATTTTCAAAACAAAGGAGAACACTTCTTACAAGTTTAGTATACCAAATTTTAATCATTTATAATACTAAGCATGTTTATATAAGGTGTAGACTATGTTAGTAAATGTTTTGTGTAATTTACATAGGAAAATAGGGCCTTCTTTAGAACAAGAAAGGTCAAAATAAACCTTCTTCAATGTTTTTTTTTTAATTTGCATACTATGGGTTTTTTGTTTGTTTGTTTGTTTTTTGGTTTTTCGAGACAGGGTTCCTCTGTGTAGCTTTGCATCTTTCCTGGATCTCGCTCTGTAGGTCCAGACTGGCCTCGAACTCGGAAAGATCTGCCTGCCTCTGCCTCCCGAGTACTGGGATAGAAAGCATGTGCTACCACTGCCAGGCCTGCATACTATGTTGAAGGACTATGAGTGTTACTCCTTACATATTGGGTTTATATGGTGTCTGGTAATTTTCTTCAGAAACCACTAGGGAAGACATTGAAAAGTGCTGCAATGTGGATACCCCTCAGACATTATCAATCCTAAGGTTAAAACACCAGTAAATTCTGTCATTAGAAAAATTTCAAGTACTAAAAATGTTATCATATAGTTAGTTACAAAGTTATAACATTAAATATTTTATTAAATTAAAATATTTCAAATAACCAGTCAACCAAACTGTATTTTTCTCTAAGTCACTGAGTGAAATTGAATTGCCTACATTTGTCTATCAAATCTCTAAGGTTTGATCTACCTATAATGGATTTTAAATGAATTCTGTGGCACTGAGTACTTTCTGGTGTCTACAGTCTGCCATCAGCTGTTCTTTCCCTGTCAGTTTGAGAAGTGTGGAATCAGAGCCTTCAAGCTTGACTGGGCACATACCCTCTCCATGGTCATTCACAAGCTTCGTCCTCCGAGTGTCAATCTCCACTTGATCAAAATTGTAAAAGACATAAGCCTATGAGAGAAAGATTAATAGCATTACATAACCAGGTCAAAATTGTTAGTATTGACTTGTAATAATCTGTAAGGTTGAAACTCCATAGAAATAAAGTAGTTCCACAGCCAATTACATAAAATCCAGGTGGAAGAGCCTTGGTCTGACAGCTGCTAAAAATCGTTACTTTGAAGGCAAATTCAATATGATCACAGTGCAAGTCAAGTTGGCTGTGAACCGCTTTAATACAGTCTCGGACTCTGTGTCAAAAGCACTTTGCCAAGATCAAGAAAGAGATCGTCTCCCACTCCTATCTTCCAGGCAGCTCACATCTGCATTAATGTGTCAGTTCTAGTTACTCAACTTTTTAGGGAAAGGAGAAACAAGAGGCAGACAAAGGAAGAGATGTGACATGGCAAGCAACCTACAACCTGTACCCAGCAGTGATCAACAGAAGGGCAGAGGGTATTTCAGGGAAAGTGGCAGATGGTTCCTGGAGGTTTGCTGGTGTCAGAGAACAAGTGTTGTGGCAGGAAAACTGTAGAAAATCAGTGAATCAGTTAGGGGAGAATAGATACTGGAGTTCAAAATTGTTAGTGGTGATGTATGTTCGTACTTTCAGACTGTCATTCATGGGTAAGGTATGAACGTGTGTATAAATCCTGAAATCACCTTTTTTAAATGTTGAGAAGCAGCTTGGCATGATCATGGGGTGGGAGTCAAAGACCTCATAAAGAAAGTGACCATGAGGTCAGTAGATGGTATTAGGAAGGAGATGAGAGAACACAAGAGTCAGAGGAGAATGGATACTTGCTTGAGGAGAAAGAAATAGACTAGGGGAACTAACAGGTCAGAAAAGTTCAGCACACATTTCTGGCTGAGCTGTTTGCAATGTAGACCCATGGAGAGATGTGGACAAGGGTTGAAGACATCTATTACATGTCAGCATCAAAGCATTTGCCCCTATGATGAGCATAGCTACTCAGAAACATGCCTTAGGTATGAAAAAAAAAAAAAATACTGTTTAACTGAAGTGTTAGACATGGGAAAACCCTGCCAAATTTCCCGTGTCTTAACTTCTGTCATATTCACCTGACTTTCTTTTTTCCTTTGTCTCATTCTTTGACTTATTTTTAACAATTGTTTATTGGAAGCCAAGTATGTTCCAGGCTGTTTGGTAAGTCAAGAGGATATTAATTAATTAATTGATTGATTGATTGATTGATTAATAAGAAAACAAAAGTACAGGAAATTGGTATGTCAAGAGGAGATCAAATAAACAACAAACAAACAAACAAACAAATAAATAAATGTACAGAAAAGAAAGGACATAAAGCACATAGCTCCACTCACAACTTTAGAGAAAAATTAGTACTACAGCAATTTTTAATAGAGGGATGAACTGAGTGTTCTTGGAGCCACACAAAGGGTGACTCTGTCAACAGCTTCAAAGCAGGAGAAGCCATTGTCTTCAGAGACTGACAGGGCTTCTCCTGCTTCAGTGGATAGCCTCATGCCATGCACAGGAGAGTGGTCCTGGTTAAACACAATGAATCAAAGACGAAACCAAAAGTGGGACAGGCAGTTGGCAACAGTAAGAGGATGGGAGGTCAGGATGGGAAGAGGATAAGAGAGTGTGGAAGAGAGTGTACAAGCATTAGTGTGTGTGACATTCCTCTATGAAACCATCATGGAATAAATGATTTTCTAAAGGACTGCCTACATCATCAGGCAGAATGAAGGGTTACCAGGGATGAGACTCCTACAGTGTAACTTTTGAACAAAGTATGAATGACGTTAGCTATTCAGAGAAAAAAAATCAGAAAAAGCACAGGGAAGGACTCTCTCAGGCCATCTCAAATGAACCCTTGAAGTAAAAGGAGAGGCAAATATAGATGAAGATGGAGGAAGGCAGGTGTGAGAAGTAGTCCAGGAGATGCTGGGAAGCAGGTGTGGGGAGTGGTCTAGGACAGGCTGGGGGGAAGGTGTGAGGAGTGGTCCAGGAGAGGCTGGGAAGCAGGTGTGAGGAGTGGTCCAGGAGAGGCTGGGAGGAAGGTGTGAGGAGTAGTCCAGGACAGACAGGGAAGGACACATCATTGAAGGTCATTTTGAAAAATTTGCCCAAATATTTCCATGGACTATTGGGTATGACCCACTCATCTTTCACGTGCCTTTAACATTTTCCTATTGGATCCTTGCAATGTGCTTCTGACATAAATTTGGATTCATAGGTTACTTTTAGCTTCAGGTCTCATACCTCATTCATATTAGATTTCAGCCAATCTAACCTACTTCCTCCAATAATTACCTGTGTGGGGTGATAGTAACAACAGCCCACCCTAATATTTCCTTACAAGAAATACTTCAGTCTCAAGAGTCCATAAGCATCTTCCATACCTCCTCAAAGAAATACCTTTGTCTGCTAGTGTGACTTCTATAAAGTCACACATAAAATGATGCCTAACAAACACATATGATTAAAGATTCTCTGAGATGTCAAATGAAACCCAGAAGGCATTATTGGGACGATCTGCTGAACAGCTATGCATAATAAAATCAAGCTCGAATTATCCCAATGGTTGGATCTCTGCAGCATTGTGTAATGTGCAGGGACGACATTGTGAATTTCCTTCTTGATTAATTACAATCACTGACAATCGCATAGCCTCTCCTTGGCTTTCAGAAAGAAAAAAGAAATGTGATGATGTGACACTTCGAAACCTGAGAAAGCTGGAATGCTTCAAGGTGAACTGAGTTTCTATCACTACCTACCTCTCTTGCTTAGTTTTATATCAAGTTTTCCTTCCTTGAGGCAATAATGTAATTGGCAGCTTTCATTGACTTCTTACCTCTTTTTATGTTCCTTCTCCCTGAATGAGCTCTAATCTCTTTGTAAAAACTAGGCAGCTTTGGTAATTAATTGATAGTGTGACTAGTAGTCCTGGCAAACGTTATTTAAGGATTGCAGTAGATCTTGGGGAAAACTCAGCTGTAATTCAGTACTAATCAGAGGAGAAAGACATGTGGTTACTATAGACAGAACAGTAACAGCACACATGCACAGACTACAGGCTGGTTCATGGCATTTGTCCTGACAGTGCGCCAGAGTGTCTATGTATCAGTACAGCCCTTTGTATGCATCTAGACATTCTGATGATTGTGAATGTTTCTGGTAACCGTCCTACATATTACAGACTTCTCCACAAGCATACAAAAGTGACTGCTTCTCACTTTGGATCCTATGACACTCATGTAAGATCAGAG
Organism: Onychomys torridus; assembly: GCF_903995425.1. NCBI lineage: Eukaryota > Metazoa > Chordata > Mammalia > Rodentia > Cricetidae > Onychomys > Onychomys torridus. Next base: position 20,047,273 of record NC_050445.1, read on the forward strand.
TTGATGCAACATTGATAAGTGATTCCATATGAATAACCTCAATGTAGAAACTCGACATATTGAGAAAACTGATTATTCAATGTCCCTTCCAGTCTGAATCACGTGGATGTCTGCCTCTTCAGACAGGAATGAAGGCCTCTAATGAATGAGGGGGGGGGGTTCGTAAGAACTGAGACTGACAGTAGGCTTGCCCTGTCAAAGCTACTCCTTTTTAATCTTATCTTTCATACCCCAATAATCTGGGAAAGCAATTGAGGGATACAATAGGATAGACATGTTCTCAGTGGCAAAACAGCCTTGAGAATGAAAAGAGAAACTTTCTGCTTGGTAAGTACTTCAGTAAAGCAAGCATGGATGGCACAAGAGAGCTGCTGAGCTGTCCCCTCTCCATGTGGATGGCTGGAGGTGGAGGGTCTGATGAGCCCTGTCTAATGTCTTTCCAGATTTCTAACCTTTACATCTACGACACGGTGCTTCTGCTCGCGAACGCTTTCCATAAGAAACTGGAGGACCGCAAGTGGCACAGCATGGCTAGTTTGTCCTGTATCAGAAAAAACTCAAAGCCCTGGCAGGGAGGGCGGTCCATGCTGGAGACCATCAAGAAGGTAACTATCCATGTGCAACACTGCCCTGCTCTGCACTGTCAGGCAAAGCTGGGTGAGAAGGCATGTGCAACCAGGCGTCTTTCAGAAGTCTGTTTTCCTTCTTACTGATGCTGTTGCAAACTCAGACCAGAAAACGAAGACATGCAGTATTTATAAAATACAAATATATCTAGAAAGGGGAGCTCTTATTTATAACATCAGTTATGCAAGAAGACAACTGGAGGGCATGAAATTTAAATTGTCATGGTTGTGCCTTTAGGATAAAGACACAGGATTTTTTTGTTTACCTGTTTTATAATATTACATGGCACAAAAAAAAGGTTTCTTTCTCCTTTGATTTATGGACTGCACTATCAGCTGAAAAGTCTCACAATAGGTTCCATGGTTTCTTATTTGAGGCACATAAGATGAACCACTGGATGTGAGGGTATTTATCTTCTAATAAAGACATGATACATACACAGTTAATATGTTGCTGCACTGCGAACTATTTTAGGTACCGATTGTATCCCTCCTCTTCTTTACTGTCTGTGTGTGGCCTGCCGGGGCAGGTCACCGGCTTGGGGTTTGCTACCTGCTCCATCCCCAGAAGGCAGTTTATGTCATTCATCTCTCCTCTGTGGTAAAAGCACTCCACAGTTGATTAGCCTCTTTGTCATGTCGTCCTTGCTGACATTCTCCGTTTGTCTCGCACAGCTTCTTTGATTTAAAACATAATGATTAATAAAACAAACAAATTTCCCCTGTACCCTTTACACAAGGAGACAGCTGTGAGGAGTTTATGTTGTTTACCTTACTTATCCTTTTTCTTTCCTCATATGTTTGCCTTTCTTTCCTGAAACAAAAAAAAAAAGAAAAGAAAAGAAAAATGGCTATTCATTTAAAATATGCACACATTTAGAGAAGACAGAAAATTGTTGAAAAAAAATTAATACTGGGTGTAAAATGGATGCACAAAGAACAGGAAGTGAAGGAAGGAGATCCTTCAAAGGAAGAAGAGCTTTTCTGTTAGGGACATTTCCTCTTTACAAAGAATCACTTTGCTGATAATTCAGGCTATCAATCAAAGTACTAAAGAGTCAGATGTGTCGAACATACTGGCAAAGGAACATTGGTTTTTTTTTGTTTTGTTTTGTTTTTTTGGTTGACAATGGATAAAGCAAATAGAAGTTAAGGTGTTGCCAAAATCTCCCAGCTCTATCTCTGCAGAGAGCTGCCAGGTGTGATGCCAAGGGAGGCTATTGAACATGAGTCTGAGCTGCCAATTTATTAATTCATGATTTGAAGAGGACAAGGGGACCTATGTCTATCTGTTCTTCTGAAGTTTTCTCACAGAGAGAACTGTGGCCTAGGGGATTGCCTAGGAGACACTTATTTCCTGGGACTAAGCAGTAGGAAGGAAAGAGACAGTGTAACATGTGTGTGTTTCACATGTACCAATTGATACATAAGAAGGCACTGTTGTACTTTTACAACTGAGGCAATTATTCAATATAGTAATTATAAAATATTATCTTGAAGAGCTGTTTGCATTTTATACCACAAGCATCTACCTTATTTTCAAAAGGGATGCCTGAACCAGGCGGTGGTGGCACACCTCTCTCCGGGAAGGAGAGCCAGGGAGATCTCTGTGAGTTCGAGACCAGCCTGGTCTACAAAACTAGTTCCAGGAAAGGCGCAAAGCTACACAGAGAAACCTTGTCTCGAAAAACAAAACAAAACAAACAAACAAAAAAAAGGGATGTCTCTGAATTCCATGCTGGGAAATTAAGTCTGAACAATAATGGAGGTATGATGCTGCATTGCATTTTTGTCTGACAGTTTAAATTGACCTTAAAATGAAGGAATTAATTTTACACAATTGTATCTTTTCTTTTTCCTCTGAACTGAAGTGTTTTGGGTCATCCTATTCAAATGCTGGAAATGATGAGACAGCATGCACCCAAACACCATGAGAATGTTGGACTCGTATAGCAACTCAGGAGAGCAAAATGGTGTTAGGTAGGTCTGCCATGCTTGCCCAAAGCCCAGGGAGTAGATAAACCTGTTTAGTTGCTGAGAGCTGTGGGTGAAAAACATTGTCACCTATGCTGACAATGGAGTTGAAGACATTTCCAGTTAGCCTTAAACATGCAGGTGAAGTACTGGCTTTCTTAGCAGCCTGTCCAGATGTGGAGCCAAAGGGAGAAAGGAAGGGCAAATCCTAACAAGAGAAGAGCCATGTGCATCACAAATGAGATCTGAGTTTTTAGTGTGATGTTAATATTCCAGTGATAATACTTGGAATTATTTTCATGTAAACACAGTGCGTCTAAGTTAAGGGCATGCTATATACACTTTACGAAGGTGTACAATATTGGCTTATTTTATGTAAACCATACAGAGTATGGATAAGTATAAGAATGAGCTTCTGGCCCTGGATTAGTTATATTCCCAACACCAGGATGAAACAAAGGCTTTGGAAGCTAATAAAGCTGACAACACCAGTTTAAATATCCAGTGACTCCTGTTGTACCTCTGAAATCTAGTGTTGGAAATGGTAGTATAATAGTGCAGGTAAAAGAGATGCACCACAGACAGGAAGTAAAGGAAGAACTCCTTCTCTCCCCCAAACTAGAAATGTATAGTATCACACCCCATGTCGTTGTTGTCTACACAAGTTTTGCATGTGATCTTTGGAAGAATTATAATTTTGTTTTGTTTTGTTTTTCAAGACAGGGTTTTTCTGTGTAGCTTTGTGCCTTTCCTGGAAGTCACAGAAATATAATTTTAAATACGGAACCTTCTGCAATATAGCATCTATATTGTCTGCTTTTTACAATCATCCTGAATGATTTAGAGTCTTTTCCTTTTTCCCATTGCACTTGGTCCTAAATATATTTATAATGTCCTATATATGTATCTGTAAGTATATGTGTGTATGTGAATATGTGTATTGTATATATGTATGTTTTGATGTGGTTCTTTGTATGTGTGTAAGTATGTGTATCTTTGCATGGTATATAAGTATATGTGTATGAGTTACATATGTATGTATATGAGCGTATGTGTTATATATATATATGTAGAAGAGAAGTATTGTTTCCCTTTGTATATTGTTTCCTAAGTAAGTTTATTGTACATGCATGTGTATATGTGTGTACTGTATATGTGTATGTGCTGTATATATGTACATACACACACTATCATGAATGAGATATGCATTCCAGAAAAAGAAGTTTTTGATCTTTAGTTCCTCTTGACTGATCTGAGAAATTTAAAAACTGCTTCTTATGTGCTTTTCAAGTACATATAGATATTACTTGCAAATAAAATTAGTGTTATCACTTTGTCTTCTTAAAGCATCTTGAAACTTCCCTAGCCCTACTGCACTTACTTCCACTTCCAAATGTATAATAATGTACTGGTGAAACTATTAAGGTCACTCCACGTAGTTCAAAGGGAGGTTTATTTTGTGGGGTAACTTACAAATGAAGGGATAGGTAGGTTGCAGGGTCTGGGAAAGGTATAGTGCAGTCCGGCTGTGTTCTCTGGAGAACTCTGCTCAGTCTACCACCTGCGTCCAGCATCCCAGAACCAAGAGAGCTCTCCTCTGGATCCTGGGTCTTCCGCTCTCTCCTCTGCCCTGCCTTGTGGGCATGACCATTAACGAAGCCTCAATGGGGGTTGGAACTTCCAGGCCAAGGCTGGGATGGCTACCCACTACAATAATTTATGTGATAAACATTAACTTACAAAAAAAATCTTTGTAAGAATTAGGTGTATCATGGTTATTATTTGAAAAGATTTTTTTTTTAATTTGTGGAACAGAGATCTTTGTTTTTTAAACTTGAAATTCTAATGTTTACTAGTAACAAGTTTAGAGTGGTGAGGTAAAATAACATTAAATTAACCTATTTAATCATATTATTCTAACTTATTTAATAACAATATTAATCTAAATCATTTACCCTAATTTTAAGCTGTAGATAACGAAGCTTCAGAGTAAATGATTTACTAAGGATTGTGAGGATTACTAGCTTTAAATACCAGGTTTCTTGACTGAAAATTTTGTGTTACTTATATCATTTAACCCCTTTCTTTGTTCATCACAGCAATGCTTGAAGACTCTAGCCAAAGTCATTTGGTTAAAGAAACTCTTACACCTTAAAATGATGGGAACAACAATTTGTGTTATTATAAAGATCATATCTAAATTCCCACTACTGTTTCTGCAGTCTTATCATGAGAACCTATGTTTAATTGCAATGTGTATCTGTTTAGAAGGAAATGGGCATGAAATATACTAAATTTGTTGATGTTTCATAACAGATAATGAACTTTCAAGTACGTCTAATTAAGTATGTAAAATCAGTAGATATTGGCTAGATTTGGAAAGTGGAAGGACATATTCACGGACAGACAACAAACCCAAGGGCCACAGCTGGAAAGACTTCTTTAGAACATTTAGAAACTATTGTAAACAAAGCAGAACATATCCTGTGGCAGGTAACAAAGCTGTATCATGCCCATGCAAAAAAGGATAGCCTGTGCTTATCTATAAATCCTCAGTACTTAAATGCTAAGCTGTGCCTGCTGTTGACAAGAATTAATATTTTTCTAAGTGTTAAAGGTTTGCTTACTTATTATCTTTTAATTTTTATTATGTTTTTCTTTATTTTTGAGATTTTCATATTCATATAACTAAATATGATCATGTACACCTCTCATTTCCCTCCTGTAATTCCCACTGTATTCCTTTCAACATGTCTTCATCTCTGTTTCATATCTTCTTTTGGTTGTAGTAGTTTGATAATTCAGTAAGTATAACTAACCTGGTCCATATGTGCTTGAGTCATTTGCTGTAGCGTGGGAAACCTACTAGGGGAAACACCCTCAAAAGAAGAGCAATTCTCCCCTCCAACCGCTATCAACTCTTTTTTTTTTTTCTTTTTTCTTTTTTTCAGAGCTGAGGACCTAGCCCAGGGCGTTGTACTTGCTAGGCAAGCTCTCTACCATTGAGCTAAATCCCCAACCCCCAACTGCTATCAACTCTTCATAGCTCCTCAGTAAGGGGTGGAGCCTAGAAACACACCCCAGCATAAATGGAATTTGGGCTGACTTGATAGTATGCAAATATTATGCAAATAAACACAGCTGCTTTGAAGTCATTGAACATAGCCATGTCCTTGCCAGAAGATAGCATTAAGCAGCTTTTCTCTTGTACTCAGGGAGTAAGAGGGATCCATAAACATGTCCCATTTAGGACTGAGCACACAGTCTCTTATTATCACCACTTTGGCCAAATATGTGTCTGTGCAGTGACTGCTAGCCCACTGCAAAGAGAAGCTTCTCTGACCAAGTTTGAGAGCAGCCATGTTATGGGCATAAACATAAATATCTAGAAGGTAATTTTGACAATGTGATGATTTAGCAAAATAACAATAGCAGGTTCTATCCTAGGATCTATGACTGCCATAGCCATGGATTTCTGACCATAATTACAGTAGAAGGCATGTGACATTCTATTATGGAGCAGGTCTCACATCTAATGAGAAAATGATGAGTTACCTTATAGCAATCATGCCACTATTGTACTGATAGGGAGATCTTACCTGACAGTTTAGTATTATAGCGAGCAGAGTCATGCACTGAGTCAAACTATTAATTTTTTTCTCTCTCAGCAACCCACATAGAACCTTCTAGAGCTATGAAAGCCAGCCAGTAGAGAACTTTGTCATTTGGTTTGAAATTGATTTCTCAATGTCCTGAAGCAAAAATTAAAAAAAGAATTCTTTTTAAAAAGCAACATAGTCTTACCATGTGGTTATGGTGGGTAATCAAAGGCAATAGCAATAGCCTGTTTTGTTTTAGGAGACTTCTGTGGCCTTGCTGACCAATATAACTAATAGGGAAGTGGCATTGTGATTATCACTTAATAACCAATGTCATATGGGAGCATTGTCTACCCATGGATCATAATTCTATTCAAATTCTTAAGTTTTACTTTGAAATTATCATATTAATTTGTGCCATTCCATAAAGCTTGCATTCTTAGTTTCAGTGAACTCACACATATACTGTCCTCTCCTCCCTTATCGACAATTAATCCTGTAACCTCTGGAACCCACCACTCCTTCTTCATTCATACCACATGGATGCAACAACCCATCCAATCATGTTTTCATTGGTTTGTGAGAGAGCAAGCCTTCATATGGCTTGTCCTTCCTTAGAGCTAGACCTCTCCTCTGTCCCCTGACTTCCTCTATCATCCATGCCCTTTCCTGATTGAGCTTTTCTGTCTCCAATATCATATCACTCTACTTTTGTTTTAGTTGAAATCCACTTAAAGTATTTTCTCCACCAAAGGCTTACTTCTAACTTCTAATTGTGCTTCAAATTAGACAAACATAGACTATACATATGGGAGAAAACATGCAGCATTTTCTTTCTGAGCCAAGTTACTTTACTCAGTACAATTTTTTTCAATGTCATCTATTTAACTGCAAATTTCATTTTTCTTTTCAGCTGAGTAATATTCCCTTGTGTATATGTACCACATTTCCCTCATCCATTCATCAATTGATAGATATCTAGGTTGATCCTGTCTTCTACCTATTGTGAATAGAGCAACAATAAACATGAATGTGTCTCTCCATAGGGATATGTAAGCCTGTGAGTAAAAGCGGAGTATAGAAAATAATTCTTTTATGCCCATAATTAGGAGAATTGTCTCAGAGATCTCTCATGTTCTGTAAACAGAGAGAGAGAGAGAGAGAGAGAGAGAGAAAGGGAGAGAGAGAGAGAGAGAGAGAGAGAGAGAGAGAGAGAGAGAGAGAGAGAGAGAGTTTAATTTTCATTGACTTTTACTGAATGATCCAATTACCCTGTTCTGTGCTTTACTCTAATACCCTGCTTTCCATATGAACTTCCTTAGGATCTGTTTTGCATAGTGGTGAAGCTTTCCCCTGAGCTTTTCATTTGGCTTATTGAGTGTTTCATTTCCAGCTTTAATTTAGTTTTTCTTCTGCAAATGTATCTCTTTGTTGAATTCTATTTTTATATTGGATTGACCTCATCACTTAGCTAATTTTTGTGCTCTTGGAGTAAAGCCATATCATCTTAGAGTTGTTTAAATATAGTTGTAATTGTTCTTTTAAATTCTTTGTCTGGAAGTTCTCCCAAATCATTTTCTTTAGGAATCAGTATTGTGGAATTAGTACTTTCTGGGAACAACATACTCTTGATTTTTCCTTTTTGTTTTTATTTCTATGCTCACATTTGTACATCCAGAGTTAGTTTGTTGGTTGAGATTTTCTTTTTCTTTTTTTTTTTTTAATTCCTTCTTTCAGTGGGGGCATTTACAATGTTTAACAGAGTTCTAACTCATAGATGGATTGAGGTATCACTTTGCTTTATGGGATTGATATACAGAATTAGAAGCTCTACCCCTAACCTTGCTCTGAGGATCAGGTATTGTCCTGTATCAACTCAGAACCCTTTCATAAGCCTGTAGCTTGGGCTGAGAGTTATAGAACTCCCTATATCTGTGGTGTTACTGTAGGACAGCTATGGCATCTGCCCTGGGTTTTCAGCTCTGTACAAAGCTGATTGTTGACTCCTTGAGTGACTACAGTTCCTTCTTATGCTGAGTCAGTTCAAGCTTATTGCCAGTGTCTGGAACCTAAACCAGGAGCTTTGCAATCTTAGGTACTTGTGGGCCCTATTGTGGGTCAGATTAAACCAGACCCTGGGTTGTGAACTATCTGGTGCTGGCCACTGTGAGATGGGGAACTCTGACAGTGCCTGTGGGCATTCTACCTTGGATTAGATATAGTGTTAATCGTGTTAGTATTGAAATGACTGCAAAGACTGTACTTTATTCATTTATCTATCACTCTTTTCACAGATATTTACAAACAATATGGAAAGCAGGCCTATATTATAAACATAGTGCAAAATATTTTATATTATTACCCAAAAGTTTTTAGCCTAGTACTGAATATTGACTATACAAAAGGCTGGACTTTAAGATCTATAATAGTAAAGGAAGGCAGAGATATTGGAAACAGGATACTGCAGACTCATGTAGAAGAGTGTACTGTAACAGTACATACTCTTGCCCCATGAGAAGGGCATGCTATGTCTGCCAAGGCACATAGCAATAGAGCTGAATTTCCTTACAGTTTCTCTTTAGCCTCGCTTCCTCCTTTCTGAGAGAATTCTATGTCTAATGGTCATGAATGAACTAGAATGATACAACCCCTTCCCTCTCCTTCGTCTTAGATACCTGCAGACCTGCTCTCCTGTGTTGGCTTCTTGGCATCAACTCTTGTTTGACCTGGTTTTGCTTCTTCTAGTCTCTTGAATGCTGTTTCTCCACAGTACTTTTTGGAAAACTTCTGTGTACAATCAAGTTTCCATCACAGAGCTGGTTCCAATGGGACTTGGCTTAAAATAGAAAATAATTAGAAAGAGTTGGAGGGACCCCATGGCATCTCAATAGAGGCCTCAAAAGTAACAAGCTGGGCCATGCAGAGCTATGAGGAAGATGTTCCAGATGGTGAGACATTCTAGCTGACACCTCTACTGGAATCAATCATGTGTGCAATGACAAAGGTTGATTAATTTTTCAGAATGCATTGAACATATGAAAAGAATTATCTCGTTTGGAAAGACACTGACAAAAAAGAACTTATTTTGTGGATAAATTAAGAGATGTAAACATATTTCAGATAAAATCAAACCCAAGTTTTAGAAAGAAAATGCTTACAGCTTTGTAAAAGAATTAAAAAGCAAACAAAAACCTACTAAAAATATTGCATTGAAAGTTGTGATTGTAAATAAAAATCACTAGTCATTATATAGATATTCTATATGACTTAATTAAAATTTATTAGTTCCTTAAGTACTTTCACATCTGCTTAATTGTTTGGTTTCTTTTTAAATACTTATAGTAATCATTTTTAATTCTTAATGAAGAAAACTAGAAACCTTTAATGTTCTAGAGATTTCCGTAAGTACCAGTACATTATCTCATATTAGTTTGTGCTGATAGTTAAGATACGTGTGTTGAAACATGTTGACATTTGACATAATATGTTTTGAATTCCAAGAAAATTGAAATGCCTTCAGTTCTTAAAGCTAATATATTCATTCAATAAGTATTGACTAAGTATTGTACTTTGAGATCACAGAATCAGGGAGGAAAATAAAATATCAAAAATAATTACAAGTGTGATCAATTCTACATAACAGAAATGCCAGCTGCTATGCAAATGTGTGAGTGGAGGTGCTCCTTATCATGTAGTGTTGTTTAAGATGAGGAAGTCCAAGCCAAGAAGGAAAGGCACAGAGTCCTAGGAGTGTGTAAACAGAATGTTTCACCAAAGACCGGGTGATGTTCATAGCTTGGAGGGAAGAACCTAAGTTGTATAAACAGGAGAAATAAACATCTAGGAGGAGAAAATGAGGACTCTGGCCCTCATTTGCTGAGAGAGATAGAGAAAGCTTAAATAAGGAGTTTGTAAACCAGATTATATTTCCTTTCATTTGAGGGGTAAGGTTTTCTTTTATTGGGGGAGGAATAATTCTAATAACTTTCAAAAATATTTTTATTTTATGATTAATTTAATTTTACATATCAGCCACAGATTCCCTTGTCCTCCCTCCTCTCACCCCCAGCACTCCCCCCAATTCACCTTTATTTTTTTGTTTGAGGTTACACTATAATTACATCATGCCTCCCTTTCCTTTCTTTTCCCCAAACCCTCTGGTATAAACTTCCTTGCTCTCATTCAAACACATGGCCTCTTTCTACATTAATTGTTGTTACATTTACATGTGTATATGTATATACCTGTATATTCCTAAATACAACTTACTCAGTCTGTATAACGTTGCTTGCGTGTATGTTTTCAGGGCTGAGCATTTGGTGTGTACTTCCTTGGGGAAGACTATTTTTCTCACTTCCAGCATTCCTCAGTTGTCTGTAGTTCTTGGTGTAGGATGGAGTCCTCATCAGCCTCCCATGGTCCATTTTGTCATATCCAGTACTGTCAGCCTTGTTCAGGTCACATTTTGGCAGTCATGTTGGTGAGACATTACAGGTGTAACTTCCGACATTACTAGGAGACACACTCAGCAAACTCCCTGACCCTCTGGCTATTGCAATCTTTCTGGCCCCTCCCACCTCTACAGTGTTCTCTGAGCTATAAGTTCATGAGTTGTTTTGTGCACTGGGCTCCACAACCCTGCAGTTTGACTGGTTGTGGATCTCTGTTAAGGTCTCTGTTTGCTGCAAAGAGAAGATTTTATGATGATGAATAAGGACTATACTTATCTGTGGAAAAGTTAAATCTTGATTGCTGAGGTCACCATGTATTTCAGACACAAGGAACAGAGGCCACTGACCTGATAGTGACCTGAAAGCCTTGTACCCTAGGATTAGTTTTCATAGTACTAGAAGCCACCATGCCAGTTTCCAAAGGAGAAGGTAACCAACATTCCTACCCAGCTATAATGCCTGTGAGCCACAAAACCCAGCATGGAATGCTATCCCTAAGGCTTCACTAGTGACACAAATATCCTGGCCATAACCAACAACTCTCTGGTTGGACATAAGACATGCTCAACAAGAGAGAAATCATTATTGGCACACTGGAAACTTGGCCAACTAACTAGGGTTAGTGAAGTCGTGGATCATGGGGGAAAATCTACAACTGTCACTTAACTAAAACAGCATAATTCCTGATGGAATAAGGGATTCTTAGAGTGTCTTAAGCAGGGTGTTGATAACTCCAGATGCCCTATAGCTACCAGTGAAGGAGCCATTATGCAGGCCCACTGATGGGGACAGAACAGACTGGAGAACCAGTAAAGAGACTCACATTACTCCTTAAGACAGATGTGGGCCAGGCTACAGCCACTACATGGATATAGGCAGACACAACTGGCATGTCCTCAGAGCCCTGAAAAGAAATTTGGAGAGTGAGAAAAGTAGTCAGAAAGAGGAATCAAAGATGATTTATGCCATGGGCAAGATGATATATAGGTCATTTTGTCTGCAATCTTTTGAAATGTAAATCCTTAGAGAAACAGACACAAATTACTTTCAATGTAAGGACAATCTATCATTGAGTTTGTACATATTTGAAGGAGGGAAAGAAAATTTAGGAAGACATTGTATATATGAACACTACTTGAACTGTAAAATACACTTTACACAAAGACACAAAGTTTTGCCATGGTAGTTTTCAAAAATGTTATTTATGGACCAGAAAGATTGCCCAGGGGGGAAGATACATGCCATGCAAGCGTGGATATCTGAATTTAGATCCCCAGCACTCACATTAAAAGCCAAACATAGTGACTTTCTGCTGTAGTCACAACTCTTGAGAAGCAGAGACAAAAGATCAGTGGGGCTTTTTGTAGCAGAGTTGGCAAGCTCCAGGTCCACTAGGAGACTCTGCTTCAAAAACATGCAGGAGATGGATTGAGGAAGACTCAGCATATTCTTTGCTCTCCATATGCACAAGCATGGACCAGGGAGTGCATGTGAGTGTGTGCATGAACACACATAAGCAAATATCATTTATACCCTTTGAAAAGGACTCCAGAATTCACCAATTTACATTCCAACTTCAGTCAATTTTACTTATAAAGCAGATAACAGCCAATTTTAATTTAATTTTGCTCAAATGTTTATTTTTGGACAATTCAATGGACACATGCTGTATGAAGCAAAGAGTATGCATGCATGGTTTAGAATGAAAACTAGAAAGGACAGGAAGCTTTATCAGTTTGAGCTCCTTAATGCATGAGCTGTGGTTGTTTCCTTTAAGACACAGACACCATCGTCTGTTTACTACAAGTCTTTTCTGTGAATGAATTAACTGGCATGTGTATCTACTTTGGAACTTTCACATTTCTGATGATGTTTAGCCATGCATCACTGTCTTAAAATGGGTTACTCTAGCTATGATGAAACACAGTGACCAAAGCAACTTGGAGAGGAAGAGTTTATTTGGTTTACAGTTTCATATCACTGTTCATCATTGAAGGAAGCCAGGACAAGAGCCCAAACGGCAGAAACCTGGAGGCAGGAGGTGATGTAAAGGTCATGGAAGTATGCTGCCTATTGGCTTGCTTTTCATGGCTTGCTCAGCCTGCTTTCTTATAGAACCCAAGATCACCAGCCCAGGAATGGGTAGTGTCACCACCCACAATGGGTTGGGCCCTCCCACAGAAATTGCTAATTTAGAAAAATGCCTTACTGGCTTACCTACAGCCTGATTTATGAAGGCATTTTTTCAGCTGAGGCTCCCTCCTCTCAAATGACATTAGCTTGTGTCAAGTTCACATTAAATGATCCAGCACTGAAGGAAATGTAATATTTTCCCTCTGTTGGGGATTTTTAGGCCCATAAACAAACCAAACTTTAGTCAATCTAAGTAATCATTTTCTTAATCTTTTTCCCTGTTTTTTTCTCAGCCACCGGGGAACAAGAGGCTTTGGTTTATTTAAAAATTTATTATCCAATTTGTTATTCAAATTTTGTGATGAATGTTTCTCAAGATTTGATTCTCACTTTTTAGTTTTCTTTGCTTTTTCTTCTTATTGTTCCTTATTTGTTGCCCATGACATTTCTTTATTATGTATGTAGGATAAAATCTAAAGTGGCACATCATTTTCAATATTTTTTAAGATTCCTTGAGCAGCAGTTCTGACAGGGAGTGTAAAGGACACATAGGATGCTACCTCGATGTTTGATTTATCAATGACCCATTAGGTTATGTTGTTTAGAATCTGCTGTATCACGATGAATTTTATAAATACGAGCACGCATACACACAGATAATGACCATTTATCACCCCCAGCCAGAATGCTTTGCCAAGCTCTCTTTTCAAGGTTAATCAGAAGATAGATGAAAAACAGCTCAAAAACACTGGAATCTTTTAAAACAATAATTAAAAAAAAAAAAAAAAAACAGGTTAAATCTGGCTGAGATAACAAAGGATGTTGTTTAAAGGGCTTATTTGCTTAGAACGTTGACCTCTTGAGCATCCTAGACACCTCCCTGAGGGCAGAATCCTCTCATTATGCATGTCAAAAGCTCATTAATGATAGAGCAAAAAGAAGATAAATTACAAGTCAAAAAGGTGAGCTAGGTAAGGCCACAGCTAGCTAAGTGCACAACTTCTGATTTATGGATTTTGTGCTTGTTTTCTGTAAATGCATTGAGTCCCAAAGTGGAAGCTGCTCCCTGCAGAGGAGGACCTGGCCCTGCACAGCCATGGCATACTGACTGGGAAGAACAAGACAGTAAAAGACTGACTGGATGTTTACAGCTGTCTGCTGTTAAGAGTTTTCCATAGAGCAATCAGAAGGACATACAATCCTGCCCAACCCCCCACCCCACCCCCACAACCCGTTTTTTTTTAGAAGTAAGGCAATCAGCTAGAATCCTCATGCAGTTAAGAGATATTGTTGAGGAAGGTTAAGAACAAAAGCTTCTTGTTGTTCCTTTGAGACAGGGTCTCACTCAGTAGCTGTGGCTAGACTGGACCTTGCTGTGCAGACCATGCTGGCCTCTAACTCACAGAGTTCTGCCTGCAGTTGCCTGACTGGCATGAGATGTGTGCCACCAGTCCTGGCAACAAAATCTCTTATTTAGAAGACTCTATGGGCCAGTGAGATGTTTCAACGCCTAGCCATGAGCCTGATGACCTGAGTTTGGTTTCTGGAACTCATGTGGTAGAAGAAGAGAGAATGACTCCTGCATGTTACCCTTTGATATCCAAACATGCCATGTGACATGTGCCCCAGGAATAATAATGGATAAATAAATGCATAAATGAATAGATATAACAAGTTTCTTTTCAAAGGAAACTTTTAGAATGGTATTAGTTGGAATTTATATATAATGATGCATGCTGCATTCATACATATATTTTCAACTTGGAGACGTTAGTGATAATGAGATCCATTCCATTTATTCTTTATTTAAAATAGTAAGGGATATTGGATGTTTTGTGATATGAATACTGACCTAAAACATGGTATAAAATAGAATTACACCAATTGAATGTATACTCTATGTAAAGATAGAAGCAAGCAAGGGACATGGGCAAGTGGCAGAGGGTATGGAACATACTTCATAACTCCTCAGACCATTATTCCCACTTTGGATCCACAAACTCTATCTCCAAGAACTACAGACATCTACTTGGAGCTTTTATACACATGTACAAAAACACACTCATACTTCACACTCATGCCCACACAGAGTCATGTAAAGGAAATGGATCCTAAAAACTCAATAAACTTTTAACTGACAAAAAGGCAAGCTCATGCCTGGGTTTTATACAATTAGAAAGTCACTGATAGTAAGAGTTGGAAAAACACTGGGCTAGTGGTGCTAATGATTGTGGCTGAGTGCTCAGCACAGGAAGAGCTCCTCTGCATTACTCACAGGCATTGCATAGGAACAGCACCAATAATGCTCTTAGATAAGTGCTTGGTTGTCCACGTAAGAGATATAGAAACTGAGACAGAGAAGCTGATTGGTTAGTTTCTGCATAGCTGTTTATATAGTCCTTTGCCATTGGTGAAGTCCCATACTTGCTACTGCTGACTCACATAAAAAGAAATACAGGCATGTCAAACTCAACAGATTCATCCTTGATAAAACTAGATCATTTTAATTTCTGTCTGAATCAACAAAGTACTGATTTAAAAAGAAAAGAAAATCTGCTTTGTTAATTATACTGATGTAAAAATGAAATGGGTTGACTATTGAAATTCATAAGAAAGATTGGAAACACGGTGAGTCAACAACAGTTCTCTGAACCTGGTCTATGAAGTTAGCCTTCTGTGAGTGTCTGGAAAGGGGGAGATAGAGCAGCCAGTGTGAAACCAGCCAAGAAGGATTAAAATGGCGCTACAGGTTAAGACAAGGGTTACACATTTAGGCATCACCACCACAGAGGTGATAACTAGGGCGGTTCACAAGCTGAGATGATTTGTTGTCACAATAAATGCCATTGCACAGAGCATACACTAACGGTGAAGTGACTGTGAACAAGACAGTGAGTAGAAAATCTTAAATAATGTCAAGGTTGATAGACCAAAATGAGAAATAGTTTTAAGCAAGAGGCAGGTGTGACCCACATGGCCATCTGTAGAGGAAGTGAACATCTGTCATGCTGAATGAACAATGAAGTCTGGAAGTTCCTAGAATCTCAACACCAGCAAAGCCAACAGAGGGCACAAACCATTTCCAAGCTCAAGTTACCCTTGTTTATATAAATTTATAATTTGTCATGTTAATTACATGTACTTTCATAACTGTTAGACAAAAACATAATATTAGACCCATGGTATTTTGAGATATATTTATAGATTTGCACACATTGTTTAATATATAAATCATGCTAACACCATATTTCTTATGAAATAATTAAAGATCCTTTCCTTGTCCTTTTGGAAAAATATACCCTATTATTATAATTTGGAAAATAAATTCACAGGAATAAAATAAACTTCTAATATTTTTAAATTTCCTAGATATAATTTTAGATTAAATTTTAGTGGAATTGTCTCTGTAATAGTTTCTTTGGGTTTCCTGGAGTTTGCTGTATTCTGGTGACACACCCCCATGCAACACAAAGTGTGGTGGCCACATCTTCACAGTGGAATTAAGTCTCAGTTCTAATCAGGACTATTTGGAGCAGTCACTGGCTCTTAGGGCATAAATCAATTTTTGTGGCAAGTTGACAAGATTGAATTAAACCATTTCTAAGATGACATTCAATGGAAATCCTGTGTATGTTGTACATTTACTGAAATTAGTCTGTTAATAAGCATATACTTCGAATTTTTTTCATAAATGCAAATAGAGTGTTTATAAATTATTTTTATCCTTTATTATTAATAGCTTGGTTTTTCTGAACTTTTAAATAAGTGTCTATTTCCCTCATCTAGGGTGGAGTCAATGGATTGACTGGAGAGCTAGAATTTGGAGAAAATGGAGGTAACCCCAATGTGCACTTTGAAATTCTTGGAACCAACTATGGAGAAGAACTTGGCAGAGGTGTCCGTAAAGTAAGCCTAGACTTGCTATAAATTTTTTCTCTTTACTATTGTGGTTTTGCCATATAATTTTCTGCAGTGTGATCACAGTATCATTAAAATGCATGTGTTCCAAAAGAGAATGTGAGAGGAAGTTAGGAAGGGAGGACACACTTCAGACAGTGGGTCAGGGGCTTGGAGTACTTTTAGATACATAAGAAGTGTGGAACAATTAATTAGATTCATACTTTAGAATGATATAAAAGGCCAGGTAGTGGTGGCACAAGGCTTTAATCCCAGCATTTGGGAAGCAGAGGCAGGTGGATCTCTATGAGTTCGAGGCCAGCCTGGTCTTCAGAGTGAGTTCTAGATCAGTCAGGACTACCAGAGAAACCCTGTCTCAAAAAACCAATAATAATAATAATAATAATAATAATAATAATAATAATAATAATAATAATGTAAAGAAGGAAAAAATAGCATAGTACTTTCCCAGATAAATGGTATCACATTTCACTCATTATAATAATGCTTTTATAAAATGTTAAATTCAATATTTAGACAAAGCAAAGCTGTTTGACTTTTAGTTTGTAATGTGCACAAAATCAGAATAAGTATTTGGATAAGTTTAATATGGTAATATTGAAAGTCAGCTATACAAGGTGATATTACAGTAGCATATTGTGTGTGGCCTATAGTCAGGAGATGATACATGCAGGAAATGATCCTTAGTAAATTCTGCAGAGCAAAGAACGATGCAGATAAGCACCAATATGCTTGGTTTTGTTTGTTTGTTTGTTTGGTTGGTTGGTTTTTTTGACAGAATACCATGACTTTTGCTCTTGAAAGGAGAAATACAAAGGTCTTTGGAGAAATGATTCATTTTGTACTTTGAACTTGCCATTTTCACACATTTTTCTAGGGAAAAACTGATGGGGAATTTGTATACAGAACCAGTAAATATAATGGTCTTGTCTGAGGTTGACAGCATTGAGAATATCTGGTTCTGGACACACATCCTTCCTGTGCTGACATGTGTTCAGGCAAACAGACAAGTTAGGCATTGTTATTACTGGAAATAAGCCCTCAGTAAATTTATGCTGAGTTAAACCGTCTTGGTACACTTTAATCTTTGTTTGCTAGTGGAGAATTCTAACATACAGAAAATGGCATAAACACAGAATACTATAATGAAACCATCCCTGTTGTGGTCAAAAAGAAAAGCAGGCTCAGGAAACACCACCAAGTGCTCCCTAGATGGCAAGCCTGATCACAGAAGTGGAACCATTAGTATGAATTTAATGTGACCACTGGGCCATATTTTAACTTACTTGATCACCTTAGGAAGTAAAATTTGCCATTATCCAGACTTATATTGAGTCTCCCATATCTTTCTAGATTCTAGAAGTCTGTCTTGTTTGTCTTAATTCATCCTTGCTGGAGCATGTAGTAGAAATTCATTAATCTATATTGTTGCATTTTTTCTGTTGTGTGAATAGGCCAGGATTTATTACACCCTTTCCATTTTAGACTGCTATCAGTAAGGCAGTTATAATGTTCTTACATATATTTATTGGTTGTACTTGTGCATATTTTTTTGTGCGTGGAAGAGTAGAATTGTAATATACAAATGCATGCCTTGGACATTCCTGGATAGTATCAAATGCCTTTATTGAAATGTACCAATTTTCACTTTCCCCACCAGTAGAAAGTACGTTCTTGAAGCCACATGACCCACCATCCTGATTTGTCAGACTTCTAAGCTTCTGTGAATTTCTTGAGATAGTCGTATATCTTCATGATCTCAGTTTAAATTCTCTGACTATAAAACATTCTGCTTCCTATTATAGGCATTTCATTTTCTCTTTTACTCCATATCCCTTTAAAGTTTTATTATTTTTTTCTGTTTGATATCCTTTGGAAAGGTAGAGATGTCATTTGTTGTGTAGAAATGATATTTGGAGATGTATGGAGATACATGTGAACATACCAAAGATTTGTCCTTTGCTACTTAATTAAATTACAAGAATTATTTTTTCCCTGAAGATTTGGTTTTCATAATATTCTTAGCATATTTAAATTTGCTTCTGTTATGAATATTTTTCTATGATTGTTCATGTTTATTCTTATTCAAATGTCATTCTGTACTCTAGTCATGGATCAGTCAAGTATCTTGCCAAGGTTCATATTGTTCTGCCTTTTTTGCTCAAGTCTTTTGATACCCAACTAACTTTTTTGAATATATAGTATAAGAAAAAATGAAATTCCATTCAATTGCTATATGTTTGCAGTTGTTTTTAAATATGATTTAAATGCAATTGCCCCACAATATTAATATATTATGCACTTTGATAATTGTATTTACCAGGGTGATCTCCTCCTAGATGGAATTACAGGGTGTTTTTGTTACCCATAACATGGCCTCATCCTCACTTCCATTCTTATGACAGAGACATTATGCTTAGTCTGAGAGTTTATGTACACAGAAATGGAGAATGCAATATATAGTCATCGTACCTTCTTCCCTTAATGTAACTTTATGGTATATTCTTAATATATTTTAGAAATTTATTTGAGAGTTGCCATTTAATTTATATTCTATAACTAGAAAATTATGCATTTTAAATTTCTTTTTCTGTATATTGCTAACCCATTAAAATCACAGTGATATTTCAATTGAGTTTTATATCCACCTTTCTTGTTCAGCTTTTTAATTCTTAAATCACTTGTAGATTCTTGTTCATATCCTCCAGATTGTCCTATCATATGCATTTAATAGTAGTTGTTACCTCTTTTTTTGTAGTTTTACAACAATTATTAATTTTTTTTGTTTTTTTTTTTACTTTCAAAGTTTGTATATTCATTTAGTGTGTGAGTTTGTGTGTGTGTGTGTACATATACATGTATATGTGACCACAGTCACCTTTTGTCATCATAACATTTGTTTATAGCGCTCATTTTCTTTTCTACAGAATCCCAATTTCAATAAACTTACTGAATTTATGCATTCTAAATCTAGCTGTGTTAGAATCACAACCAATTAGTTTTGGATGTGGAGTTTAGTTTATGTGTGGAGCAGTTCCTTCGTACATTGACACAGGCAATGATGCTTTCAGAGATGCTTAGCAAGGAAAGCCTTGCCCTCCAAAATAACTGCAGCTAAGATTTACTAGGTGTCTGTCCAGAATTAGAGCTCCAGTCACTGCTACTCTATCCACATCTCAAAGAGAGTCAGTGGCTTTCTAACTGAGGAACTGTCAAGCTGTCAGCCTTTGTTGAGTGGCCAGGGGCTGAATGTGCATGATGCCCACATACTTATCGCCTCCAGCAGGGATCCTGTCAGATTTCCCAAACCAGGCAGAGTGTGTCTGTTAAGATTTGACCACAGTTCACAATACTAAATGTTGGAGCAGTCTGTACCGTGTTGGCATTATGTGAATGAAGACTTCATCCTCGTGGGTTTGATGAGAATGTGAACAGGATGAACTGTTACTCACCAAAATGAAGAGCTTTCCAATTTTATATTTTCTACATATTGTTTTTCTTGGTTAAATACCTTATGGATGTTTAACTCAGACAATAGCATCATCATAGTACCCTATTTGTCCTTGAGGAAAACTGAAGTGAAACGCAGAGCCAGTTTTTGAGGTCGTCAAGATTTTCTGTGGTTAATTTCAGTCATGTTGCTGTTCCCATTGCTTCATCTCAATCCAGAATTTTCAACAAAATTAATTGTAGCAGTAACATTGCATCAAAAAACCTAAAACTGAGTTTATAATAGAACTATAGGAAAAGAAAAGATTAGGCTGCATGAAAACATAAAGAATCAATGTGGTTTTCCTTAGAAGAGGAATTCCACCACAGCATTTGCTTGTCTGAATTTTTTGTTCCATTTGCCAGCACCACCCACATTTTATAGTGAAGGACTGAGTTCCAGAATTAACATATAACACTCTGAACTTAAGGTCTTCGAACTTGATCACAAAAGGAAAATAAGGTCAGGAAAAGTGGATTAAAGCTGGCTCCGCAGCCAATCTTACCCAGACAGTAATGCTTAGTTAGAGCAGTGGTTCTCAACCTTCCCAGTGCTATGACATTTTAATACAGTTCCTCATGTTGTGGTGACCTCTAACCATGAAATTATTTCCGATGCTATTCATAACTGTGATTTTGCTACTGTTATGAATTGTAATGTAAATATCTGATATGCAACTCTCAAGGGATCAGGACCCATGGCTTGAGAACTGCTGGCTTAAAAGCACTTTGAAGATGTTAACACTTTATGTTTTCACATAAGCAGCTGCAAGGATGCAGCCGAGGCTCTGAGCGTGTAGGTGCAGTGATTTCTCTGAAAGATTTGGACTCCTTATTCACATTCTCCTACACCAAAGTCACACAGAAAAGAACCATAGCTTTTCTTTATTTGCAAAGCTCATTCTTTTTTAAAAGACCACCATATAGATTATTGCTGGTTCATTTTTAATTAACTAACCTTTTACTGTCTCATATTCAGAAAGGTAAGGAAACATGATGGCCTCAAATGACTAAATGGCTAAGGATGAAACATTTCTCTGTATTCTTCAGCAGAGGATGTTCTGACCCTGACTATCTAGACAGCACCTTCCTTTTCTTTCTTTCTTTCTTTCTTTTTTTTTTTTTTTTTGGTTTTTCAAGACAGGGTTTCTCTGTGTAGCTTTGTACCTTTCCTGGAACTCTCTTTGGAGACCGGGCAGGCCTCAAACTCACAGAGATCCACCTGGCTCTGCCTCCCAAGTGCTGGGATTAAAGGTGTGCGCGACCACCACCCAGCTAGCACCTTCCTTTTCACATTATCCAGTCTTACGATATTTGTAGCAAACCAATAGCATATGTATTTGTACAAATAATCTTTGTGCATGTATTTATATGCAGATATAATTAAAATCTTTGTTTAGAGTGTCACCTTTTCCATTGCAATGTTACTTTATGAGATCAAAAATATCCTTGGCCTGCTGTATTGCCCAGGTCTATAGTACACAGTAGGTGCTATAGAACTCATAGAAAATGTTAATGAATATGTATGTATGTATGTATGTATATATATACACTATATATATATATATATATATATATATATATATATATATATATATATTACTGGGTCATGAAAAATAGAACTAATTTTGCATTTGTAGTTCATAATTACTTTCTAAATAGCTTAGACACATCGCGTAGTAGATCGGAAAGGTGTATAGCCTTTGCTGTCAGATATGCCTATGTTAAAGTTTTGATTCACTGACTGTGGCTCTTAGAACGTCTATAAAAAGTAAGCCTGGATTTCTAAGTCATTAATATAATATTATATCATTTTTTCCAAAGATTATAGTAAAGCTCAATGGAAATTGTTTTCAGATTATATGGTGAGAGATTTTTTAAATGTCTGGTTAAGAATAGACACTCCTGAGTTTCAAAGCAGTGCAAAATTCAGTTGCTGTTCTGACAAGAAATTGTCATATGAAGTGGGGAAAATTATTTCATTTTAGGTGTGATGAGCAGATGATTATACACAACACCACAGTGATAACATGCAGTATTCTGTTTTCTTTAATGTCTTTTCTGACTCAAAAATTCAACAAGTCCATCAATTAAGCTTGTAAGCCATAGTTGGAAAATGTATTAATTTTTACTTATTGGTCCCGTGTGTGTGTGTGTGTGTGTGTGTGTGTGTGTGTGTGTGTGTGCTAAGATCAAATCCAGGACCTGGTGCAGGCCAGGCAGGAGCTCTGTCACTGAGATGTATCTACACGTTTTACTGTCTTATTTGAACAGTGAATTTATGTCTTGAAAACTGTAGTAAACCCAGTAGCCTCTTTTTATGTCATCATCTCTTATATATAATTTATAATCACAATAAATTTGTTTTTATCACCTTCCTTCAAGAAATAGTCTGTATCACAAAGTGTTGTGATTTCCAGGAAGACTCATACTTTATGAAACTTTCAGCGTGTGTTAGGTTGTAAAGAATATTGATCAGAGGCATCACCTATGAAGAAGGAAGTTCCACTGTCTTTGAAGTATACCCTACAGGCAGATCTTTTTCTGCTTCTAAGATGTTCCATAGGCCATAGCTGGAGGGTGGAGAACATAGCTACTTGTGCTGGTGTCTAGGTTTGCTCCAGCTTTTCTAGAAGAGTTATTTGCTCTTGCACTAAGATCCCTTCTGCAGGAGTCCATGTTTAGGTAGGCAACATGTTCTGCCTCTTGAAGAGAGAGGAGACTATCATTTACGGAGGTTGGGATGATAGTGATTTCTCCATAACACAGCAGAGATGCCTGACAAAGATGAATTCCAGCACCAGGCTTTGATAGACATTTTGTGTGTGTGTGTGTGTGTGTGTGGAAGAACTACAAAATCTAGAAAGTTTACTTAATGTTATGATCAACTTCGTATGAGATGCCTGGATTACTGAAAAATATTGTTTTTTGATGTCACTGTTGGATCTTTGGTGAAGAAATTACATATAGTAGCATGAGAAAAAGACCTTCTTCACCCAGGGGAGTAGAAATCATCTAGTCTCTTGAGCTTCAAACTGAACAGAAATGCAGAAGAAAAGTAAATTTTAATCATGTTCAACCTGAGACAACCCCACATGCATCCCTCAGACAAATATTCCTCACTCTCACATCTCTGAAGTCCAGTTGAGAATTACACAATCTTTCTCAATGTTTGGGCCTTTGTGTGCATGGGTATTTTGTCTGCATATATATCTGTGCACTACATGTGTGCCTAGTGCCTCCAGAGGCTAGAACAGAGTGTTCAGTCCTTTGGAACTGGAATTACTGACAATTGTTAGTCACCATGTGGGTGCTGGAAATAGATCCAGAGTCCTTTGGAACAGCAGCAAGTACTCTTATCTAAGCTATCTCTCTATTCCCGTGTTTTATTTTCTTATGATTATGTACCAAAGGATTGCATATGTTATAATTTCTGTATAGAAAAACACAATATGTGTGGTATAGATTATTTTAATATTTTTTGAAATAAACTATTACAAGGGGCTATAGAGTTTAGAGTACCTGTTGCTCTTGGAGAGGACCTCAGTTCAATTTCAGCAACCACATAATGACTCACTACCATCTATAACTTCAGTTTCAAGATTTTAGAACCCTCTTCTGACCTCATAGTGCACCAGGCACATATGTAGTATACATATATATGTGCAGGCAAAACATCTATACACATATAAAATAAATTATAAATACATAATTTTTGTTTTTTGTTTTTCGAGACAGGGTTTCTCTGTGTAGATTTTCATACCTGCTTGGATCTTGCTCTGTAGACCAGGCTGGGCTTGAACTCACAGAGATACTCCTGGCTCTGCCTCCTGAGTACTGGAATTAAAGGCATGCACCACCACTTCCCGGCCATAAAATTTTTTAAGAAAGAAAATAAACTATTGTAAGAAAAATAGCTGCTATTTCCCTGCAGAACGCAAGATATGCTATGCTCATATAGATCCTCATAGGTTCTTTCAACATTTCTGGTCCATGTGCTGAGTGTTTGCTGGGATGAGCTCAATCATATAAGAGATAAATACACAAGAAGAAAGACTAAATTTCCTTCTATTCCACTAGACCACATCCAGAATGGAAGAAAAACATTTTCTCATCCCAGACTTTGGAACACACACACACACACACACACACACACACACACACTAAAATTCCATGCAATTCAGATTCACATGTGTAATATGATGGTCACTCTCAGTAAACAACTACTTTCTTAGCTTTGGTCATAAACTGTAATCACTGTACAGGAGTCCATATGAGAATAATGGTTTCTTAGAAGAAACCAGACTATGAAAATGCAAAAGGGAAAAGAGTTCTTCAACAGGCCTTGCCCCTTGTTGTGGTTGAGTCTGTAAGTGGTAGAAGCTCATTTTGAAGAGATGACATGAAAGTATCTAGTGTGGCTGCAAAGTGCCAGAAAGCAGAGCACTTTCCATCTATAAACTCTTAGCAGACCCATGTGTTACATTTGACATTTACAACATGGTAGGTTCAATAGACACACAATCTCAGGGGACTTCCATTCTCCATCAGATCAGACTCCCAGCACTCCCCCTACCCCCAGCTGCTCTGAAGTCTGTTCAAATATTGTGTATGTATCTTCTAATTTTCTCGGCTCATCTGGTTTCCTGAAGGAGGTTATAAATGATCCTGGTACAAGGCTGGATTATCTGCACTGATAATGAGCATAAACTTTGTACAGTCCTAGGCACAGAATATGACAGCACTTACCAGTAGAGCACTGCGACCCATTGGTTCGGGATAAGAGTGGCACCTGCCATTCAAAGTAATAGTGTCTGTATTGGTGATGAAGCAGGCTATAATCGTGGTTTTTAGCAACAGTTGCTAGACTGTTTTTTCTGCCTTCTCCACTTTTCAGTAATTTTATCATTTTTTTTAATCAGTACATCTAACCCACTGTAGCTAACATGACACCACCATTAATACTTGAATCTTAATTAAGGTGCTCTATGGTGATGGAGAAATGATTGATACTTGCCCCTCTGATTTTGCAAGTCATTATCCTATTAAGAACTTCCTTTTCAGACTTTGGGGTGACTTAAATGTATATTCTTATCCCTTTAAAATTTAAACCATTAGTAGTTTTTTTTTTCTTCAGAAAAAGATAGTAGATTGCAATAAAAATAAGCAATCCATATGTTTGAGAGAACAATATGTTGGTTTTATGCTGGTATGTGCAGTATGTTATTATTATATACATGATGCTACCTATATATTGTTGTTGTTTTTTTTTTTACTTTTATTGATTCTTTGTGGATTTCACATCATGCATTCCAATCCCACTTATCTCCCTGTCCCCTCGAATCCACCTTTTGCCCTTACAACTTCCCCAAAACAAGACCAAATTAAAAAAAAAAAAAAAAAAGCAAAACAAAACAAAGAACCAAAACAAAAATTAAAAACAAGAAGAACTTGTGGAAGCTGTAGTGTGGCCCAGTGAGTCACACAGTTTCCCATTTAGTCCATACATCTTCACTTGTGTTGTTTGCTATGAGTCATTGGTCTGATTCAAGGTCTCTGGTTTCTGCTTCACCACCTATAATGGACCCTCACTGGAGCTCCTCTTAGGTATCCTACTGTTATCCTGTGTCATGAAGATGCTACTATTGTGGATTTGTCCCCTACATCTTCCCTGGGCAAAATAGTAGAGATGGCCCTGGTGATATGAGTGAGGACAACCTGGATCTAGCCCTGCTCCTTGCTGTAGGCTGAGTTGGATATTCTAGCCAAGGTAATGGGAAGAGTGCATCTGGGTAGTGATGATGAAGGAAAGCTTAAGAGCTGACCAAGCCAACTACCACCCAGGCCCAGAACCAGAGCTATGAATACGCCCACTCCAGCAGCCAATGACTCTAAGAACTGGTGGAGCATGTTATTTTATACACAGTAGAGCTATGTCGTTCAGAACGTAGCTTGAAATTTTCAAAAAACTTGGAGTATTTTCTTACATGGCCATGACTGTCTATCTGTCATTATAACATTGTTTCGAAGGAAAAGACATTTAGAAGTTCAATGTACAATACTTTTTATTGAGACTTTAAACCTATACCCACAATTAACATGAACACATTTTATTTATACAATGGTACATAGTTTTGAAGATGCAGTTTCCCCTTTAGTCATGTCTTTGAAAGGCATGGAAATATGCTGCCTAGAAAAGCAGTGTTGATTTGCAGCTGTGGGGCAATTAGTAGTATTTCTTTCTGTCATTTTCACTGTAGTTCTGTATTAAGGTGTGGCATATTTAAATTTCTTTTTGTGCACATTGAGGGAAGAAAATATTAATCAAGACTTATTAGAAGTTATCAAGGATTAACAGAAACAGTATATGATTTCTCACTCTAATACCACCTTGCATTCATAGATAATTCTGAAAAACTGTCTTCCTAATGGTCAGGCACAGAGGTCATTTTGTTGATACCCAGATATTATCTACAACACTAGACTATGCAATGCATAATGTTATTAGAAGCAAGACTAAGGGGTATTCTGACAATTTGTAGTAGTATCCAGTAAATAGTTCAGATTTTAAAGTTGAAAATGACTTTCTACTATGAAAATTTTATCAATTTTTAACTTTATTTTTTTACTTTTGATTAGTATATGTTCATGTGTATAACATGGGTGTGAGCACTTATCACAATTTTTTATAAACTCCATAAACTTCTAAAAGCCAGTTTTTCAAGGTGATAGTGTCAAGGTAGAAAATATATTTATTACAAAACAAAGTCTCCACATTAAGATCGCACAAATGCATCTATTATCTACATTTATGCTCATGAGAAAACCCATAAAAACAAAACCATAATATATAAGCAAAAGATCTGTAAGGAAAAAAATGCTCAGACACAGCTTTGTGAAGTGAAAAAAAAAAAACAAACCTTCAAAAACATCATCTAGGAGTTGATTTTTGTTGTTCATCTACTGCCTGGTATGGGGTCTGCCCTTAACTGGAGTTTATGTACCCAGTGAGACTCCTCTGGAGAAAATTAATATATCCTTTGGGAGCAGTTATCAACTGGGCATAGTTCTGGGTTAGGAATGGAGGCCTGTGTCTATTTCCCCTCTTAGCACTAGGATCTGGTTAGGCCCAGACGTGAGTAGCCCTGTGAATGCTGCCACAGTCTGTCTCTATAAGTTCATGCGTGAGTCAGTTCTGTTGGCTTGTTTCGTTGGTGTCTTTAACTTTACTGGCTCTCACAATTTTTCCACCTCCTTTCCTGCTGAGGGGCTCAGGGATTTGATGGATATATCTCATTAAGGATTGAGCCTTCCAAGGACTTTCACTTTCTGTACTTTGTCCACTTGCAAGTGTCTGTATTTGTTCCCAGCTACTGCAGAAAGAAGCTTCTCTGATGATGGCTGAGACAGATATTAATTATGAGTTCATCAGACCATCATCCAGAGTCACTTTATTGCTACATTTCTTTAGCAGAATAGGAACGGTCTACGTAGTCTCAGGTTCTTAATCACCCGGGCAGTGGGTTGCATCTCATGTAGTGGGTCTGAATGCCAGTCAGATAGTGGTAGTATACACCCACAACTTTTGTGCCACAATTGTACCAGTGCATAGTATAGGCAGGTCACCATTCAACTGTTCATACATTTCATCAATAATCTTACCAAGTGGTATTAGAAGCTGGTTCTGTTTAGAGCTACTTCCAATGTGAGATAAAGAGAGTGCTTGAGTAATTGGCAGCACTTTATCAATCATAGGGATTCAGTTACAGTGAAAGGTCTTTAAGTTCATTGGCAGTAAGTTTGACTTTTAGAATTCAGTAAATATACAATTTTCAGAATTATTAAATTTTATTATCATTGTAAATAGCATTTTTGAAGTTCTTTTTTAAAAATCAAGAGTGAGAAGTGAATCTTATTTTAGCACAATCCAACAAACACTTGGATTAATGTGGACCACGCTTTGAAATGTGTAATTAGTAAAATGAGGGCATCTGCCTGAAGGTAATCATCAGGAGTAAGTGACTGGACCCTCCCCCATGAGAATGGCTCTCATCACTCAGACATTTCTGAAGAGTTGTTCAGTCAGAAGCTACAGAAGGTTGTAAGACCCTGGAGTACCTGAATAAAAGCAGTTTTGTGCTTTAAATGGAAATGTGTTGGAAATGCTTTGCCGGGGAATTTCTTCTCTTTACTCTTTCAAGGTTGATATGAATCATATCTGGACTGAGATGAGAAATCATTCAGTCCCAGGCTCAGACATTTCAGAGTGGCTGATTGTAGTCATCTGGAGCAATGACATGATTTGAATAAGTACACTTCCATTAAGCAGGAGAAAGTTTTTGTTCAGGGTTATGGAAAATTGTCATACTCCTCCCTCTCATGGAGAACACATTGTATTAATGTATAATTTTCCTTGCAAAGAAAATCCCGAAGTGTACAATTATTTTCAGGAGAAACACATTTATAATGTAGGGATGGGTTCTCATCCTAAGTGACTTTTTAAGGAAAACCATAGAATAATTTCTATTTCACCTTCTCTGCTTTTCTGTGACTTTAGCAATTTGTTATTCCTAGACATCATTCCTTTTCTGTTCAAATAGTATTAGACAAATTATACAAATTTTACTGTACTTTGTGTTTTATTATCTTATGAGGTAGATCTACACTTTGAAATACAGAAACATATCAAAATTCCTCTTAATAGGAAAATTTCTTTACTTACCCCCAACATTAGAATAAAACCAAAATTTAGAGACATAATAGCAAAGTTTGGTGTAACGTCTCTACCTTCCGAGTATAAAGTAGTTTGGAGGATTTTGTTTCTTGCCTGGGGAACCTTTAGTTTGTTAAAAAAGACTAAAGCTCAACTCCTAGATAAATGCCATCCCATTTGGCTGTGTCTTCTCCTTCACCCAGTAAAGGTCTGTGCATTTTCTTTCTTTTCCTGTAGGTGCAGAATCCTTCTCCAAATATATTTATAGCTATAATTTTTCCGAGAGCCATCCCCATTGGTAGACAGGTCCCAGCAGAAGATGTAAGGAGTTGGCAGGGGGTAAGGGGTGGGGGAGAGATGAGCCAGGCCATAGTGGTGGTGAGAATCTTGCAGCCTAACTGACTAGCAGCCAGAGTGCTTCTTTATTTATACAGAATTTAGTAAGCTGGAATACATTCATGATGTTTCAAAACATAGATCATATCACTTTTGTTTTTGGACATGTGTTTTACTTCCTTTTGTTCATCTTTTAGTCATCATTAATAAACCATGACAGAACAGAGTTATCATTTCCAGTCATTTTTCATAAAGTTTTGACATTATTAATAAACAGAGTTATCGCTTTTACTCATTAATACCATAACCCAATTTTTAAGAATCTAGAGGCAGATGACAGCCTGTTCTCAGGCTGGTAGCTTTTGTGGGTACAAGCACATTAGACCAAAACAAAATCTTCAAGCCAGTCTGAGCATATTGCCATGCCCCAAGTAGTGTATTATTAACTCTAAATGGTCAGTGTGCCCAGGACATATCTCAGTCCAAAGCTGCTGCAGTTATTATCCAAATTCTGGCATAATACAATGTTTATATTTTCTATCCATATGGAATTTGTCTATATGTCTAATCCTGGCATTCTAGTGTTCCTTGGTCATATGACACTACAGTGGCTCTGCATGTGCTAACTTTTCTAAGAAAGGGAGGTCCTGACATCTCGTTCTTTCATCATCTTTCCATTCCATACTTTGTTCATCAATATAAGTCTCTGTGTAGGGCTGACACAACTTCATCTAATCTAACTTTGTTGCTGTGTATGCCACATAATTGCCTGAGTGTATAGCGGGAAGAGGTTTGTAATCTGATTTTTGGCCAACTCCTTCAGCCCACTGAATCTTGTTGACCTTTTTAAGTTTACTTTGTTTTGAATATCTTGTTTCTGAATAAGTATGGGGACAGATGTTTCAAGAGTGTCTCATAGCTTCATAAAGAGACCTCTGACTTCGTTATGTACACCACAACCTCTAAAACATAAAGAAGACCTTCAAGTAAATAAGGATATCTCCCTAAAAGCAGGAGGGGTAGTATGTTCAGGACTTTCCTGGGTAAGCTTAGAAGCAGTACTCTTGGGAGAAGGCATATTTGATTCATAAGAAATTTCTCATCAATCCAATATCCCCAAATTGCAGAAATAATAAAAGTCTCCCAAGTATGCAACAGGTGGAGATGAAAACCAAAGGTGACATGGCAGCCATCATGTGGCTTAGCTTTGCTAGATCTTTGTCAAGCAGCTGCGCAGGCTTTATGATTTCTGCCATCCCCATCAGATATGGCTGTGTCATAGTTCTATCACATTTATATATGAATGTGAAAATGAGCCAGATAACTTGTATATATTTACTGTGTGCCCTGACATGAAATACAAACAAATAATATATCCTGATATTTCTTTGGCTTTTATGTCTTAACAGTATTGTAGCATAACATATAGATAGCAAAATTCATTCAAAACACCAGTAGTTTGTTACATACTTTCATGCTGGCATTATGACCTCATTAAACATCTGATTTTGAAAGACTGCTTGCTTTTGATACATGTAGAAAAAACAAGATATGTGAATGATACTAGGAAAGGTTCAAGAGATTTAAGGTTTTCCAATTAGGTCTAATAACAAGTAGGAAGTGGAAGAAGCCCTTTCTGGATGCAGTGAAAGCAAATAACAGGTTGCCCCAAGCAATCAAAGCTCTGTCCGTAGTAGCAGCATCAAAAACAGAAGTCACATTAAAGCTAAGATGGATCCAAGAGGCTAACAAAGGTTCTGTTGTCTGCCATGCCTTGTTGTGGCAGTTAGATCATTAAGAGCAGAGGATTCTGCAGCAGTGACAGTATGACAGGTGTCTATAATATAGAATAATAGCTATATTATAACCAATTGCAGGTCACACTTTTAAACAGTATTTTTCTCATAAAGTCTGTACTTCATGACGAAATATAGTCAAGCAGTGATATTCTTTACTGTTATCAAAAGGATAACCAAGTGGCCTCAGATACTATAAATAAGTTGGACAGAGATAAACACCAAAATTTCTCTGGCAGTAAAAAAATAAAGTAGTTAAGAAAACTGTCATTAAAAAAAAAAACTAACAAATTAAAATTCTTTACGTTAAAAAGTAAATGATATTAATATTATTTTCATGTGATTAATGGCAAGCATACAGAGCAAAAAGAAGAGATAATGCTGTTTAGTATGAAAAGGAAAGAGCATGATGTGCGCCAGGCTCCCTCCGTGTGTGTGGGTACAATAGACAACCAGAGTGTCATCTTGCCACTTGGGTCCATAGAAAATGACAGCCTGCTGCTGTGAGCTGAATGCAGTCGCCCGTGGACAACAGCTGTGCAAAGCATCTAAACCCACTGCTGACTGCTCCAACTGTAACTGACGACTGTAGCTGGCGCATGCAGTCACTCATCGGCTCCACTCTTCTCTTACCAGAACGTGTGTGTGTGTAGTGAGGTAGTCGAAAATGTCCGATAATAGCAGTCTACTGGAAGAAGCTGGCACCAGCTCAAGAGTATGGCTGAGAAGTGATGTG
The DNA here is from genome assembly GCF_903995425.1 of Onychomys torridus. NCBI lineage: Eukaryota > Metazoa > Chordata > Mammalia > Rodentia > Cricetidae > Onychomys > Onychomys torridus. The sequence goes on from NC_050445.1 coordinate 20,079,044, forward strand.
TAGACATCTTATCCTTAAGGTCATGATGCCAGAAAAGATAAAACCTCACAGAATGAGAGAATGGTCCAAAGTAGAAGAGTCAAATGCATATGCTTGCCTACTTCCTTCTTTCACTCCAAGTAGGTCTCAGTTATATTCTTAGATTGTAAATATTTGACCAACTAATATTCTATGAATAAACTAAAATATTTATGATAGTCTACATGGAAAGAAAACTAGTTAATTTGCTTTTGCCTAATGACTCCTTATCCAGCAAGGTTCTGTAAGGAACAGAACTGATAGAATGAATATGTACTGTAGCATTTGATCTAAACCAAAGAGCCAGGAGAGAATATGTGTTCTCAGGGGGGCTTTGGGAGGTTGGCTTATCCCCCTCCCACCATGTGGGTGGAGTTATCAGCAATGGGTATTTGCATGCTAGAGTGAGAAAGAGAACCTGTTAACTGCTCAGTCCACAAAGCTGAAGCCGCCCCAGTTCCAGGCTGGTGCTGGATACTGAAGATTCTTGGGTAGTCAATGGTTTTCAGTTTACCTTGAAAGGCCCAAGAAGCTGGGTTGTTGTGTTAGCCAAAAAGAACAGCAGCAGAGAATGACACACTCATCAGCAAAAAGCAAGGGCCGTCCGTGAGCAGCAGCTCTGCTTTTCCCTCAGACCTTTTCATAACCAGGCCATTGTCAGAAGGCGAGGTCCATTCCAGGGGAGAGTTTCCTCCTCTTGGTTAATCTTTTCCCAGAAATGCTGTGGCAGACCAACCAGTAGCCATTTCTCTTTCTTGATTTCAGGTCCAATCAATTTGACAATCAAGGCGAACAATCTATTACAGACCCCTTGCAGAAAGGAGTAAGATTCTGAACTGTAAAGGGATCTAAGTATCACTAGATTTTCAAGTAGCGATAATTGCTGCATGCACAAAGCATCAATTAATCACAATTAGGCATCAAGAGGGACACAAGTTAATCTATCCCTAACTAGGTTTTCAGGGTGCCAAGAAAGAAATCAGAGAAATGTATACTCCTTTAAAATATAGAAATCTTGATTTCTGAAATCACTTCAATTAAATACAAATGTCAAATCTCATCAAGTACACACTTCAAATGTATTAATTTAAGACTTGGCAATATTTCACTGAAGAAATTTGGAGACATAAATGGCAGAAATAAATCAAATGTTTATGACCATGAAAGCCATTGTATTTTTGTGGACAGGTTTGATTACCAGGATATATTTAAGCAAGGGAGGGTGCTGATGAAGATATTCAGTCATGTCTGACCCTGAATTTCACAAGAACTGTGGCTGTAATGATCACATCATGAGACTTCATATCTATATTTTCTTAACTCCTTCAATAATAGTACATAGAATAAGTATCCTCTTTAAATGTATGTTTCCAGTGTACTGAGACTTCAGTTTTCTCAGTTCTTTGAAGATTAAATTGAATCTAAGGTTTTGCACTAGTCAGTTTTCCACCACTATTACACAATAACACTAGTATTTCAAAGAAGGAACGTTAATTTGGCTGAGAGTTGGAGTCATTTTATCCTACTGCTTTTAAGCAAGATTGAAGCAGGTGATCATCGTATGAATGCAAGTTACAATAAAGCCCATTAGCTTCACAGGTGCATGAAAAGGAAAGAGAGGGGCTAGAGATACCAGTATTCTATAGCCCCTTCTAAGGCATGCCCAAAGGATCTAATTCTTCCTATGAGGCCATGGCCTTTGCAGGTTCTTCCACCTTCTCATAGGGTTAAAAACAAATATAAAACACTTTAGAAACAGTTATTCTTAAACTGCTACATACATTTATTCTCCAGGATGATTTACAGGTTAATCTAAGTCTACATACTTGTTGGCAAAATCTTAGGACATAAAAAGAGAAATTATTCATAACCTACTCTCCTGAAAAAAATCGTTATTACTATTTAGTGGTTACCTCTCTCATTTTCCCAAGCTTGATACAGGATAACTCTATAGATTTGCTTTAACATGTGTGTCTTTGGAGGACAGTCCAGATCCAAACTGTAGCAGAATTCTGGAGGTATGTCCTAGTTAGCTTTCACTGTCAACTGGACACAGCCTAGAGGTGTGTGACTGGAAATCATTAATTAAAGAATTGCCTAGGTCAAATTGCCTCTGAACACGTATGCAGGGGTGATGGCCTTGATTATTATCTGATGCAGTAGAACCCTACAAGCTGTGGATAACATCCCTAGCCTGGTCCTTGGCTGTATAAAAGATAGCTAAGTAGGCATAAGCCTGGGAGTGAGTGAGCCAGAAAGCAAGCCAGCAAACATCTTTTTAGCATGGTTGCTGTCCCAAGTTTCTGCCTTGACTTCCATCAGTAATGGACTGTAACCTGGAGTGTAAGAAAAATTAAACACTTTCATCTACTGGGTTTCTTTTGGTCATAGTATCACAGCAACAAACACCAAACTAGAATAGTGTGTGTTTTTAAAAGTTAGTACATTTCTGTTCCCACTGACATAGTTAAATGAATAAGATAATGGATTAAAATAATAAAGCTTATTGATCTTATGATACTAAGATTTGTGGTTCTCTCTTTTTTTTCTTCAGAATTTATTTATTTATTATGTATAAAGTGTTCTGCCTGCATGTCAGAAGATGGCACCAGATCTCATTACAGGTGGTTTTGAGCCACTGTATGTGCTTGCTGGGAATTGAACTCAGGATCTCCCAAGAGCAGCTAGTGTTCTTAAGCAGTGAGCCATCTCTCCAGCCCCCTCTCTTTTTCCATATGTGTAAAGATTCTGGTGGTTTTGTACTTTGTATGGGATGTATATGTAACAGATATTGGCTATGAGATTATTCTAGGATGGGGCAGGTTGGATGCATGGGATGTATATATACATGCAAGATCATGTTAGCTGTGATATTGTTCTAGCATGAAACATGATTATTCTGTAACATAAATAAATGTTTTCTTTAGAGTTAAGTTGCTAAATGCTTTCTTTAGAGTTAAGTTGCCATATTGAATACATGGTTTTAACTAGCATTTTGATCAAGTATAAAATCTAAAGTTTATTAAAAAATAGATTTTACTTTAGGAACAAGGCTTTCTTTATATTCTAAATTACTTTTTTAAAGTTTCCATGTAATCCCTGCAAATGGTACTGATGTAATCTATTATATGTCAAATTTTTAAAATGTAAAGATCTGTTTAAAAGAATAACCCCACATAGAATATTCTGAAATAACACAAATAGGATCATGTAGGTACTTTTTATTAGAAGTTAAAGAATGACAGCCTCTGCATAACATGGTCTTAAAATAATGTAAGTGCAGGTAAATGTAAGTGAGAAATATGAAAAGAGAACTACAGAATCTGCTAATACTCATCCTCAAATGTCTGACTATATGTCATGGCCTCTGGTGACCACTGAAGGCTGAAAACATGTGCCCAATGTTCTATATCCTGGTGGCCAGTTCTGAACACGAGTTTCTAAGTGTCCAGCTATCACCTTTCTGCCCCCACCTGGAGGTCAGCTGAATGCTGATTACTCATTCCTGGTAGAAAGAGTAAGAATGTTAAAGGCTGGTCTTTGAAACCCGCTCCTCTCAATACTGAAATATAGAAGGTAAAGCACATTATTTGGCATTGGAAATATCTCCATAGGCTTGTATATTTGAACCATTGGTCCTCAGATGGAGGAACTGTCGTTCGAGGTTGTTAAACCTGCAGATGAGGTCTGGCTAGACAAAATGTGTGGCTGGGGCTGGCACTTGAGTTTATAGCCCAGATCTATACCCTACCATAATGTTTCTGAGATTTCTATTTTCTTCAGATATGAGCAAGAAGCCTCACACTCCTGCCATCTTGCTTTCCCAACCAATGTGGACTATACTCTCTAATACAAGCCAAGAGAGCTTGTTCCCTTGAGTTGCTTCTTGTTAGGCATTTGGTCAGACTGACAAGAAAACTAGTATCGATGGGATTGTAAGAAGTGCACTTCAGAAATCTTACCTAGTTTGAATCATGGTCATTTGATGCTGTTTCTAGCTGCAATGTTGGCCATTCAGGAAGCCAAAGGTAGCTGCCAAGGCTAACACACTGCTCTGTAGCCAGAAGCACTCTTTCCTGACAGCAAAGAATGATGAGACCTAAGATGGTGTGCTCTTTGCTCTAGTGCACTGTGCCTGCAGAGGATTCTGGGAGATACTGAAACAGTTTCTATGTGGCCATCTGTCTACAGGGGAGTGGATGTCCTATGAACAGTTTAGGTTTGTGACACTTACTTTCTCTGTTGTTTGTGTCATTGTGTGGATGCAGCTGAGGGGTAGAGTGTGACCCAAGCACAGACTTTTTTTTATAAGTTTCTCAATTGATTAAAAAAACAATTATAAAATACCTTGGAAACAGACATTCTTAGACTTCTACATATATTTATTCCCCAAGGTGATGTACAGGATTATCCAAAATTGGCATACTAATATATATATGTGTGTGTGTGTGTGTGTGTGTGTGTGTGTGTGTGTGTGTGTGTGTGTATATGTGTATATATATATATACGTGTGTATATGTATATATATATATACATATATATTATACACACACATATGGATGTGTGCATGTATAACTAAAGTGTTTAAAATGTATTTTATTTTTATAATTTTATTTCACTTTGCAATTGCAGTGGTAGCTATAGAGAGCCCTGATAAAAATGTCATTCCTCAAGCTTATGCACAGAAGGCTGGGCTCTGGATCCAAGTACCCCTCAAAATTAAGTGAAATGACTTAACACATAAAAATGGAAAAAAGGAATACATTCATAATATTGACCAAAACTGAGGAGAAAACTTCAGTCTATATCTACCTTGCCAAAAGCAGCATCAAAACCTATAGAACTTGGGAGCCAGGTAGCAGGTGACTTAGTGAGTAAGACACCTTACTGTCGACCTGAGACCTGAGTGTATTCCTGGGATTTGCTTGGTAGAAAGAGAGAAACAACTCACATAATTGACCTCTGACCCCTAACATGAATGCCATGACACATGCACGTGAAATTAAAAACATAAAATATTAGTAAACCTTACATAAAAGACAAAAACAAAAGCCAGGGAATAGTTGTAGTCCTGTTTGTCATAACAGGGAGATATCTCTTTCTCCTGATCCCAGGGCTAGGACTTCCGGTCAAGCTTTCTCACCCCAGCATGGTATTACCTGCACTAAGATGGGGCTGGAAAGACCGTTTTGCAAACGCATGCCTTTGCTAAGGCCCAGAAGTCAGTCCTGAGGACTGACATTCTTGCAAACCTGGGGAAGGTACAAGTATTCACAGAAGCTGCCGTTCATTTGCTGTTTGCACAGAACCAGCACATATTTCCCTTTCCTTTTTAAACTATGAGTTGTCGTCCCCTAAGCAGATTGTGTAGTTCTTACCAAGTCCTGTGGGGTCATTTCAGGCCAAGGATGTCTAACTTTTGCCATTTCATCATATTTTCTTAATTTATTTTGTTTTCACATACAAAAGATAGTGATTTCAAAAATGCCAAATAGCTTTCCTCATAAGTTCTTCTATTGTTTTCCACATGAAGACCTTGCGTGGGTGAAGGTAGATTCACAGCATATCTATCTTGTACCCTTTACTGCTTGAATATTAATATAAATCTTTTCAATCAATCTAGAATTTCTTATGTAATTTAAATGAAAAAAATTAAATGAACACAATTCAATGTGCTGAAAAAGGCACCCTTTCCTGTTGCCATCAGTAATTGTATTGTCTATTTTTCAAAAGCCAAATGCTCCACTATATTATATTTGCATCAAATGGCTGACTCCCCAGCCTTTACAGTTTCTTGCCCTGTGCCCTCTGCCTTGAGAATCATCTCTCAGATCCAGTTTGCAGACTCTCTTCATTTGCTCATTACATATTTGCATCTTTTCATCTTTCCTCTAGGTTCCAGGATGAGCAATTTGAAAAGATACTGTCAGAACGAAGCAGGAAGATAACAACCCCTGTGAGGAAAGCCGCCAATGTCCCCTTCCAAAGCAGCTAGTGTGGCTTGTGACAAAAACTCCACAGCATTGTAGAGAAATACACTTATCTTAATTGCTATAAAATTGGAGCATAAAAGTCAACTGAAAGTGACTTCAGTTCATTAGAATGCATTTCATAGATTTAAAACATGTCGGGAAAGAGGCCTGTTTTGTGTGGCTTGTAACTGTTATCTGATCAATGATGAGCCTTCTTGCTGAACTCACTTCTTGTCTGGTTAAAAAATGCAAGTTTCATTCTAGCAGCTAATGACTAGAATTCTGTGCTGAAGTTAAATTTATAGGGGAAAAAAGTTTTTCCCAGAGAAATATGCAAACAAAATGTTATTATCTTAGTCCTATTTATAACTTTGGCCACATACAATATTGAATGCAATACCTACAATTACTCTTCATTAAAGATTTCACTACAGACCCAGGAGTTTAAATAATTTATAGGCACAGTAATGGTCCTGTCATTTTAAGGAAACTGAGTTCTTTATTTCAGGTAGATTGCAGTATGAACCCATCTGCATAAGGTCACAACAAAATTATGCTTAACAAGGTGATGATTAGACCCCTTCAAGTTTTGAACAGTAGCAAAGTAATCTAATTTTTAATTTCAGCTCAAGCTTCCTAACTAAACAAGTGCCCGGGAGGGTGCATGTTAAACCTATGACCGAGAAGTCTTAGGTAGCTCACATCTGAATCTCTCATATGAAGCGTGGGAACCTGAGGAAATGTGCTTCATGACTGGCACCAGCTTTCTGAAGTCACACAATTCCTCTTTCTTGAGATGCTCTTTCAGTGATTACAGTTAGTACTGGGCCACACTGAGGTTTCCAAGAGATGTTGCACTTAGGTTTAAATACAATTGGTGATAGTTGATACAATTTAAATTCCATAAATACCTGGCAGTCTCTTTGGGATTACAGTTTGTCTTGTTGGTTCCTTCATGAAGCTTCTCAGAGCTCAGCAGGGTTTTAGGAACCTTTACCAAATCAGGAAGTAGAAAGATAAGGTCCATATTTGCCTGTGTTGAGCCATGAAGCATTTACCCATCCCAATAAACTCATATCTACTTATAGCAGTGGGAGCTAGTGTTCTCTTCTCTAAGACATCAGAAAGGTCCTCACCTTATTCTCTACTTCCTAATATCACCAAATAGCCCAACTGAGAGCACTCTTTAGAATCAGCTTGTCGAAGGAATGTCAGGAGATGAGTTTGGAAACATGACAATATTCTATACAAGATCAACTATACGAAGACTTTAACACTGCTGTGATGGAAAGGGAGTAAAAGCAGTATCACCTCTCCATATATCCCATTAGCTAATTGTTTTAAGTATCCAAAATGGTACCACTGTTATTTTACACACACACACACACACACACACACACACACACACACACACACACACACACACTGTGAAAGGGAGAATTGTGCTAACCAAATTGCTCCAACCAGAATTCTTTCCCTTGGGGAGTTTTAGAAGAGACTATTTAGAAAGGTATCTCTTTCTTCTAGATTCCAGTTTTTAAAAACTAAACCTAGATCCACCTTTAAAGTACAGCCAACATCCCTTGAGAAGGAGAAACCATGGAAAAATTCCAAATAGTGTTGAAGCAAATTGTCCCCAGAAAGGATTGAGTTTCTATAGTCAGAACCTAGCTTGTCATGTACACTGTTTAATTTGATTAGTATAGGTATTTGGAAGGAAGTTAAAGTTTGTAATTTCATTTTAGAAAAGGGCCTGACAATCATTCCTGATATTTAAGCCTCATTCATTTCTTCAGTCAACAATCATGACAATAATGTTCGCAATGCTCATTAAACTCTGGGTGCCACTCACTGTTCTAACCCTTTCAATAGCCACATCAGGTTGGCTACCTTGATACACGCGTATGAAGTATAATTTAATCAACCTCTCCATAAACTACAGATTTAATATTGAAACTTAGAGCTGTCTAATTTGACAAAATGAGCCCTTAACCTGCCTACTCTTTGCCTGTTCCAGTGTGCCTGATAATATGCAGTGATGGAGAAAGGAATAAGGGACATAAAACGTGCAAGAAGTATCTCTGCTTCTCAAACTATAATGTGATGATAGACATAGGTAAACCTACAAAGCAGCTCGCTATATAATATATAATATTATATTATAATATATAATAATCCTGTTGCCATACACAACAGAGATTTACAATTTATTTTATGGTTTAAAAGACTTGAAATCCAAGATCAAAATGCCAGCAGGCTTAGTGGCTGATGATCTTTTATTCCTTTAGATAAAAGATAACCAATTTGCTGTTGTGTGGTCAGATGATCTTTTGCAGTATAGTAGGATAATGAAATGAATATGAATGAGTGTTTTGTCATCCCTTCTCATAAGGTCACTAATACTGTTAGGTCAGAGCCAAATCCTTATAACCTCATTTAACATGTACCAACTCTCTTCCCAAATCTTATTCTCCAAACACTGCAGGTTATATTGTCATCATAGTAGCATTGGAGAAATACATTAACTCTACAACACAATATAGAAATCTATAGAAATATCTCTATGTGCAAGGAAGTTATGTTCCAATAAATGCATTTAAGTTGAAAATAAAATATGGATATTTAATTAGCATATACATATCACCAAAGCTTAGCAGTATAACTCACTGAATATGAATTGTTCACTCTTAAGATTGAGTGCCTGACTGGGAAGCTCAGCTCCTTCCTCCACCCAACATTAGGAAAGAAGATTGCACTGCATATTGCTAACCTGGACCAGAATTCTAAGTACAAAAAGTAACTTTCCCTGTGTATGTCTCATTTTGTACCATATAAAAACTGAATATTCTTTCATCCAACCATAAGATGAGAATTATCTATGTAGAATATTGACTCTGGTAGGGAAAATTCAGTCCTTTATAAATCTATATCATTAGCTCAGATAGGGTCTTCCACCACGGCTTCCATTAAATGAAAACAGCGTTCAACAAAATAAAGGTTCTGTAAGTTTTCACTGCCTCTTGCTGATTCTATTTCACCTAACTCAGGCTGTGAAGATCACAGAAGAAATAATCACACAGACGGAGTACATAGGATAAAAGGAATTCAGTAACTCATTAAATTCTAACATATCTAAACTGACAACAGATAACTTAGCTGGAAAAATATAGGGACACTGAGCCAAAGCATATCCATCTTCTCCGAGAGTTGATTTACTGTAAGAGCAAAGTCTGATTTCACATTCTTAGGAGCTCATGGCTGACTCACCTTAGCTGATAGAGAGCTAAGGGACTTCCACACCCATGTTCAACTAAGCAGGAGAAACATACATAATACTTTACAAAATGGTTGAGTCTATTTCCTGAAACCACAATGCTGGCAGATACATAAATTTATAATAAAAAGGAAAAATTAACATGCAAGTGTCTTGACACTAGGTCATATCCAGGCAAAGATCAAACATTAGACAATGATAGGAAAACCCCAGACAGTCCATCTCTGCATTCAAATTATGGCCAGGTTAATAGTCCTCAATCTTCGTTGCAAACTACAGTCAACTGGAAGAAGCTGTCTGAATCCACTAAAGCTTGATAACATTTTTTTTCAGGATAGTAGGTTCCGAATAGTTTCTCTTTTTATTTCCTAATTTTTTTTTTTGCCAACAAGTGGATAGACTTGGATAAACCTGTGTATCACCTTGGGGAATAAATGTATGTAGAAGTCTAAGAATGTCTGTTTCCAAGGTATTTTATAATTTTTTTAATCAATTTAGAAACTTATAAAAAAAAATCTGTGCTTGGGTCACACTCTACCCCTCCTCAGCTGCATCCACACAATGACACAAACAACAGAGAAAGTAAGTGTCACAAACCTAAACTGTTCACAGGACATCCACTCCCCTATAGACAGATGGCCACATAGAAACTGTGTGTTCCATAAAATACAAGTAGAGGTCAACTTACTGGAGTCTTTCCTGATACATACGCCCTTCAGAGCCCCAACATGAGATTTGTTCTACTTACTAATCAATTGCTTCTCTCCCTGTATTGGAATGCCTCCCTTTCCAAAAGCATCTCCCAGGCTGCCTCTCCAGCTGTTTTCTCCTTCTACTCGGTAAGTGTCACCATGGAGCTCCCTGCTTTGTCTACTTTACGACGAAGCCACACTGGTGTGCCAGGAAGCTTCCTCTTGACCTACAGAGCCCTTATCTTATCGAAACATACCTTTCTGGTTGTTGATTCATTATGTGAGCTCCTATGAGTCCAGGTTAGTTGATTCTGTGGGATGTCCTTGACCCCTCTGGCTCCTACAATCCTTCTTCCTTCTTCTCAACAGGATTCCCCCAGTTTGATCTAATGTTTGGCTGTGGGTTTCTGCATTTGCTTCCATCAGTTGCTGGAGGAAACCTCTCTGATGACATTTGGGCTAGGTACCAATCTATGAATATAGCAGAACATCATTAGACATCAAGACATCATTGCATTGACTTTTTTTTTTTTCTTTCTCCAATCATGTTTGTGTTTGGTTCTATCCTAGATCACTGGGTCATCCAGCCTCTGGGTTCTGGCACTTAATTTAATTTTTTTCTGTAGCTCATATTGTTGAGTACCTTTATAACTGCCATATATATATATATAAAACCTGGTGTGGTATATTTCCCTGAGAATGTATACCACCTCCATCATTTAATCTGTTTCAGTTTTCAATTCCTGTCAGTTACCTTATTGTGTCCCCCATTATACTGTGTCCCCCATTATACTGTGTCCCCCAATAAAATTTATCTGAGGATCAGAGGAAAAAGCCATCCACTATAAGTAAACATAGAAGTCAGGCAATGGTAGCACACGCCTTTAATCCTATTACTTGGGAGGCAGGGATCTATCTGGATCTCTGTGAGTTTAAGGACAAACTGGGGAACAGAGCCAAGCTTGGTGACACACGCCGTTAACCCCAGCACTAACCAAAGAGGTCTGGAGGTCTATACAGACAGACAGGAAGTGACAGAGCTGGGCAGGAAGAGGAAGTGATGTGGCTAGGCTGAGAGAGCCAATAAGAGAATAGAACAGAAAGGCAGATAGGTGTGGGTATATAGGAAGTAGCTCTCTCTTTGGAAGCTGTGGAGTTGGTGAGGTGAGGTTAGCTGTGTCTTTTCCTATTCCTCTGATCTCTCTCAGGCTTTAACCCCAATATCTGGCTCCGGTTTTTATTTAATAAGAGTGTTTAGCAATTCGTTTAAATTACTTTTTCTTGGCCACCAATAGAAAGTCATATACATCAGTGTGGGCTCATTTGTATACCTGTCTCCAGATATCAAATAAAGCCATCCACAAATTTTAAAAAGTAAAGTAAAATAAGAAAAGAAGCATATCCCTCTGCTCTCTCACAGCCTCTCTTAGCTCCTTTCTGGAACTTCTAACATCTCTAAGAACTGCCTGCTAAGTCCGGCAGCTTCCTTAAGGCCTTGTGTGTGGGTCTCCACATCCTTATCCTCCCTGTCCCCTTGTTTCCTCTCTAAAGGCTTGTGGGATGAGGATGAGAGGGGTGGGCATAGCTTACTGGAATCTTCCCTATGGTGGAACTCACTTTAGGACTCCTCCTTCTTTTCTCCTCAAACTCAATTCCTTTCTCAGACTTGGAGGTTTTCTTAAAGCCTCACTCTTTTGCTGGAAATGGCCTGGCCTCAGTATAGCTTGATGGCCAAAGATAGCACATTTGAGTTTCAAATTCAACAAGATTTTAACAACTTCCACCACTGCATAAGCAAATAATCATAAAGTCTCTTATCTCTAAGATTCTACAACTTTCCATTCCTAAATCTTTTTCTCTATGATTTCTTTATGTTTTGCTCTCAAGAAATCTTTTAAGAGTATTGTGTAAATAGTCTTTATCTCAGGATTTGTAAATACACCAGGTGTGGGTAAAGAATCCATAAAATTTGCCATAAAATTTGGTTTAAAACACATAAGAAAAGCTTCTAGCTAAAACCTATGCATTACTAACCAGAAAATAAAGCAAGATTTTAGAATTTTAAAAAACTTTAGTCCTATACTTCCATTTTAAATTATACCTTGTAATTATATTCTTAACTAAAGCATTTGTCTAGTAAGTTCTGCTTCTCTGACCACCAAAATATTCTCATTAAAAAATGTGCTAAGAAAATGGAATTTAAAGATATCCTAATCATGTTCTACCGCTGTCCACTTACTGTGGAAAGGGTGACATAGGACCTCACCTGGTTACATAAAATGGTAGGGGCTCCATCACTGCTGTCCTTACAACCTGGTCTTTACACTGTTGTGAGGGTAAGCCTTCTTACCATTTCATACTTACCAAAAACCCTTTGATTTGTTTTGCTTTAATTTAAGATTTTTTTTCTGAAATAGGGCTTCTCTGTGTAGCTTTGTGCCTTTCCTGGAACTCACTCTATAGCCCAGGTTGGCCTCTAACTCACAGAGATCTGCCTGCCTCTGCCTCCCGAGTGCTGGGATTAAAGGCTTGCACCACTGCCGCCTGGCTTAATTTAAGATTTTTATTATTCAAAGGTACGTAATATTTGTAAATAAGGTGTCTAGTAATTTGGCTTGAAAGTAACAGCATAACAAGAGAGACATACAGGCAGTGACATGTTTATAGTTTGCTGATTTTAAAAGATTAACAATGATGTACTTTAAGTAATCTTTCTTTTCATTGTATTTTGAGACAGTTCGATTCAATTTTGTAACATAAAAGATGATAAGCTTTTTGTTATTTGTCTTTAAAACTTTCAATTGTATTTTTTAAAAAAATAGTAGCCTTGTAGCTTAATAAATATCACAAGCTCTTATAGGTTTTTTTAAATGGCAAATTTAAAATGTAGTAATAATTTTAAAATGTATTTATACCATAACTACTCCTCAGTATTGCTCTCTAAATTGAGATACACATTAAACATATCAGCCAAACACAAGCTATAAGAACTGTATTTTTATTGTCTGAGACTGAAGCTACTTCAATGTAGCACCTGACTCTCTCCCCATATCACTCAAATCCATGCAACACTTGTCACCCTAAACTTTACACTCTTCTTCTTTGTCCTTAGTGCCTGTCATGCTTTCTGGCTAGTGAGCTTCTATTAAAGCATTTCATGAATGAATAAATGAACAGAAGGTGCAGATATTGAACTTTCAAAGGAAAATGAGCCATTATTAAACTGAGGATGAAGGGCTGACCAATGCTCAGGTGAGTGATAAAGCCACTCACAAGGCACTTTCATGATCAGAGAATGGTAGGGCCTTTGAGGTATATAGGGTGAGGAGGTGAAAGTTTAATTACACCTGGAGAAAATGATCAGAAAAATCTGACTGGATTAGGCACAGGCATGGGTGGCATATGGTCCTCCTGCCAAATCCTGGCCCTTCCTTATCATCAGTGAAGTTTCTTGGAACATAGCTATGTCTGCTCATTGCCTGTGGTTATTTTCTGCTATAATGATGGAGTCTAGAGCAGAGACATATCGTGGTCCATAGAAACTATGAACCTTGAAATATTTACTATCTCGACTTTTACAAGAAGTTTCCTAACCTTGGATGTAAGTGTTCATCAACAGGAAGTAGTGGGAAATGAGACTGTACAGTTACTAGGATGCTAGAACACAGAATGCACATTTGTGGCTGACTTTGGACACGGTGTTTACCACTGATGAGAGAAGTCATGCATATTAAGGTGACAGATTCCGGCACTTTCAGCCAATCCCATGGGAGACAGAGTACTAGGAGAAACAGCTCTGGGAGGAATGTCCACTGCCAAATACAGAAAATGGTAAGCGCAGAAATTATGGAAGGGAAGCAGAAGACAGGGCAGGGAGAGAGAGTGACTGCAGAAGTGGAACATTAAAAAGACACAGGCAACATAGATCAACATAGACATATTCTGATAATGGGAGAAAATAAATGCAAAGAAGGAAATGTCCGTAAGTAGTCCAAGTTTCAATAGTAGATTCCTGGAAGAAAAAAAAAAGCAAAACTACAGAACAAGTTGGTTTTCTGAGATTAATTTTAACTTTTGAAAAATCTGTGCCATCGGATACTGTCTAAACAGAAATACGTGGCAGGTGTCAGAAATATAGAACCCAGGGTCAAAGGCAAGGACTAAAGTTGTGATGTTTATTTGAAACATAAAGATTAATCTCTGAAGGAAGTGTGGCAGAATGTGTGTTAGTCCTAGAGAGTGTCACTCCTGGTGGGTGAAAGAAAGGGCGACACACAGTGAACAGCGAGGATTTCATGGGTAGCAGACCACTGTATAAAATCAAGTCAGGATGAAGGATGTGATTAATTCCACTCAACCTTATTGCTGAAAATTCAATGGAAATAGCTAACACCCCTTAAACTTCTCATGTGCTTGAGCAGTAAAACAGCATTTTACATAGAGAAAAGGGATTTTTATAAATATGAAAAAGAAATCTCATTAGAGTATCATAGCAAAAATGAGTAACTTTTCACAAGGAATTTCAGATTGTTTTCTCCTGATACATCAATGATTTAAAGGTATTTGAGGACAGAATAGGGGTTTCATTGGCTTTGAAAATTAATAAGCAGCTCATTAAAGTTACAAATTAAAAACTCTATTTTCTTATTAATCTTCCAATTTTTAATCCCTCAGTCTCATTTCTCCCAACCATTATCATTGTCCAGCCTCCTCAATAATGGTTCTTAAGCCTTTTGATGATTTTTCATCTTATTCAAACAATTAATTAAATACTTTTGTATGACTAAACTTTAATTAAATATCAAACATTTATATACCTTTAAAATGTTTCCTATTTCATTGTGAACAAAATATTTAAATACTTATTGTAAAATATTTAAATAATTATAATAAATGGATAATATAAGACTTAACTGTTAACAAATTTTCATATTAAACATAAATTTAAGTCAAATTCCCATGTTAAATTGTATGATGAAGTTAATTGCTCAACTGTGTATTACTCAACTTAGATCCACTATAAATCTACAAATTATTGAACATTATTCCTCATAAAATAAGAATATATTTACTATCTGTGTGTGGTATTAGTATATCCTGGTTTGGTCCCTTGAATATCCCTGCTATTAATTTGAAAACTCTATAAGGCCAAAAGAAGCTCACTCATTACTACAGTAAGTAAATAATCCTAAGCAATTTGAGATATTGACAAGCTCTGCCTGAGATTACATTAGGATATGCTGATATCTAAAACTAATCCTTAGCTATAATTGGAAAGAATCATGTGATGTGAGTTTCTGATCCAATTACATAAATCTATACTCTTCCCTTGTGTTTGCATAACTTGGTCAGATTTTAGATATTTTTGAAGACACTTTAACTTTATTGAATCCTATAGTGTTTATCATATCTTCTAATTCTATGTAAGTATTATGTATTAAGAATGGCAGCCATACCAGACTTGATGGTTTGTGCCTTTAATCCCAGTATTCTGGAGGCAGAGGCAGACAGATCTTTGAGAGTTTAAAGCCAACTTGATTTACATAGCCAGGGCTGTGTAGTAAAATCCTATCTCAAAGACAAACAAACAAACAAAACAAAATAAACAAAAAAGAAGAAGAAGAAGAAAAGAGAAAAGAAACGAATGACAGCCTTATTAGCTTTAGATGTACTTCATTGGACTTACATGTTTCCTAAACATGGTGACAAACTGAAATACAGCAATCTGATAGGTTTTGTATGAAGATCATGGTGCAGGTAAAGTGAGTGAAGTAGATGTGACTAGGAAAAAAAACATTTGAAGGGCATTGTATGCTAAACTACAGAGTTTGGGTTTTTCACTGGGTGGCAAGTCCTTAAGTAGTTAAGGGATGTTGCAGATGACAGAAATGTAAAGGATGGATTGAAGAAGCACTAGCGAGTGCTGGGGACTTATGGAGTTCTTGCAAAAATTCGAGCAAGAAACGTTGAGTGTGGGGTGCAAAAGTGATGTGCCAAGAAAGAAAGTTGGAATCAGAAGTAGCTGTGCTAGAATTCTCTGACCGATTAGTTGCAGTGTTTTGATGCAGACAAGAATCGAAACTGAACAAGAATGTGTGGCTTGAGGAGTGATGGTGTGGTGAGCAGGCTCCCCGGGGCAAGCATCTTCCCAAGCAGTCCTACTGCATGCACTTCTCCCTGGCAATCCAATGTAAGCCTTTCCTCCATTTATCAAGGATTGCTATGGCTCAGCCTCAGTAAACTCTACATGAATATATGTGAAGTAGCTCCTTACATGAGTCCATTTTGTGTTTCCTTAGGCATCTGAATTATCGAATTGTCAGACTGCAAAGGAATGCCATCCTAGGGGTTTGAAAATATTTGCTAAGAAAAAAATGGAGAATATAATATTCAACAAATTCCCCCAAGAAAATATCTTCATCTCTTCATGATTCTGTACTTTTTTAGCCTTAATAAGTCTTGGTTTATGATTCTGTATTCTCCTGGCTACTTGATTTATATCCTCCTTTTCAAGTGTGTGTTTCACATTTTATGGCTTAATAAAGGAGCAATATTTGTATTGTCTGGTTAATTTTTGAGGATGAGCCGCATAGAATATGTAATAGTCAATAGTTTTCTCTTTAGAATTTTACCAAAAATCTGATCTTGAAATACATGAATTATTCAACTATAATAATACTACCATTTAAACTGCTTTGAGGGAAGTTGGTTTCCTATTAGATATTGTCTGGAGTAAATCCATTTGTTTTTTTTTCTCTTTTTTGTGGTAGTCTTGTCTAAGGAAAAAAGAATAACTTTAAACAAATGCTTGAGTTTTCAGCATGTGGCAAATACCGCTGGCAGCAACAGGGAACAAAATCTATTCAGGACACGCATACATGTGCACACACACCCTTACATACATACTTACTTGGTGATACTCTAGTGGAAATAAAACAGAGCTGGGCCTTGGCATGAAGGAGAATGGAGGTCTTGGTATTTCTAGCGAAGGTTTCAGAGAGAAGATTTACATATTTTAGAAAAAAATTTAAAGGAGGGGTAAATAAATGGCAGTTATCAGAGGAAAGTATCTTATTGGGCAAGCATACAGCAAAGGCTAAGGTTCTGAGGGGTGTTGAGCGAGGGTCCAAGAGAAACTGAAGCATGGAGGCTGATCTGGCTGCATCTAAATACAGGAGCAAGAAGTGAAGCAAGAGAAGTTCCTGGGTGAGGGCAGCCTGTGAGGTTACTTTCGGGACCTGCCCTTAGGATAATGAATAAGATGGGAAGACAAGATGGGAGGATTTCAATGATATGAGTGATACAATTTGACTTGTGTGTTTGGCAGGATCAAGATTACAAAATAAATGTGAAATTAGGACTTGAACACAGAAAAATCTGTCTAGAAACTGTCAATGCAATCAACTGGAGTCAATTTAGGGAAAGCAGCACTGTGGGATGCTCCCCAAATGTATTCTCCAAACTACAGTGCTAAAAAGAAAGCAAATAAAGCTAGCTTTGGAAATTCATCCATCTTAGCAGAAGGTTTGAAATGCACATGCACATTGAAGTGGAGTAATCAAAATGTATTTTTTGCAGCTTCATTCTGATGTTACGTAGTGGAATAGAAAAGAGGCAGACAGAGGAGTTACGGTCTTTCTTCCTTCATCCAAGTACCGCATTATTCTTTAAAACAGGCTCCTGGGATTGATCTGTGACTTTGGGTAGATCACCAAATTTAAACTACTTTAAAGAGAGAAACGATGTTAATTTTCTTTAAGTATCTCTTTGCTTAAAAGAAACAAAATCTTGGCAGCATATTATCAGCTTTTTAAAAGCCTGACCTTAGGTGGTCCAGACACTTACCCAATACCAGGACCAGAAACACTCCTAGACAATCGCTCAGGGCCACAAAGCATTTCTGAAATTTGTACGCAGAACACATGGAAAGATATTATCTAATTTTAACTGGTCATGTTGGATACTATGTTATTACTGTTACCATAATCAACATAGCCATGATTGTCAAACATGCCCAAAGGTCCCCTTATGATTAAAGATATTTTAGTCATACAAACTCAAACCTTTCCCCTGGGTACAACATGTCCTATATAGATCCTGCCAATTTTTTGTTCGGTCTTTATTAAGAATATGTTACTAAGTACTAACTTACCTTAAGCTTCTTGGGATTTTTTGAACATTGTGAACTAAACACAAAGCTCCAAAAATGGGACAAGAATGAGAACGAACCATGGGGCTATATATATTTTAATGATGTTAAATATTTATTTTATTATTTTATTTCTGATATTATAATACAATTACAGCATTTCTTCCTTCTCTTTCCTTTCTCCAAAACTTCTCATAAACCTTTCCTTGCTATTTTTCAAATTTAGTGCATCTTTCTTCATTATTTACTGTTACATGTATGTACCCCTAAATATAACCTGCTGAGTCTGCATGATGTTGCCTGTATGTATGTTTTAAGGGATGACCATTTGCTATCCGACATTGGTGCACTTTTCCCTAGGAAAGACTGTTCCTCCCACGCTCAGCATTCCTCAGTTACTTGCAATTCTTTGTGAAGGACTGAAGCTTCCGTGAGCTTTCCCTGTCTACTTTAGCATGACTATTGGTGCCCTCATTGTTCAGCTCACATTTAGGCAGCCATGTCAGAAAGACTTTATGGGTGTAGCTCATGGTACTATTAGGAGACACATTCTCACACAGTGAACTCTTTGATTCTCTAGCCCTTACAATCTTTTCCACCTCCCTGTTGGCAATATCCCCTGAGCCTTAACTGTGGGTGTTGTTTTGTACAGGTATCCATTGAGACTGAGCCCCAAACTCTGTATTTTGATTAGTTGTAGTTTTCTGTAATGGTCTCCATCTGTTGCAAAGAGAAGTTTTTTGATTAGTGGTGAGGACTACATTCACCTGTGAGTGTAAGTACAAATGTTTGCAGATTATTGTTAGGGATTAGTCTAGTATAGAAAAGTGGTGGTTGTGGGTTTTCACCCAAGATTCATAATACACTGAATTGTTGGCTAGGTTTCCGCTACCAGGCATGCTTTCCCTCTTGCTGAGTGGGTCTTAACTCCAATTAGAGAGCTGCTGGTCACCATCAAGGTACAGATGTCACTACTACAGCCTTAGAGTTATCATGCCATGGTAGTCATTTGTGGTTCATAGACATCATGGCTGGATAGGACTGTTGGTTGCTTCCTTCCTTTAGAAGCTTGCATGGTACATTCTGGTACCTCAGGAAGGAGTCATCATTCAGGTCAGTTCCACCACAGGAGTCTCTGAGCCCTGTTTCTGAAGCTCATGGTGGCTTCTGAAACAGAGACTTTCCTTACAACTCTTGAAAGCAACCAAGGGCAATAGCAATAGGCTTTATGTTTTGACATCTCTTGGACAAATCTGACAAACAATTCAAAACTGGGCTTCTCTTTGTCTGGTATTGGGGTTTGTGTTGCATGGATTTAGTTTGTAGAGGGAGCATTTTCAGCTCAGGTAAGAAAGGTTTGTTTAAACTATTTATGTGTATTTATACTCAGAATCACATGTTTTGTAGAGTTTTTTAAATAGTTAATAGTATGACTCCCTATGGATTTTTCAGACATCTTTATTGTTTTACCCTCCTGCATCTTCTACTTTTACCTCCTTTCCCATCCCTAGAGTCTCCCTTTTCCCATGTCCTCTGTCATTTTGCTTGTACCCTGTTTTTCCCATTTTGATTAGTCTTCCAACCTCCTAGCCTTGGAATGTTCCTTTTTACTTTTTCTGGTTTCTGCAGTTACTCCAGACTTTCTACTCACATTTGAACATTTGGGTGGTGGATGAAATCTTAAAGTTGTTTTGTTTTCATTTAGCTAATTGCTAAGGACACTGAACATATTTTGAGACATTTCTTACGCTTTTTTTTTCTTCTTTTGAGAACTCACTGTTCAGGTCAAGGCCCATTTTTCAAATGGGTTGTTTTTGTTTTTTGTCTTATTTTTGACTCTTAATTTGACTTTTCTGAGTATTAATCCTCTGTCAAATTTATAGCCAGCAAAGATTCAGGAAGTTCTTTCCTATACATGTATCGTGTAGGGTATTGCCTATATTTTCTTCTAGAAGTTTCAGTATTTCAGATTTCATATTTAGGTCTTTAATTCATTTGGATTTAGTTGTTGTGCAATGTGATAGATATCAGTCTAATTTGATTCTTTTGCATGTGGACATCTCATTTTCCCAGTACCATTTGACTTTTAGCATCTTTGTTAAACATTAGGTGGTTTAATTACAAATTGTGCATGTTTGGGTCTTTAATTTTTTCCCCATTAGTCTGTATGTCTGTTTTTGTGCCAGTACCATATGTTTTTATTACTATAGCACTATAATATTTATTAAAATCTGGTATTCTCTCCTCCAGCATTGTTCATTTTACTAGGATTTTTTAAGCTATACAGGGTATTTTGTGGTTCCATGAGAATTTTAGAATAGATTTTTTTCTTCTATTTCTGTAAAGAAGAATAAGATACGGATTTCAATTGGGATTCCATTGAAACTGCAAATAGTGTTTAGTAAAATGGTCAGTTTACATTATTAATTCTGCCAATCCATGAGCATGGGATGTCTTTCCATTTTCTTCTCTTTTTCACTCTCTTTCTTCAGAGGTCTAAAGACTTTGTTGCAGAGGTCCTTCATTTCCTGAGGTTTATTCCTGGGTATTTTATTTGCTTTGAGGCTATTGTAAATGGGAGTGTGTCCATGATCTCCTTCTCTGTGTGTTTTGTTATTGATGTATAGAAAAGCTACTGGTTTGTGCGATTTGATTCTGTTTGCTGCCGCACAACTGAATGTATTTATCATTTCTAGAAGTTTTCTGGTAGAAGTTAGGGGATCACTACGTATAACAACATCTATAAATAGGGATAGTTTGGCTTCTTTTCCTATGTGGATCCCTTTAATTTCCTTCTGTTACTTTATTGTCTCAGCTAGTACTTGGAAACAATATTAAAAAGGAGTAGGTGGATAGTGGACATCCCTGTCTCATTCTCAACTTCAGGGAATTGCTTCAAGTTTTATAACATTTAGGATGATGTTGGCTGTGGGTTTGTTATAAATAACTTTCATTTTGTTGAGATACATTTCCTCTATCCCTACATTTAATAGGACTCTCAGTAGAAAGACACATTGGATTTTTCGCAGAGGTTTTTTTTTTTTTTGGTTTTTTTTTTTTTCTGCATCTATTAGATGATCATGTAACATAGCTTTAAATCCATTTATGTGGTTTATTATGTGTAAGACTTGTATATGTTGATTCATCTCTGCATTTCAGGGATAAAGACAACTTGATTATAGTGTATAATCTTTTTGTTGTATGTCTGTATTTTGTTTGCAAGTATTTTATTAATAATTTTGAGTCTATGTTTATGAGAAATGTTGGCCTATAGTTTCCTTTTTGCATTTGTGTCTTTATCTGATTTGGGTAATAGAGTAATACTGCCTTCATGTAAGGAGCTTGGGAGTTTTCCTTCTCTTTCTTGTCTTTTCTTTCTTTGAATAGTTTAAAAAAGGAATGGCTGTAGATCTTATTAGAATCTTTAGTAGCATTCTGCTGTAAGTCCATCTGGCTTTTTTCCCTGGAAGTCTTTTAATAACTATTTCAATCTCCTCATTTGTTATGGGTCTGTTTCAGTTGTTGATGGCTTTGTTTAATATTGGTGGTTTAGATGAAAGTAGAAATACAGCCATTTTTAGATTTTTCAAATTAATAGAATGCAGGTGTTTTAAATATTGACTATAATAATTCTAAATTTCCTTAGTGTCTATTGTAATGTTGCTCTTTTGACTCCTAATGTTGTTAATTTGGGTCCTCTCCCTTTCCTTCTTTTGGTTAGTTGAACCAAAGATCTGCCAGTTTTGTTCATCTTCTTAAAGAACATGCCCTTAGATTCATTGATTGTACTGTTGTCTTTGTTTCCATTTCAGTGATTTCTATTCTGTTTTTTATTATTTCTTTCCATTGAATGGTTTTGGATTTGGTTTGTTCTTGTTTTTTCTAAATTTTTGTGTTGTATCACTAATCTATGTTTTGTGCTCTCTCAGATTTTTTTATGTAGGTACTTTGAACTACAAAGTTTCCTCATAGGACTGTTTTCAATGCACTCCAGAGGTTTTATTGTATTGTTTTCATTTTTATTTAGTTCCAGTAAATTTTATTTCTTTCTTGACTTTTTCTTTGACCTGTTCATAATTCAGTAATGTATTATTTAATCTCTTTGAGTTTGTGCATTTACTAGAGATTTGTTTGGTGTCAATTTCAGTTTTATTGCATTATTGTCAGATAGGGTACAAGGAATGGGTTCTATATTTTTGAATTTATAAAGATTTGTTTTGTGGCCCAGAATGTGATCTATTTTAGAAACGGTTCCAGGTGTTGCTTAGTAGAATGTCTGTTCTTTAGTGTTGGTGGAATATTCTGTAAATATATGTTAAGTCCATTTGATGTATGACATCAATTACAATTAATTCTGATGTGACTCTATTTTTTTGTCCAGATGATCTGTTAATTGGAGAACATGGTATTGAGATCATCTACTGTTAATGGATTGATACTAACCTGTGTCTTTAAATCTAGCAGTATTTTTGTTTGTTTGTTTGTTTTTGTTTTAATAAAATTGGATGCCCCAGAGTTTGGTGCACATATGCTTAAGATAGTTGTGTCTTCTTAGTTAGTTGTACCATTGATTGGAATGAAATGTCTCTCTTTATCTCTTCTGATTAGTCTTAGTTTGAAGTCTATTTTGTCAGATATTAGGAAAGTGATGCTTGCTTACTTTTTAGTCCCATTTTATTGGAGTTCTTTTGTCTATCCTTATACTTTTAGATGGAACCTATCTTTAAAACTAAGATGTATCTCTTTTACATAACAGATAGATGGATTTTCCTTCTTAACCCATTCATTCAGCTTATGTCTTCTGGTTAGAGAATTGAGACCACTGATATTTAAAGTTATAATTGAAATGTGTGTGTTAATTGTGGTCATTGTGTTGTTGACTTATGGTATTGCTGCTTTCATTCGCAGTGATGTTTTGTGTTTTAGTAATTATGGTATTGTATTTCTCTCCACATTTTTTATGCTATGCTCATACCTCTCCTCCTCCCAATATAACACCTCCTGTATTTTCTTTAGGTTTGGATAAAAAAAAAAAATTAGGTTGTTTATGCTGCGGAATTTCTTTTCTTTCAGTTTTGTCAGATAGTATTATTATAAGTTGTGCAGTGTACTCTTTTTAGGATTAGAATGCTTTATTCCATGCTTTCTGGCTTTCAAAATAAACAGTGAGAAATCCATTGTTGCTCTTGTAGGTTTTCCTTTATATATAACTTGCATTCTTTTCTCTTGCAGCTTTCAATATTCTTTTTTTGTTAAGTGTACCTAGTGTTTTAACCACAATATTCCATGAGAATGTTCTGTTCGCATCTTATGTATTTGGCGTTCTATATGCTTCTTGTTTCTTGACAGGTATGTCTTTCCTTAGTTTGGGGAAATTTTCTTCTGTGGTCTTGATGAATATCTAGTCTATATCATTGGAGTCTTCTCCCTCATCTATGCATATAATTCAAAGGTTTGTTTTTATTCATGGTGTCCCACATTTCCTGCCTGTTCCCTTTCTATGCTTAACTAAAATTTTCATATTCCTTGCTGTTTTGTTCAAGGTACTCTACTTTATCTTCAAATTCTGATACTCTGTCTCCTGCTTGATTCATTCTACCTGCAAAGCTTTCCTTTACATTGTCTAGTTGAGTTATTGGGTTTTCCCATTCTGTCTCTACTTCAGGTTGAGTCCTCTTCAATGTTTTTATCTCCTTATTGAATTCCCATCTCAAGTCTCAGATTGTTTTCATTTCCATCAGCCTTATGTTTGTGTTTTCTTAGTCATCACTCAGGCATTTATTCTCCTTAAGTTCTTTCTCCTCTCCTCAATTACATTGGACCAAATGAAATTTGTATCTTTTTTTAAACTTCTTGACTTCTTTGATGAACTTTATGATCATTCTTTTAAATTCTGTGTCCTGGTGTTCATCTAGGTAATGCTCTTTGGAAAACATTTCTATTTGACAGGTAGAATTTTGGAGAGAAGATGCTGACTTGATCTTTCAAGTTGTTGGTATTGTTGCAATGACACTTGAGCATTTGGACTTGTTTTGATATTTGTAAGTCTGATATGGACATTACAGTTTGTGCCAAGAGAGAAGTTGGCTCTGGGGGCTAAAAATGGCTTGAGTGGAATGAAGTCAGGTAGACAAAGGGCTGGTATACAGCATGTGTCAAGCCTGGAGTGTGGGGGTAGATATGGCTATGTAGAAAGGTTGGATGTGATGTGTGAAGAGCCAAAGCCTAGAGTTTATGGTACAGGCCTGAGAGGCAAGAATACTGGGTGGGACCTTGGGTAGATTTGGCCTGTTGAGAAGAAGATGTGAATGGGAAGTTAAGGGAAAGTCACTTGTCTAGACCCTGGAAAAGAAAGTAGAAAGTCTGACTATGTAGGGTGATTGGGTACAGAAGGACCTCATGTTAAGAATTTCTAAACACGGAGGACTGTCAGCTTGAGGGATGTGTGGTGAAAGGTAATGCTTATTGCTCTGGGGAATTTATGTGCTAAATCCAAATGCTTAGTTATAGTTCTAGAATGCTATTCTGGATAGAGTAGGACACACACACACACACACACACACATACACACACACACACACACACGCATGAACACACACACACACATAAATAATCTCACAAATCTAGTGCCTACTTTTTCAATGAGTAAAAAATATAGAGGAAGATGTGCATCAGATTCAAGTCACCTATAGGACACAAAGCTAGGAGTTAAGTAATCACCAAATATCAGCACACTATATTCACAAAGGTTTCAAAACCCCTTCTTAGGCAGGAGCATAAATATTGGTGGAAACCTTGATCCCTATAACATTTCCTACTATACAAATCTGTTACTAGTGCACTGTGTAGTTGAAAGTGTTAAACATTTCATAGTTATGCTTCACTGTTCATTACTTTTGTACCAACATACATTTTTTTCACATCTAGTTTGATTTTCCATTCTTTAGAAGATGACAGATTTTCCCATTTCCTACTTTCTTAATGGCAGTCCTTTGTCTTCTTTCATTAATGTTTAAGTCTTCAAGTTTTTGCTCTAATGTGTCCATAGAAGAATATCTTCATTCATTTGCATCAAAGGGAAGAAAGGAACACAGAACAGTATTTTTGCCTTTTTTTTTTTTTAAGTATAAGTTAAAAGCATTAGAAGAAATAGATTAAGTCACTAAAGCTCATTTCTATATTGTGTAGCTATAGTAAAAGGGATCTATTTGCAGTCCCCTTACCATATCACTGTTTGAAGATGGTTGAAATGTATAGTGACTATAAGTTTTGCATAGTTGCGCCAAATTTATTCACATTGATATATAATTATGTAATATACACTTTATATAGAAGAAATAATAAGATCATATGTTAAATTTGGATCAAAATAGACTTCCAGTATAAATTGATTTAATTTGGCACATTTGGGCATATATTTGTGGTTTTAAGATTCTGTTCCTTGAAAATTAACATATCAGTCATTCTCTCTAAAATACCTTGTCAACAAAGTGATGCTCAAAATATACCAAGTCAAAGAGCAAATAAGCAAGAGCTCATATACATGAATGTCTTGTAAACACTTCTTCAAATAGCTAGGTAGTGAGGATGGCCTTGAACTGCTGTTCATTCTGCTTTTACCTTTGAAATGCTGACAGTGTAGGCATGCATGACCATGTTAACTTAATATTCACATTGTTTTTTCACTGAACTGACTGCATAACCTTTCACTGTCTACCAGACAGTACTAGCATTCACAGTCCATGCTTTATAATTAAAATACTCAATATGATTACATATTCACAAAAGAAACTATTTACCTGGAAACTATGACATAATAAAAATATATACCACATAAATACATATTTTGACCTCACTGTGATTCTTTGTCTTGAAAAATCAAGTGTTTTACAGACGGTTGTAATTCTTCAAGATTGTGAAATTTGCTCTTCATTCTTTCATAAAGTGTGTATGATGCTCTATTTTTGACATTTTTGTGTAAGAGATCTAGTGAACCATCACAGAAAAGGAAAGATAAAATATGCATTAGTAAATAGAAGTGTCACTATCTATGTTTTTGCCTCTAGTATTAGACCAAATTTGCCTGTGTAACTGGACATACCAGAGCAATGCCAATTAACTGACATTGTAGAAGTTCACAGATCTTTACAACGTGAGTGATTTTAGACCTATTGCTATATAGTTACTGAACACTAAACATAAATTTTGTAGGAGAATCTAATTTCTAAACTCCTAACATTATGGAAAATAAATGTTAAGTTAGTGTGAAACCTAAAGTGTTAAAGTCTTATTTAAGACAGACATGGTGGTACATTTCTTTAATCTCAGCACACAGGAGGAAAAGGCATGTGGAATTGTGAGTCTAAGGCCAACCTGGCCTGCATAGAGAGTTCAACCCCAGCTAAGATTATATAGTGAGATTCTGTCTCTACAACTCAACAAATCAATCAACAAGCTTTTTTAAGGGTGCTGCATAGATAACTCAACATTTGAGGGCATGCCCTGCTCTCACAGAGGACCCAAGCAGCTCACGACTACCTGTAACTCCAGCTCCTGGCCTTTGCAAGTACCTGCAGGCATGTGCACACACACTCCCTCATCCCCCACCCCTACACATACAAACATAATTTTTAAAAATTCTTGTTAAAATAGCACAATTTTAATAGTTGCAAATGCTAAAGTATCATTCATTCTTCTTTTATGACTATTTAGAGCATATGAAAGTCAGAAATTCATAGTCACAGTACAATTCTTCCAACTGCTACAGAAACAAGATTGTATAATTGGTAATCAAAGCAATTTATGTGACTTGGAAATAAAATCTTACCCTTGAATTGAATTTACCATGGCATCTTTCTAAATCTTGAGAAAGCAATTTTCAGTTTACCTAAATTATTGTTTGCTAAGATTTTAATAAGCTTGAAGTATCAATAAACTGCATCGTTTCTTTAGAGTGACGCCATAAATTATACTTAAATGTATCTAAATTTCAAATAGCAATGAATGTCAGAATAGAAACCCTTTTTCTTGCATATTGTGAATATGCCCTTGGATTTACATAAAACACTGCAGTGTGTTGTGAGTGAGGTGAAAAGCAAATACAACGGAACTATTGTCTAAACAGAAGGCTGAGTGCACTGTAAAAATAGATTCTCCGCTCCATGCAAGCTGGAAGTCAAAGTGATTGCAACGCTGGCTTGTTGATAATGAATGAGAGGCAGCATAAAGCAGTGCCCATTAAGAGAATGGATTAACCAAGAAGGCTCACATGAAACCACTGAATCTACACAAAGGAGTTAGCACAAGTCCTAATTTGTCATGTGTCTCAGATTAGTACTATTCTCAGAGCTTCTGTTTCCTTTTATAACTTAACTCTACATTCTAGTGTTAAGAAGAAATGCACATCATAGCCTGATACTTTCTTACTATCTTGTCTGTCTGTGGCTTATTTCAAGTGGACACTTCCTACTCTTTTCCTCTCTTCTCACACTCTAATGCACATGAAGATCTCTTACAGAAAACCACTCTGTTAGCTAGGCACTTTCAAAAACTTTCTTCTCTTGAAAGTAGTGTTCCTTCCAGGAAAAGCCTTCTAGAGTGTGTGTGTCTACAGAGGACTCCATGGACTGGGTAGAAAAGTTCATTCAATGTGCTTTACCATCAACACTAGATCAACACCTCCTGGAAGACTGGACCTGATGGCTGAATTGTTTTCCATCTCATCTTTTTTTTTGCATGAAGTCCATAATTCTTCTGAAGTTAATAATTAGAGGACTAAATTCTACAATAGACAATGTAAGAATAGATGGAATTGTGTTAGTCCTTGGATTATGGGAAGGATAAATAAAAACAAAGCACTAGTATTGGATCAGAGTAAATGGAAGATCCCCATTTTTGTTCCTTATATCCTATGAAAGAGAAAAATGAAAACCAAGTGAGCGGATGTTTCAGTTTGGGCACCCGAACAATCATTCATCAACAATCACTCATAGTGTCAGGGAATGCAAACTTGTACAGCCATTCTGGAAATCAGTATGGCAGTTTCTCAGAAAATTGGGAATCAGTTTACCTCAGGACCCAACTATACCACGCTTGTGAATATACTCAAGGAATGCTCAACTTTACCACAAGGACACATGCTCAACTATGTTCATAGCAACATTATTTGTAATAACCAGAACCTGGAAACAACCTAGATGCCTGTCAATGGAAGAACAGATAAAGAAAATATGGTACATATACACAGTGGAGTACTACTCAGCAGTAAAAAATAATGATACCACGAAATTTGCAGGCAAATGGATGGAACTAGAAAATATCATCCTGAGTGAGGTAACCCAGACTCAGAAGGACACAGCTCGTATGTACTCACTCATAAGTGGATACTAGATGTAAAGCAAAGGATAACCAGACTACAACCCACAACTCCAGAGAAGCTAGCTACCAAGGAGGGACCCTAAGAGAGACACATAGATAGCTCAGCAAAGGACAAATAGATAAGAGCTACATAAGCAAACTGGGAGTGTGGGGTGGGGGGTAATGGAGGGCAAAAAATGGGGGAAAAAAACATAAGGAAATGGGAGGGTTGAGCAGGAACAGGGACAGAGTGGGAGAGCAAGGAAGGAGATACCATGATAAATGAAGACTTCATGGGAATAGGAAGAGGTAGGGTGCCGAGGAAGTTCTCAGGAATCTACAAGGATGAGCTCACCTTGGACTACTGGCAATGGTTGAGAGGGTGCCTGGACTGGTCTGCTCTGGTGACCTGTACTAGTGAATATGCTAACTGTCATCATAGAGCCTTCTTCCAGTGATTGATGGAAGTAGATGCAGGGATCCATGGCTAGGTGGTAGACTGAGCTCTGGGAATCTAACAGATGAGAGAGAAAGGATTCTGTGGGCAGGGGATGTGGAGGTCATGATGGGAAAACATGCAGAGATGACCAGCCACACTAGTAGAAACCCATGAACTGTGAACTAACAGCTGTGGAGCCCAGCATAGGACTAGACTAGGCCCTCTGGATACTGGAAACAGTTGTTTAGCTTGAACTGTTTGGAGGGCCTCCAGGCAGGGGGATTGGGATCCATCCCTGGTGCATGAGTGGGCTTTTTGGAGCCCAGTGTCTAGGGTGTGACACCTTGCACAGCCTT
This sequence comes from Onychomys torridus, assembly GCF_903995425.1. Lineage (NCBI taxonomy): Eukaryota > Metazoa > Chordata > Mammalia > Rodentia > Cricetidae > Onychomys > Onychomys torridus. The sequence goes on from NC_050445.1 coordinate 20,108,300, forward strand.
GGTGCAGGCGGAGGGGCTTGGACCTGCCTCAATTGAGTGTGCCAGGGCTCTGCTGACTCCCCATAGGAGATCTTGACTTGGAAAATGTGAGGATGAGGCATGGGTAGGGGGAGAAGGCTGCTGGGTAGGAAGATGGAAGAGGGGAATCTGTGGTCAGTATGTAAAGTGAATAGAAAATTTCTTAATAATATTAATAATAAAATATTTTTAAAAAATGAAAAAAAAATGTGCTGGTTCCAGTGAGTTGAAAAGACATAGGAAAGAGCTGCTCCTATTTTGTTATTGTTTATGAAAGAACATGGTGTGGATCAGTTGACCATGGCAAGGCTGCATCAGGCTCTGCCTGGATTGCTTGTCTGTCTGAGACTCCCTGCAGGCAGGCCCTGGCTTGGTGTCCACAGAACCCAGAGCCTCCTTTCAGCAGGCGAGATTCCTCCAGTCAGTGCTCAGCACTAACCAAAGCCAGTCAGACATACCTCAACAGCCAGATCCAACCAGCCCTCCCAGGACAGCCCAGCCCCTATCAGGAGAGACCATACCGTGCGAGCATGGTTCATAACAAAAAAAACTTTTTTTTTTTTTAGTTGCACTGAAAATGAGAAGAGATAAAAAGAATTTAACTTTAAAAATAAGATCTGCCTTCATTTATTTTTCTTCGAATTACAATTTAAAATGTTTTGCTAATACACAAACATGTGCTGTTGTTAATATAGCCAAGTGGCTATTGCTAATGTTCTATAAAACTAACAGAGGTAAATAAAATTCTGAATGAATTTCACTGGATGAGCACATTAGCTGTGTTTCTTAGCGATTGATTTGATGTTGTATTTTCAGTTCTAGACACGGAACTAGGATGGGCTTTCTATATTTTACCAACTTCATCAGTATTGTGTCAATATTACAGATATAAAACCCCATCATGTTCTGAGTGAACAGTAGAAGGAATGAATGGTAAATTAATTATTATTCCCTCTCCTTATTGCCTCCCTAATCAGTTAACTTAAATGACTGACAACGAAAGCTGTCTGGACCTGGTAAAGCATCCACACATGAGAATTTTCCAAAGTTTATCTCTCAGTTTGTGTTTTCTACCAAGACACCAAGACAGCTTTTTGTTGTTGTTGTTGTTGTTAAAGAAAGTTTGCTATACTTTCCCACCCTAATTTATTGTCATAGCCTCAGGTGATGTCAGGCTTTTCTTCACTGAGCACTTGTTGTATTAGAGAGAGGGATGCAGGTTTCATGAGAGCACTCAACGGCTCAGCCTCACTATTGATTCCAGGAAGACACTGTGGAATGATGGTGCAGTTGGACTGAGGTAAGTACAAATGTCAGTACAATAATGATGGAGACAGTATTATCAATTGTGGATATCTGAGCCACCTCCAAATGGAGGATTTCTATGGATATCAAGTGTCAGCTGGGTACTTGGTGTTTAGTCCAAAACTTAAGAACTTGTTCTAAATCCATGCATGCATTGCCTGAGGTGCCCCCAGTGCTGTGAGGGACAGACAGGTGGTGACCTGCCCCTTTGCCGAACCAGCATTCCTCTTTGATGGGCACCATCTTGCAAAGTAAATGGAGTCTAACTGCCTCAGGTGTTCCATCTGTCCCAAGAAAATAACTCATCTGGACTCCGAACTCTGTCCTCTATGTCTTTGTTTGTGGAACACACTAAAAAGGCAACTTATTTTTATATAAACTTTCTTTAAAATGTTAATAATATATTTTAAGTTTGTACTAGGGTAAATTTTGTGTTTCTCATAAATCTTCTAACTTTTTCTTTTGATGGTTTTAAAACACCTTTCATATACATTTCTCCAACTTACTTATTTTCTTGAGTTTCCTTTAGTAATTGCCTAATTTTTCACGTATGAGTGCACATTATGTGAATCATGGATGTCTTCAAATGAGAAGTGAGTTTGGTCTTTTGAAATATTGTACTGGTTTTCTATTTTTTAATTGATTCTCAGTGATCTAAATTCTTTCACATAATTTTGCTAGAAAGATAGAGTATTATTTTTATTAAACATGAAACAATATGCAGTCTTTGTCAAAATGTGATCATAAAAGAAGAAATAATTTTTAGAAAATTGGGTAAAGCTGTTTCTCAAATAATTATTTGTCATATGTATTTGTCAGGAATAAGTGGTCATTTATGATTCTGTTTTGTGTTGCATAAAACTGTAGTAAATTTGGTGTCAAGATGTTGCATAGATTGACAGTGAACTATCAGCTCCTTTGGCAGAACAGGGGCACAGTGAACCACTGGGTTCTATTGTCACAATAAATTTGTGAAAGAAAAATATTAGTTGAAGGAAAGAAAATTTCTCTAAATAGCTCTTTCATGCTTTTTAAAAGACTTAATTAAATGTAAGTTCAAACAAACTGGCTAGGAATGACATCTATTACAGGCTATTAGAATGTTCAGTAGTTTGGCCCCAGAGGTTCATGTGTTGAGGGATACTGGAGTGGAGTGGTAGAAACATTGGGAGGTGAGGCATAATACAAGGAAGTTAGGTGGTTATACATGTGCCCTTAGATGAGCTTAGCACCCTGGACCCTCCTTTTCTCTTTTGTTGCCTGGACACCATGAGGCTAGTAGTTTATCACATACTCAGTCCACATCATGACATGATGCTTCACTACAGGTTCAATGAAAAGTGACCAGTCTACCATAGACTGAAACATTCATCAGCCAAAATTAAACTTTTCCTCTTTATAAGTTGATCATCCTAGGTATAGGTTTTCAGTAACAGAAATAAGGTTAAGCAGAATGCACTGGACATGTGATAAAAACAACCATTAGTGAGCAATAAGCTTCTTTAAATCAAGGCTTTTCACTCTACAAAAGATGATGTGGCAAATGAAGTACCACATGTATCTGGGCCTATGAGAATTTTGTTATGAGAATTTAAAAATATCAGAGATGCGTTTTTTTTTTTCATAGTAACACACATATCTTTGTATGTTAAACATACAAAGATAGGGATGATAAATGCTATGTGCATGCTATATAGAAGTAAATTATAATATATAGCTTATTTTTAGACAAAGTTAAGAAAGTGCAATAACATAACATCAATGAAAGTTCTAGAATGAAAATCTGCTCTGTAGCAAAAATTCTAATAGAGAAAGTCACCTCATGGTGTTTATAAGGCACAAGGAATCTTAATTTTTCCTTATGCATTTATTTATCTAATGTTTAGTGTAAGATATCAGCATCAACAGAACTATTTTTCATTTCCCTTTCCTGTTTTCTAATCTTATTACATTTTCTATAACATTTAAGGAATAAGCATCTATTCATTGTATCATCTTTGTTCTGGCTATCATGCACATCTTTACAGGTGAAACCACATGATATGATTTTTTATAATGGAGGTTTCTGGATGTTTTGTATCGATTTAGTGTTTTATTTACTTTTTACATCCCTTTATCATCTTGTCTCTCATTCTTGGCTTTCCACAATATATTTCAAGCCTAGAGCTGGTGAGATGTCTCGGTGAATAGAGGTGCTTGCTGTCTAGCCTGAAGAACTGAGTTTAATTTTTGGGACCCAGAGTGAAAGGAATTCTTTTTTGCAGATCCCACAAGTTGTCCACTGACTCCATATACCCCCCCTACACATATATACAGAGAGATAGTACACTTAAAAATTAGTGTAAAAGGAGAACAAAAATATATTAGATATAGTACTACTGATTCTATTTTTAATATTTATGTAAAGTTTTATAGATATATGTATATAGTATGTGCAAACATGCTCTATATATGTGTGTGTGTGTGTATACATATATATATGTGTGTGTGTGCACGTACACACACACTCACATACAAACACAAACACACAAACACACACACACACACACACACACACACACACACACACACACATATATATATATATTACATGTCACCATTTTGCCAAAAAATGTTCCTTGTAAATTTTATTAATGCTTTACTTTTCTTTTTTTTATTTATTTTTTTTTTTTTTGGTTTATCAAGATAGGGTTTCCCTGTGTTGCTTTGCGCCTTTCCTGGAATTCACTTGGTAGCCCAGGCTGGCCTTGAACTCACAGAGATCCGCCTGACTCTGCCTCCCGAGTGCTGGGATTAAAGGCGTGTGCCACCACTGCCTGGCTGCTTTACTTTTGTTACCTAGAATTGCCTCACAGAAACCTCTGTAAGACCCTAAGTCATTGGTATTGTACTAATTTGCATTTTTAAATTATTGTATAAAGTTAAAGAATAAACTAACTATAATCTTTTATCACTTCCCTTATTAACAGATAGTGAATTTGTTTGCAATTTTTCTTTACTTCAAAAGTCTTGCTTTAAGTATTTTGGAATGGTACCATTGTATATAGGAATGACTTGAAATATTCTACAAGATGGAACTCCTGAAGTTATGCATAATTTGGATTTTAATAGAAGCTGATAGATTGCATGCCTAAAAGATTTTGATACTACACATTTCCACTAATGATGTATATAAGTACCATTTATAGCTACAGACCCATCAGCAAAAAGCTGGTGTGACCTAACAACTGTGTCTGCCTATGGTGAGATAGAGACTTTGTTCTTTAGCTTGTTATTCTGCTCTTGGGCTGGAGCCATTTCTCATGGACTTCCAGCCGTTTTGTCTCCTGTGAATGATCTTTTTGCTGTGCCCATGGGGACATCTTTCTGTTATCGGTTCAAAAGCATTCTTGGCATACAGAAATTTACTCCATCTACTTCACCTTAATTACGGTAATATTTCCAAACTATTATTTTTCTGCTGGCAATTTTACTTCTGTTATTAAAAAGGTTCAATTATATTTATCTAAACAAATAATATCTATACTGTATTTTATTATACCCTGTTTTTCAATGTTATTTTGGTAGAATTTTTTAAAAACATAGATTGTGTACTTAGTCTTTTATATTTTTATAAATTATATCTCCAGAGACTTGGGTTTTATAAATGTAACTGTGTGTGTATGACTTTTATTTTTCCAATATCACTCTATATGTGAAAAAAGCTATTCTATTTTATTGATTAAATGCTATGCTATTTAGAAAACTATGCCCATGCTTAGATAAGGAACACAAAAATATTCTTTTTCATGGGTTTTTCTGTTTTAATTGGGCGTGGTGTGTGTGTGTGTGTGTGTGTGTGTGTGTATGCGTGTGTATGTAGTTTAAGATTATTCCATATAATTTCAGATAAAATACTATGACTTGAGCTAAAATTATCTTAAATTCATATGTTAATCTCAAAAGGTATAAACTGATTTTAATAAAATTAAGAAATAGGATCTAGGGAAATGACTCAGAAGTTGAGGGTACTGGCTGTTTTTCCAGAGGACTCCCAGTAGCCACATGTAGCTCACAGCCATCTGAATTCCAGTTTTGGGGGCTCCAATGCCCTCTTTTGGCTTCTGTTGGTACAGGGTATGCATGTGGTGAATAAATATGCATGCAGGCAAAACACCCACACACATAAAATAAAAATAAATCAATAAAAAGTTTTAATGAGATTTATTAAATATTTTATAAGTTATTTATAATGACCTTCTGGAATTAAGTGATTTGATGACTATAAGATGATTAAAAATGATGATTTAAAAACAGAAATTTCAGGGGGGAGGGAGAGATGGCTTAGCAGTTAAGAGTTCTGGCTGCTTTTCTGAAGAACTAGGTTCAGTTCTTAACATCCATATGGTACCTCACAAGCATCTATAACTCCAATTTCAAGGGACCCACTATCCCTTTCTGGCCTCTGTGAATACTGAATAAAAGTGGTACACTTGTGTTCACATAAGCAAACACATTCCTATGTATAAAATAAAATCTAGACTTATAATAAAAATTTACAAATGGACATTTCAGCAGAAAAAGTATTGTACAGCAGTTTTGCTCTTCTTTAAACTTTCATCAACAATAATGGCACTAGAAAAAGTGTGTCTAGCATTTTGTACATTTTGAAGTATAAGCATTTTACTCCTAGGTTTTGGTGAGGTTTTTGTTTCCTTCATAAGTTATTCTTAGATGGGAGGGTTTGAGTATTTGTAAGATATTAGAATGATATATTTCATAATTGGTGGCTAGTGTAACTGTCTTGATAGAGCATAAAGGTCATTAGGACAAGTGCCATGTCATGTGTTCTTGTCATCATTTTTCCAGATCATAGGGTAGAGCCTAGAACACTGAACGTGAGTTAAATGTGTGACATTCAGATGCCAAAAGCGGTTAAAAATTATTTGGGACATAGATGTTAGATTTCCATGATGCTTCCCACATAATAGTAAGAAAGACAAGTTCAATTACTTTAGGTGATGACTATTATTAAGTTAGATTTATATTTCAGATATAACTAGGAAAAATAAATAATTCACTCCATCAAGTCATATTTTACCTATACCAAATGCATTGAGTTCTATTGTGATTTATTCCATTTTACTTCTATATTTGAAGTTTATTTTTGATGAAAGTTAAGAATTACTTGATTTCATTAGCTGCTAACAAAATATGATAGCTGAAAAAATGTATACTTAATATTAATATTTTGCATCTAATAGAAGAAAGATAGTGATACTAGCACTCACAGACAGCATGTACAGTGGCCAATACTGTTTTTTTGTGTTTAGCATGAATTCACCTATTAAATTCTTATGACGAACTGTGGAGACTATGCTTGTTTAGTGGAGCACAGAGATTTGAAGTAACTTGTCAAAAGCAGAACAAAGAGCATGGAACATGAACCCAAGAGGCATCATTGTATATGGATGCCTCTAACCATGGTCATCAATTGTTTGTCCATTAGCAAGTTCTTGGCTATCCATTATCATTCTGCTGCCACATCATTCACCACAACTAGGAAAGAGTGGAGTAGGCAAGAATGAGGGAAAGAAACAGATATGATCAGCCAAAATGCAGCTGCAACTGATAAGTAGTCAGTTCTTTATCGAGCTATGTTTTCTGATGTGAAGAACCTATAAAAAACACTCTAAGCCAAAGGGTGATGGGGATTGAGTAATTACTTCTGTTCTTAGCAGCCATGATTTGGGGCTTGTCTGATGCACTAGGGTGCCTTGTAGAGATTGGTATCATTTAATTGGAACAAGGTACAGTTCCAGGCTTCACAAGACACCAAGTATCATGATAGGGTAATTTTTATAGTGTTTTCAAAGCTAACTACATGTTCTCATGGATGTTTCTATGGTATTAATCAAAGTGGGCTATAGGATTACTGTAGAGAAACCTCACAGGGGAGAATAGGCAATAAAACTGTCTATGATCTCAAGCTTGTTTTTCTCCACTGTAACACTTTCAAATTTGCTCTGACTGTAATTTCACAATTCAGAATATTTATGAAGAGTGTAAAGGTCTAAAAGTTCTATTAAATTACTTTTATTCATATGTAGCTAAGGTTGTAGTTATCACATTATTTTATCTTACCCATTTATCATGTTGTTATATACTTTTTAGCATAAAACATTTTAGCTTTAGGCATGGTATAGAGTACAGGCTACAGAGAAGGATATGCCTCTGTTGTGTAATTAGGATGTTTGGGAAGGCAAGATATTTAAGATCCCTAAACTCTATAATATGTACAATGATGAAAATCAAAATGCCTTCTTTCAAATTTTCTTAGGGTTAAGTGGTTCACAGAGTCTAGCATGGAGTAGGCATGTTATTAACCAAAATTCCATTTTTCAAAAGTTGAATTCAGAAGATGAATTATTTAGAAACCATAGATTCTGTGGCAGCTAAACAAGAATACCAATGGCCTTTTCAACAGTGATAGAAGCAATTTGCATTTCTAGGTGGTTTCAAGACCAAGCTGAAGAGGGAGACAATGAATCAGTAATCCTGCTTAGCTGTAAAGCCTGCAAACCACAATAACGACCAGCCGGGTAAGATCTCTCCGATAGTGGCACTTAATCTTATGGGATAAACAACAGCTGCCTAACTGGACTAAACGGACTGCTCCATAGGAAAGAATTTATGCCTGGCACTGTAAAACTAGCCCATGGCTGGAGAAGTCATAGACCCTAGAAGAGAAACTATAGTTTGCTAACTCACTATAGCTTTTAACCATATTCTATATACTTTACCCTTATTCTCACAGGTAAGTGTAGCTCTAACTTGTGATTTTAAAAAGACATGTTTTTACAGTAGGCAAAAGCTACTGAAAAGATCCACAATTAGCGAAAATACAAAGTATGAGCAATCATGCGGTGCCCGGGCTCATTTTTACATCTATAATTTAAACCTTATACCTGAGGCTCTGAGAAACATTGCAGAAAAAGTGGGATGAAAAGATTCTAAGAGCCTAGATGCCTGATGAAAAGATTCTAAGGACCAAGATGCCTGATGCTAGATAGTGTCTTCTAGACATGACAGGGAAGCTTCATCCATGAAATCCAACAACATGATTGCCTAAACAAGACCTGCATAATAACAATACATGGCAATATACTTGGAGAAAATCTCAAAAGGCTTCACCCCTAGATGAAGCAATAGTTATTCAGGTACAAGGCCCCTGATAGATTATCCAATATCAAGTGTTCAGTCCTAAACACATGTACATATGAACAATATTAAATGGATTCAGTAAATTGTATACAACATACACACAAAAACCCACACATATATAAGTGTGTTTGTATATGTATGTAACAATAATAATTGTAAGAGACTTCATGAATTTAGACTGAATGGAGAGACTGGAGAATTTAGAGGAGGGAGAAGGGGGATAGAAATGATTTAAAGAGAGTACTCATGTATAAAATTCTCAAAATAAAAACTTTAAAAATATCTAAACCTTAAAGGTATAAACATATGAAAAATGCCAATCTCTGTTATTTGCTTTCTTTATGAGCACATTTATTTTGTTAGTGTGACAAATGCATGGATTATATCCATTCATTCCTCAAGATGGGCTTATAAAATCTATGGGTGTATATTCATTGTTTTTCTTTTACAAATCTAAAAGAACATGTGTTTATCATGCATGGTATGATGCTTTGAAATATATACAATGTGGAATTAATCAACTGTTTATTACCACACATAGGCATTGCTGATATTCTAGGAGATCTTAAAATCTATTCTGAGCATTAATCAACAATACACAATATTGCTACTAACCATTAGCAACATTTTTACTGCTGTTCATATAGCCATTGAAATGAGGCTAAGAGCTCCATGAAACAGGACCGTGATAGTTCATTCCATGAGACAGGGCTCAAAAATGACTTTGACTTGAATAACAAAATGTAGTTGTGTATATTTCCAACTCATCTATGCTGTGTAGTATATGTTCTTGTAGGAACAGGTGCACTTCTTCCACCCTTATCACTGGGCAAAATTCACAGGACCATAATCGGCTAATCCTTGGTCTCCAACAGTACCATGCTATGTGAGTGAGTGTGTGTGTGTGTGTGTGTGTGTGTGTGTGTGTGTGTGTGCTTTTGCATATTGAGAATGTACTTCATCCTTAACATTGGATTTGACTCTGGGAAACTTTGATCTCAGGGGGAAATTAAAGGTGTGGCTATGAAACAGGCAGGCTAAGAAGTAAGCAGACACCAGAGGTATAGGCTCACCTACACCTTTGCATGAAGTGCACAGTTGCTCTTTCAGCTCCTTCTCTTTCCTAAGCAGATTTGAAGTGTGGACAAAGTTGGGGGAAGATTTTAGAATCAGATAAATTTATATAAGCAACTGAGTTTTGACTCTCAAATGACAATAACAAAATCTGCTAACTCCAGCTTTGCCACAAAACTGCATTTAGTTGGAGGGTGTAAAGACTTACGTTATATATTCTAAAAATAATTTTTTTTTTTAATCTTAAAATGTTTTTGGCCCCTTTGAGATTCAAAACTGCCACATGGTTAAGAAAATGGCCATTACAGTAACATAAAGTTTCTCTTGCAAGTTCACAAGTGCTCTCCCTGCTTCCTTTCCTCCTGGATATAGGTCCCCTGAGCTTCATTGAAAGTGGAATCTTCTCTCTTATAACTGTATAAATACAGTAAGCCTCAGTAAAGACAGACGGCTGGTGTGATCATTTTTAACAACCCTGGAGATGTCCATATGCTATTCAGTAATGTGGCATCTGCATGGCCCCTTAGCTGTGGTGTGTACTTTAAACATAAGCAATTTTTAAGCAACAAGGTGTCAGACTCTCCATCCATGGGAGGCAAATCAGTTCTTCTGCACCCCTGAGTATAATCGACAGAAACCCTGAGAGTGCTCTAAACCACCATCCTCCCCAGGCTAACAGTCTGTTCCTTTTAGTACAATTACATTATTGTGCCTCCAAGCCCCAAAACTTTCACCAGGTAAAATACTCATTCAATTAACAGAGGAGTCACTAAGGCACTTGCTGTGCTGGCAATCCTCCGCAGTAGAAGGTGGTATGTTCATCTGGCTGTGGACAAGCTCCTATGAGCCATACTCACATCACTGTGTCACAGACTCTGACGGACACAGTGTCTAATGACAGTAAACGAACATGGAAATGAGATAACTTTAGTTCTAAAACATAGGGTAATACCTGTTTCTTCCAGCTCAAAACTTAACTGAAGTAAGGTTTTATATGACTGTTGTAAGCTCTCCCTCCTCCCTTCTTCTGTTAATCCCACCAAACAGGGGTAGACTGTTATCCAAACTCTTAGTTGAAATAAGCAAGCTTTATTTTTGGTCAGACAGGGCTATTTCCCACAAACAGGCTTTCAGAAAATAGCATCGAACATAGGAGAAGGTAGGGTTTAGATTAGGCCCCAAACTGCATGGGTAGGGGGTTTCAAGGTTTTTTGTTTGTTTGCTTGTTTTTTTTTTTTTGGTTACATAGGAACTTGATAGAACATTTCAAAATTATTTGGCCAAATATCTTATCAGGGTGGAGGTTAGGGTATAGAGTGTGGAACATGTCAAATTCCAGAAAATAGGTTAAGACATGGTCAAACCCAAGTTAAAAAAAAAAACAAAACAAATAAAACAACAACAAAACAGGAACGAACTTATTTTGACCTTGCAATAAGATGGCATTTAATTTTAAGATGGAGTTGGACTGCTCCATCATTCCCCCACCCCTTGTATTCTCCTCTACTCCACCTCCTCCATTTCTCCTCCTCTTCTTTACCTCTTCTCCTCCTATACCTATCCCCCTCCACTTTTCCTCATCCCTTCCTATTCATCTCGTCTTCCTCCTCCTCTTTATCCCTTCCTCTTCCCTCTTCTTCCCCCTCTATGTTTTCCTGCTCTTCCTTTTCCTCCCCCTCTACCCCTTTCTATTCTTCTTCCTTCTTCTCTAGCTTTGGGATTTTAACAACAATCATGTTGAAAAGAATTCTTCTATGGAATGATTATGTTCTAATAGATACATTAGTGGTAAAAATCAGGGCTAGTGGTATAGTTCATTTGCACAGCATATGCCCAGTATGCATGGGGCCCTGGATTTGATCCCTGGCAGTACACAGACACAGGCATAGCAGGCATAGACACAAACAGACACACAGAGACACACACAAACACACATACACACACACACACACACACACACACACACACAGAGAGAGAGAGAAAGAGAGAGAGAGAGAGAGAGAGAGGTGAAATAATTTTTCAGATAATCAACTGTGATAGCTATTCTTGGTTGTCAATTTTACTATATCTCCAATTGAGTAAAGCTAAAAAAAATGGAGGTTATACCTGTGAGAGATTTTTGCTTAATTTTAAGGAAAAAAACCCACTTCTAATCTGAATTTTTGAGATAGAAAGACACACCTTTAATCCAGATCATTTGAGCTAGAAAAAGACTTTGAGAAAATAATGGATTCTTGGACTTTCCATACATAGCCAACCATTATTGCATTAGCTAGACCACAGACTGAAAGTCATTATAATAAATATCATTATATATATATTAAGAAAAGCCTGACTAATACATCAATCCATTAAGTAGTACCATAAAAATTAGATGGAAAATTCTTAGCCCTAGCCATTACACATAAGTGTACATATACATGCACATAGAGACCATAGGTTGATGTCAGTGTTTTCTTCCATTGCTGTTCACCTTGTTTTTAAATACATGTTTTCATGAATGTAGAGCTCACTGATTGGGCCTTATTGTCTCACCAATGAGCTTCAAGGATCTTCAACTACCTCTCCAACAGTTCTGGGAATATAGATGTGTGTTACTACATCTACATTTCATTTAGTGCTGGAGATCAGAAATTAAGTTTTAATGTTTGCACAGCAACTACTTTACTGAAAAAGCCATGTATTAGCCCCCAGCAAAGTTTTTATGTGACTGTCTCATTAAAGAGTCCCATATTTATTCTTATTATTTTATGGATCTATATAGTCAGACATTTCTTTCCTGCCTGCCAATTCCCAAATAGCCACTCAGAAGCTTAATATTACTTATAAATGCTCAGCTGATAGCTCAGGCTTGTTGCTAGCTAGCTCTTTCACTTAAATTAACCCATATTTCTTATCTATGTTTTGCCATGTAGCTCATGGCTTGTTACCTCATTTTCTACAGGTCCTGCTTCCTCGGCAGCTGGCTGGCAATCTCCCCTGACTTCACCTTCTTCATCCCAGTGTCCTCAGTTTGATTGTCCCACCCAAATTTATTCTGCCTTGCTATAGGCCAGTCAGCTTCTTCATTAACCAATGAGAGTAATACATATACACAGTGTACAGATGGATTATTCCACAACATGGATTCATGTTGTGTCAGGGGATTTTCCAAGGAGATACAACAACAACAATAACAAAACACACACACACACACACACACACACACACACACACACACACACACAAACATACAAACACACACACATATACACACACACACACCTGTACCCCAGAAAGAAAATCCCACAACAGACAAAAGTATCAATTGCACCAAAGCTTGACTTGGTGAACAAGTAAGTTTTTAACTGGAGTTACCAACAGGAATGTGGGTGAGGGGTTATTGGCAAGATTAGAGACAGCTCAAAATCAGCTGATCCACTGGAAAGCCCACCCAACTCGGGTGATAACACAAAAAATCTGCACCCTTGGAGCTCTCTGCACAACTTGATGGTCCAAGAAATCTACCTGCTGTATAGTGTGGCTTGTAGCTAGAAGTTTTCCTGTGTCCAGCCTGGCCTGTGTCAGGATAAATCTCTCTCACCTACTAGTCCTGCAGCTGCTCGAGCCCTAGTAAACACAAAGAGGCTTATATTAATTATAACTGCATGGCCATGGTTCAAGCTTTTCGCTAGCTAGCTCTTATATCATAAATTAGCCCATAACTATTAATCTACATGTGGCCACATGGTCTGTGACTTTACCTGCATCCCATTACATATTGCTCCTTGGGTGGCTCTCTGGTGTCTCCCTCCCCTTTCCCTACCTTCTTCCTGTTTTTCTCTTTGAAGTCTGCCTCTAAGCTGCCTTGCCACAGGCCAAACAGCTTTATTTATCAACCAATCAAAGTAATACATATTTGTAGCATAGAGAAAGACATCCCCCCATCACTTTCCCCTTTCCTTGGGCAGTAGTTGTTTATTCCTTCTACAAAGGTGGGGAAGGAGCTTTGAGAAAATTCTAGTGTTCCACTTTCCCAGATATGTGAATTTTTATTTACAACATGGGTCTCAGAAGCCTCCTTCTCCCCACAGGAAGAAAGTTTTCAATTAAGAGGGACAACTTTAATGGTTGTGTATTTATTTAAGACCTCTTTTAGGGGGGTGAGGTGGGAAAACTAAGACTTAAGAGTAAATTTTCTGAGATTATCAACTTGATGTTTCTTTTAAGAGAAGGAAGCATTTGACCAGAGACAGCATTTGTATACAGTGTTATGCCCAAAACCAGAGTAATACAATGAAGAAAATGTTTGGGCTCTAAAATAATACAGACCTGCTAACTGAAGTTACATTTGGTTTGTAGTTTATTAGATTTGTCCCTTTAAGCTAATTATTTTTGCATGTGTGTCTTTGTTTCTGCATCTGAAAAGCTGGGATAACTACTTCATATATCTTTGTTTTTCTTTTGTATTTTTACATTTTTACTCATTTAGCATGTGTGTGTGTGTGTGTGTGTGTGTGTGTGTGTGTGTGTGTGTGTGTGCATGTGTAGGGGGCCAAAGGATATAGGAATCAGTTTCTTTGTTATACCATGTGGGTTCTGGGGATAGAACAAGGATTGTCAGGCTTGATGGCAGGTGCATTTAGCCACTGAGCCATTTTCTAGGCCTTCATCCTCTTTCTAGAAAATTAATGGGGATAATACATATAAAGGACCTAGCGCTATGACAAACACCTAGTGTTAACTAATAGTTTTATCAATGTGATCCTTATTATCACCATGAACTGCATTTTACTCAGGGTTCTAAAACAACCAATCTCGTGACAAATTTTTTGCACATAATTTGTATGCCACTTCAAAAGCAGCCTGTACAGCAATGAAATTGTGATATGTTTACCCTCTATTTGCTTCCATTTGGTCCTCAGTAGTCACTGTGATCTATTCGATTGGACAAAGAACAAGTCAGTTGTTCATAGCATTTTTTTGCCAACTAACAGACTGTCACCAAATAAGTTGTTTCCCTCCTCCTGCCAATTGGGTGGGTTGTACGCATTTGTTTCTCATAGTGCTGGGGGCTGGAGATTCATGATCAAGGTGCCAATATTGGTGAGATTCTAGTAAAGGATCCTAAGGAAGAAGCAGATGGCCACATTTGCAATTTATCATCATGGCAGACAAAGGGCAGGAGAGATGTTTGTTTTCTTAAAGGATCTAACATCATGAAATAGTCACTTCCTAATACCCCATCTCCTAAAGCTACTATATCCAAGGTTAGGCTCCTATATGTGGGTTTCATAAGGACACTCTCACTAAATAAACCACCCTCAAATTTCCTCTAATCCCTCCTCAGCTGTGAACTCTATCACCATGTTTTAAAAAGCCCTCTTCATATTTCCAGACAGCCCAGCACACGTGCCAAGCAAGTTTTTGATGTCATTTTGCTCTCTTAAGCCCATGAACATCTGTTTCATTGCAGTTACGATGATAATTGTATTATTGTATAGGTTATTAAAAACTGATTTATGCTTTTCTAAGAACTTGTGGAAAAACATGGTCTTTGTTTTAGCTCACCTTTTTATTGTCAAGATTCAGTGTTTTCCAAGATGTCAGGGAGTACCCAAATCAGATAAAAGAAAAATGCCCACTATTTTTTCCCTGTGTTGTAACAGTTTTATCAAGAGCAGATAAAATATAGCATATATTTAGCTGTATACATGTATGAATGTTTTACATATATATAGTATCATAAAACTAAGAATTAGATTTCAGCATGTCTTTATTAATAATTATTTATTTTGTGTTTAGTTCTTGAGGTAAAGTGCATTTCCTATAATAGCTATCAGCCAAAACTTACAAAAACATGGCTATAGGATCTGTAACTGACAATGAACAGGCAATCAATAGCTCTGTCTCTTTTTCCCTTTGATTACTACTGGATTTGGCCCGTAGACTTGTTGGTAGGGCTCACAGCAATGGTGCCACATCTGTGTCTATATCTAAAACATTACATTGCTAATACACAAGGACTCTGCCTCAATTTAATGCCAGTCCAGGCAGTTAAAATATGATTATTTTAATTTAACTTTGCTATTAATAATGTTTGTAGTGTCATAATACAATTTTATCCAATTCCCATTGGTGACTAAATCAGCACTAATGTGTTAGATAGACCATTTTATAAAAATAACACTGGCAACTTTGTACATTTGTGTATCCTATATACATTAATTTCAAGTTGACTTTATGCAAGGATTGTGCTATAAAAATGAATTTGACAATTCTAATGTGCACTTATGCTTAAAAACTAAGAAATTAATGCAAGAATTGTCTGTTATGTACCCACTATGTCCCAGAAATTGTAGTTTGGCATAAATAAAGCACAATGATGAAAAGAGTAGATACAGTCTCTAACTTTGAGATATGAATTCAAGTGCATGTAATTTATTAAAGAGGTGATTTGGTTCGGGACAACTGAAAAGGAGTAGGCAAGTCAGATGGTGAGGGGGGGAGCAGGCAGCCCCTGGTTATTTTTGAGGAAGTCACTGCTGCTAGAGCAAACCAGGCCTAATCCCACTGGGAACTCTAGAGAGCAGCCATTCACCTCAAGAATCACTCATCTCAAAAGAGACTACCTTTGGAGCAGCTGGCTGGCCTGCCCAAAGAGCGCAAAGGACAGGCCAGGGGATGCAAATTCTACTTGTACCTGTGTATGATTGCATGTGCAAACTAAGGCTGGGGAGACTTAGCCATGTCTTAGGTCTCATGCTGTCAGCTCAACTTTGAACAACCAAAATATCTTTAGATAGTTGAATTTGAAACTGAAATTAAGTGAATAGGTTTCTTTTCTGCTTTTTCCTCATGCACCCTTTATTTTTAAGTCATTAAATTACTTCCAAGTTATATAAAATTACTTATTACTCTGTATTGAATCTTCTCCAAATGTCTAGAAGTTTGAAGCATAAGAAGGTATGTTTTATACATTGACATAATATGAAATGATATATCCTAAAGATCAATACAAATGTGATTAATAATGATATTTCTTTCTCCTAAAGTTCTATAAGGGAACTGGCCCAGTTTTTCCTATTAAACCAAGAGTGCTCAGGGTTGCAGAGGCAAACCTTGTGAGCAGAGCTGATGAGTGGTGCTGATGTGTGCTCAGTGATGGTTATGATAAAAGGCACTGGTGGTGGCACTGGTTACCTGTGGAAAAGTCATGGGCCACAGCCATGACTACCAGAGTTATAAAGAGCTTTATTAGAAAGAAAGATGGGATAGGAGGGAGGAGAGCCAGGCCTGGATGGATAGGAAGATGGTGAAAGCAGAGAGAGACTGCAGAGAGAGAACACAGAAAGAGTGTGAGGGTTTGTATCTGGCTTTTTAAGGCGAAGATTGCATGACCACATGGCAGGTACATAGTTGCTCGTGCCTGCTGATGATGTAAGGCGTAAGACATAGGACCCCAAGCTGCACATGCAGAAAATCCTAACATTCCAGAATTTTTGCTTATTATAAAAAAGCGAGTGAATAGGAATAGGGGCGTGGTTTCTTCTGGAAAAACTGCTTCCAGCTGACTTGGTGGGCATTGGTTGGCTCTTGTGGGGGATAAGGAAGGGGATCTTCTGAGGTAGACAGACATTCTGTGATGGTGGGTAGGGCTGTCCTGCTGCCCTGGAGCCGTCCATCCCTCTTGGGTTGGCATTCTGGCCACTTCTGTGTTTGACAAGATGCTGGTGAGACAGAAAAAGCCTGAAGTAGCTCTGACCTGTCCACCTGGTTTCTGGAGCTCGGGAAAAAATTTTGAACATACTAAGAAGCAAACATGAGAAAATTAGTGACCATGGTAGCATTTAGTACTCTGCTTATATTGGTTAGTGTTAATGAGAGAGACAGAGAGATTGGAACATGTTTTTAAGCTTTATCAGAGACAGATTATTTAAGGCACCTGTTTCCTTTACTAGTCTAGCATCCAGGAGACACAGGTGATAGAACCCAGACACTTTGGGGTCTGGGGGTATAAATACGTTTTAGCTATAACAGTTTCTTATTTGATGATCTCTGGACTCCAGTTCTGTGGTGGTCCTGTACCATTACCTGTACAGCGAGTTAGAAGAGGAACTGGGAAGAGAAAAGCTTGTGGAGCATGAGAAATTATTTTTTTGGAATTAGGGACAAGGCAGAGGTCAGGGCCCTGTCTGTCTGTGTGCACTAGGAAGAGAAGCTCTTCGACAGTTCTGGAGTGAGGCACATGGAGGAAGCAATGAAAAGTAAGCTCCTATCTTAGCTGGAAAATCTTTCCCCATTAAGTAACCCTGAAAATACATTTAAATCTGGTGAGGGGGGCGGTGAGTAAGGCTGTCCTCTGATGATGTGCAGCTCAGGACCCTGAGCTGCACATGTGTAGAATCCTAACATTCAGAGCATTTCCATCCATGTTAATACAAATGCTAACATGGCACAAAGGCAAGCATACACTGCTACTTCCATGTGAATACATTCAGCCTTGAAAAACTAACTCTTCAGAGGGTCTTCAAATCCTACTTTAGCTTATCATGTATGTTACAAAATTTGCTTCAACATACATAGGAAGTTTCTCATAATAACAGATAAATAATATGTTTGTGTGATATTAAATGCTGAACCTTAAAATTCCTTACATCCCAAATGAGCACTTTTTAATGTACTATTTATTATTTCCACTCAAATTTTATAACATTTTTAGTAATGCTTGTAGATAAGAACTCTCATGACCATTTCAAACATGTGAATCATTGTCCAATGCTCATATCTGCCTCTGTATTCCCCCACCTCCCTGTCATTCTAGGTGGTACCTTCCTTCCCTTCATTTCCCCTTTGGCTTTCATGTCATTTATGAATATCTACACGCATATTTGCATATATACATACATAAGTGTTTAAATCTGAATTCCACATATGAGAAAAATATCCATGATATTTTACCCTCCTTCTCTTTACTCTGTCTTCTTCACCCCCTTCCCTTAGAAACTCTTTCTCCCTCAACTTAATGACATTCACAAGTTGAATTTGTAGTTATTTGTGGAATTACAGGCTCAGTCATTGTGAAATTGTCAAAATTAATAAGTTTAGTTATTTTGTCATTTTCAAGGGGCTTATTAAGGAGACTATTAATTATCATGCTCTGTACACGGGGAATGCATTTTGGAATTATTACACTCAGGTCCCAGGAAAGGCCTGTCTTCAGTTGTGCTTGGCCTCTAACTGACAAACTAGCTTGAACTAAGCAGGGCCAAAATAGTAAACACACACAAGCATGCATGCATGCACACATGCACACACAACTCAAAAATTCAAAATTAACAATAAAATATTTTCAATTGCTTTGATTGTTTATATATAACAATCCTATTTATTTACTTACTTATGGTTTTTGAGACAGGATCTTACTATGTAGATCTTATTGTCCTTGAACTCACTATGTGGATCAGGCTACTCTCATCTCATGGAGATCCAGCTGCCTCTGCTTCTAGAGTGCTGGGATTAAAAGCATGCTGCCACCATGCATGGCCTCCTCTAAACATATATGAATGTGTATCTAAAACTTAATTTTTAATGATTTCATTAGATTTATGTGCATTTCTAATAAAACAAACAATATATTTAACTATACAGTAGTCTTTAAAGAAACAAATTGTGATAGTCACAATTAGAAGGTGATGATTACATGTGAATACTTTCATTTTTCTGCATATTCTGGACTTCTTACACATAAAACTTCATAAAGTATGATTAAATAGCAAACACATCAGAGAAGCTAGATTTATTAGGAGGGATTTACAGACATCTTCCCCTAGAGCTATTATTTACATTAGGTAGGATGGAGTGAGAGAATTGAAACCCACTTTTCGGAGACTTATTTACATTTTGGGGCAAAGATCTTTGTGGGTCAATAGAGAAGATGTGCCAAAGTATTAGCTTCTATTCTTGAATTTAGTGTTAATAAATGTGTGATTCCCTATAACTGCCTGACGGGGTGAGAGTAGCCAGGGCATGATCCCTACTGGTAATCAGGACACAGGAGTCAGTGCTAAGATGATAGATTTATGTTTCTCATGTGGAATAATCTTCTAGTACACTGTGAAGATTTTTTACTCAGATTTTTTTAATAGAAATCTGAATGGCCTATCACTAGTCAGGATTTTCTGAGCAGAGAAGAGGCTGGGCAGAAGAAGGGTGGAAATGTAGATCACCAGCTAGAGTCAGACGAAGCCGGGGCATGGGCAGTGCAGAGTAAAGGTAATAAAGCCATGAGGCAGAAAGTAAATTAACAGATTAATTTAAGTTGTAAGAGCTAGTTAGAAAGAAGCCTGAGCTATTGGCAAAGCTCTCATAATTAATCATAAGTCTCTGTGTCATAATAATTAATAATAAGTCTAGGAGCTGGCAGGAGGGACAGAAAAATCTACCTACATATTTCCCATCAGAATATCTATATATTCATCCACCCAGCCACCTACTCACACATATATACATACATGTGTACATAGAAGCATTATCAATTTGACATCAGTTTAGATACTTGATTTTGGTTCTTCTGTCTTTGCTTATCAAACAATATCTAAACCATAACAATGAAATAGTCTTGTGGTTTCATGAACAAATATTTTTACATCCTAACTAATTTAATTTCAAGGTTTTTAAACATACTTCTCTAAATTTAGTACAGTAGTTAGTTTACTTGTTCTTACTCCTAATGATTATATTGTATTCATGAGTAGTAACTTCAAAATGATCATTGCACAATCTTAAAAAGCATTTTAAAAATATGGTTCAAGTGAAAAAAAATTAAGATAATTACTGATACTTAGAACGACCTGTTTAAGTAAGAATGCATTTACTTGTTCAATTGCATCTTTAATAATATTTAAATTTCAATTACAATTTACAAATATCTTATGTTTTAAGGTAGTATTGGGAAATATGTCTACAAGAGAGAATCCTGATACCTGATCCATAATAACTGAGAATTTAATATATCAGAGAATTGTGGGAAAAGAACCAAGTCTAGAAAGCTTTTAAACACAGCTCAAAGAGATGAGACAACACCACAAGACTGTGATCTTCCTGATGCTTTCTCTTTTCCTTGGGAAATCATAGCTTCTCTTTGGGAAAATTCAGATTGCTCACACTTCAGATAAGCCTTTGATAAGTACTTTGATGTTCAATAAGAAAGAGAAAAGATGTTTTCACAGAGAGAATCAAGAAATAACACCAGTCTCAGCCAAAGGGCCCTGCCATTGCTTTGTGTTACTTTACCACACACTGCCAAGAATGCAGATAGGTATGTTCAGTGCATTAGTGGATTGTTTGTTGTTGGAAAGCAGACAGGAAAGACATGGAAACAATCAAATTAAACCAAATAACATCCTAATCGTCTTGTCTAGACTAGGGAGCCAGTGGGGTGTGTGTGTGTGTGTGTGTGTGTGTGTGTGTGTGTGTGTGTGTGTGTGTTGTTCAAGTTGAAGAAGAGATTAGCAAATGAAAGAAAATCACTTGGGAGAGGACACCATTTCCATTTCCAGCTATGCGGTGCCTTTAAAGAAGAATGACATCACTGTAATGGCAGAGTATCCAGCTGACGTGTTTTATTAAAGTAAACAAAGATGTCTAAGTAGGTGAGGCTGCAGTATTAGATTAGGCATTAGAGAATGTGATATTAAACAGCCTTTGTGATATGACCACACTCATGTAATGGATTATTGTGGCTTCAGAGAGATTTGCTAGTACATTCCTTCAAGGAATTTCCCAGAACTTTCCATTTGGACAGAATAGAAATATTTCCTCAACTCAGGACAGCTGTCTCTTACTGTAACGGAGAGTTGTGGGGCAAAACCAATAGGGCTGAGAGCACAAGCGACAGAGTGGCTATGGCTGTACAGCTTCCTGCAGAGCTCACTCTGCTGACAGGAAAGAACTGCAGTGCCATACGGAAAGAAATGCAAGTTTCCAAAGGAGTCGGTTTTCATAATTCCCAAGTGAAGTATGTGCTAAAGTACGTGCGCTGTTTCTGTGGGTTAGAGTGAGGAAGCAAGGGTGGGGGAGATGTTCAGGGGGTTTTCTAATAATGAGAAAGGCTTAATTGAACAAGGTTTAATGCTAATCCAAACCTTCTGTGGCTGTGGTGGCACATTTATGTGGCTTGGGGGATACAGAAAGAAGAAATTGTGTTGAGAATAATGTAAAAATCCCTGAAAATCATGACACAAGTAAAAAGCTTTCAGTCTGAGGGCAATCAAACGTGGGAGAAACCAGGTTGATTTCATAGGCACCACCAGCGTAATTGATCTAGTATTGTTCATAGGAAATTAAGGCTCTATTACCTCCTGATTGGACTAATTTAATAACTTCCACACAAAATCGTCTGCCCTTGATAGACTGTATATCTAACCTACGCATAAGACCGATCCCCAGAGTCACAGGTCAGAATCACAAGTTAATCATCGGCTCATGGTGTAAAGGTCATGCCATCCAAGGCCATGGCCTCACACCTCTCGGTTTGGAATTAATGCTGCTTCCCTGTCCTGCAGTACTGCACTGGGATTGTGCCTCCAGTAATTAATTTAAGTCAATATAAGCCCATCTGCCCGATTATCTTCATGCCTCTAGCATGAAAATGGATGTGATTTGCACATTAGGATTTTGCCTGTTACTATTTTATCCCTGTCTTGCTTAAATAAAGCATAACAGTGAAAAACAAAACAAAGGACCCTCCCTCTTAAGGAGAGAGTCAGGGTGAAGCCAGGGCTTAAACTCTCCAAATAATCGTGAGCTCGAGGGATGGAGACAGAGAAAGATTTTCCTGGTTAAGCTAAGACATGATGATGGTTTTAGAAAGAAGCTTTTGATTCCTTAAAGCTTTCCCAAGGTTGAGATTATGCACTTCTTTCATCCCAACAGTGTTCTGAATTACCACAGGCTATACTAAAGCTTGATTTTCAGACATGGACTGTGAACAGAGAAGAAGGTAGAGGAATTGTGATATTTCTGTAATGTGCTCTCCATAGGGGAAAGTACCCAAGAGCGGAATTCAATGAAACTTTTCTGAAGAGCAGGTGAGGCCTCCTCCAGGGGCAGCAGCTCTGAGACAGTGGAGAAACAGAGATGTTCCCAGCAGGCTGGTGATCTCATGCACTTTCAGGGGGAGGTTGAAAACATCCGCTCAGCACTGAGTGGTGGAACGTAAGCTGCTATGATTAAAAATGACGAAGGTTGACTGGGGCCGAGCTTACATGACATGGAAAGACCAGTCAGTTATATTAATTCCCTCTTTTATATTCATTATATGAATAGAACCAATTCTGGCAATAAACTTGTTTGTTTTTCCTTTATGTATATTTTTCTTAAAAATAGTTTTTTTCATACCATGTATTCTGACCATGATTCCTCCTCCACATCTCCTCCTAGGTCTTTCCCAACTCCCTAACCACACAAATCCAAACTTTTCTTTCGCTCTTTCTTTAGAAAGCAAACAAACAAAACCCCAGAATAAAAAAATAAAACAAAGAAAAAAAACACAAGAAATACATACAGAACAAAACTCATAAAAAAATACAAGAATGGGAACCATAATATGCAGGCAAAGATGAGCTAGAAAAAAAAAAAAAAGCGCACACAAAGCAATCTGAGACAAAAGGTCTACAAAAATGCCATTGAGTTCATTTTGTGTTGGCCATCACTGCTGGGCATGGGGCCTGCCCTTAAGTGTGGTTAACATATCCAGTGAAACTCCATTGAAGAGAACAAGTTCTTACTTTGTAAGCAGGTGTTAATTGGAACTAGCCTCTGCTTGGGGATGGGAGATAGTGTCCTCCCCTCTCTCCATCTCACTGAATCTGTGCAGGTGGTTCATGCTGCCAGTCTCTGAGTTCCTATGTGCATCTGTCCTGTTGAGTTGGAAAGACACTGTTTCCTTGGTCTCATTCATCTCCTCTGGCTCTTACAGTCTTTCTGCCTCCTCTTCCGCATAGTACCCTGAGCCATAGAGGAGGGGGTTGAGTAAGACATCACATTTAGGACAGGCAGGACATAGTATTCCAAAGTATCTCACTCACAGACCGGTTGTGGATCTCTGTATTAGCTCCCATCTTGGGCAAAAAGCTTCTCTGATGACGGGTGAATACGGCACTGATCTGTAGGTACAGAAGAATGTTGATAAAATTCATTTTACTGTCATGTTCCTTTAGCAGAACAATAATATTTGGTTCTCCCCTGCACTTATATCCTATCTAAACTCAGGTTCTTGGCCACCTGAGCAGTGTCAGGCGTGGGTTGCATCTTGTGAAGTAGGCCTCAAATTCAATCAGAGAGGAGATGAATACTTCCAAAACATTTGTGATGCTATTGCACCAGCATATCATGCAGGCAGGTTAATTTTCCTTTTTGCCAAAGGTTAACAGTTCTTGTTTTCTGTTAGGGTTTGTTTTCCAAACCAGTGATTTGGGGGGAAGCGCAATGAAGTTTTAAATTTTGTATAATGAAATTTGAAATTAAAAAGAAAAGAAAAAAAAAAAAAAACCTGTTTCTTAGAATATAGCCCATGAGGTGTATTTTTGGCTCAGAATCCCTGTGTTGTGACTAACACCCTATCCTATAAGTATGTAAGTCAGCCTATTGGTCATCAAATCCTATTTTCCAATTGGCTCTCATTTCAGAATAAAAGCACTTACATATTGGATTCAATAGAGGTGTTTTGTCAACCTAATGCGATGAATTTGTGACAATTTGACTGTTTATTTAAATTCTCATACTGTCTTTGTGAATCACAAGTAAGAACTTTCTGAGTTGGTAGATGCTTAAAGAGAGATGTTTATCTTTTATGTGTGATAAAAATGCATATTTCCAAGAAGAAGAAATGATATTACAGCTCTTTCATATGGGAAACATTCAGCAAACCACTTTAGTGTCTTAGTGTTCTCTTGGCATGGATGCCCTCCTTATTTGAAAGCAACTTAAAATTTATATTCCTTCACAGTCCTGTAATTCCTTGTTGAAGTTGTTGTTTGCCTCACATTGTTTCCTGCCTCTCCTTAAGCTCTACTGTGTGATTGCTGCTCCTACACATCTTGATTCAGATTCTACAACCCATTGTTTTTTAACCTGAGAACAGGATATTTTGTTTGCTTTTAAATACAATTTAAATTAAATGATAACTCTCATCCTTTTAAGTTGCCAATAATTTTACTCAAAATATTCTGCATCTCAGTGTTAATACAAACCACTTTTTATTGCTCTTATGCCCTAAAGAACACTCACAGGAAACAGGGGCCTTACATGCTTTCATTCTCAGCTGTCACTCCAGATGTCATTATTTTTCAAATTAGTTTTGCAATTATAAATTTACAACTGCATTATACTAATTACTTTCTGATATCTTACAACTTTGCTTTCCTTGTTAGAGATTTTTGTTTTTCAAAGTAGTGTCCTGTCTGTGAAGCAGAACTCACTGGTAATTCATTATAGTGTTAAAGCTTCATTCTGCAATGTCAAGGAAAATTGTTCCATTTGAACCAAAACCTTAAAGATATTCCCATTTCACAGGTTGTTTAACTGACAGAGGAATGAAAACAACATAATAAAGCAAATTCTTCACTACCTAGGTGGTGTGATTTGATAAGATCCATTAGCTATTCTGCAAGCCCATTTCCAATATTAGAAACAATCTGTTTAGATGGTCGTTTGTTTACAAGAACTTTGGCAAAGACCTTCTTAGACTGCAGTGTGAGCACATGTGTGTGTGTGTGTGTGTGTGTGTGTGTGTGTGTGTGTGTGTGTGCACATGTGTAATCTAAGTTGAGTTTTGTGCCACCAGAACTGGCTGGCATGACTTGTGAACCTATTAGAGTTGGAAAGCAATTCTCTTCTTGTTTCCAGAGTTCACATTCATTTCCATGAAAATGAAGGGCTTGATAGAACAGCATTCTTTCTTCAGTGTTGATCCTGGCTGATTGAAACATTTCCAGGAACAGGCCACTATTCCTTCTTATGCAAATTGTAAACTCACAAGAAGCAGACAGCTCCAACATTCCTTATTTAATGAAAACAAGGAAGTCTGTGTTTCCTGTACACTGCTAAACAATTTCTAACGTCTAAAACTAGAGTTGAATAAATTTACATAGTGGAGAAAGGCAGTGATGTGAGGGGAAAATAGTAAGAATACAATAGAAATGCCAAGTTTGTGAGTAATTTGGGGGAACTTATTGAAAACTAGACTCCCCTGCAATGTATGTAAAAACAAATGTTACCCATGAAATAATACTTTTTGCCAGAAATTCTTCTTATAACCTAGATAGCTGATGCCTAGCTTCCTTTCCTGTATCATGAAATACAAACAATTTCATTATAAAATATTCCCTATTCAAAGAACTTTGAAACATACACAACTTCAAGAATTCTTGAGGGTGATGACAGTTATGTCTAAAATAGATAAAGTAGTTTACCCAGCCAGTTTTTTTTAAATGTCCACTCTATCTGAAAAGTCTAGCTCTACACGTATGTCACCTTTCCTCATCCTCTGCTTTATTTTCTCACATTTAGCATACTATATGTTTTATTTATCAAACTATATGCATGTGCACACATAGATCTATTATTTACTTATCATGTCTGTTGATTACTCTCATAGGGGTTCAAAGCTCTTTGAAGGCAATCTATTTTCTATTGTGTTTGATGTAGTTTCTTCAATTTCTAGAGTAGAAGCTGGCATGTAATTGTGATGAATAAATATTTGTTGAATGAAGCTAGAGAGTCTGATTCAAGAGAACCCCAAAGTTGCTAGACTTCTCTTCCAAAGGATGAAAGTTAACCATCAATTCTAGAGTTAGTTACTGCATATGTGATCCTGTTAATCCCACCAAATGAGAATAAGGTCACCACCACTGTTTTGACCCAAATTTGAAACAAGCTTGATTTTTACTGGGGTGTACCCATGAGCTAGCCTGTGACTGCTTCCTAAATTGGATTAAAGAGAGCAGTCATGAGCCTAGTTCTTAGGGACCTTTTAAGGAGTAAAATCACAAGTAATTACAACTCAGGTTTACAGAAGCAAGGCATTGGAAGTAAGGAAGGAGGTACAAGAACAAAACAGAACAAAAACTCAAAAAACAACAGCCATCACTATGTGGTCACCATGTAACTAGGGAGGGTTTGGGTGTTCTCAAAAACAAGTCAAGGTTATGGGATGGGGGAGATCAGGATCCAGGAAACTGAGACTTAAAAACAGTTACTCAGCTCTTACAGTAAATGGAGACTTAATTTTAACAATACAACATAATGACTCCTGCCTTCAAAATGTAATCAGACAGGTTCCTCAATCCACACAGCTTAAGCTTTAAATTGGCAGCTCTCTTTGTGGCAGGGTTACCACCTTTAAAGATACAATAAGCAAATTATGTTGAATAAAGTAAAAAAAAAAAAGAAAGAAAAAAAGAAAGAAAAGCAACTATGGGACAGGTGATAACCTGCCTCTCTTTCTATGAAAAATATTTGTTAATGAAATCATTGTATAATTAATGTGTTGTAATGAAAAGTTGATGGGTGTCTGGTTATATTATTGCTTGAAATTACTTTTTAGAAAATGTATAGTCTCCTTGCTCCTGAGCACACACTGTTTCCCTGACATTTCTTTTTCTACACCTGACATCACACAATGTGGGGGATGATACACTAGAACATAATATACACTGCCATCTTTATCTAGTCAATTTATTCAGCTTTTAGTTTCTAGAGTGGTGAGGCAATACAATCTGCAGCTTCAGAAATGTATTCTTAAAGGGAGAGACCCATAAGTTTGTTTTCAAAGAAAGATAGATGGGTAGGTTTATTAAAACAGAGAATACTAAAAGATAACCAGGTTTGTTATTAAAATCCTTTAATTTGGTCATAATAAGTTAAATTGTATCTGTTGAATTTCCCACATTGTCATTGACTTCTTGTACACCAATACTCAGTGAGCAGCTTTTGAAATATCCAAAGGCATGTTTTGAATAAATAAAACTTGCAGTTCAGAGTGACAGTATACACTTTAGGTGTAATTATGGTCTTAGTTAGGGTTTCTCTTGCTGTGAAGAAACACTATGACCATGGCAACTCTTAAAAATGAAAACATTTAATTGGGGTTGCGTTACAGTTTCAGAGGTTTAGTCTATTATCATTATGGCAGGAAGAAAGGCAGCATGTGCTAGAGAAGTACTGAGAGTTTTACATCTTGATCTGCAGGCTACAGTAAGTGAATTGACCCATACTGGGTGTAGCTTGAGCTTATATAAAGTCTTGAAGCCTGCCCCACATTGACACACTTCCTCCAACAAGGCCACACCTCCTAATAGTGCCACTCTTGATAGGTCAAATATTCAAATACGTGAGTCTGTGGAGCCCATACCTATTCAAACCACCACTTTCCATTTCCTGCCCCCCATAGGCTTGCAGTCATAACATAAGTAACATGTATTTAGTCTAACCTTCAAAGTCTATCACAGTCTCAACAATGTTTAAAAGTCCAAAGTTCAAAGTCTCTTCTGAGATTCATGAAATCTTTTTACTGTACTCCCTTATAAAATCAAAATTTAAAAAAACCACATACTTCCAACACATAATGGCACAGGAATATATTACTGTTCCAAAATGGAGTAAAAGGTTAACAGTAGGGAAATACTGGAACAAAGCAAGACCAAAAACCAGCAGGGAAAACTCCAAATTCTGTATCTCCATGTCTGATGTTGAAGCACTCTTCAGATCTCCCACTCCTTTCAGCTTTGCTCACTGATATATACTTCTTTGTCTTGGGCTAGTTCTACCCCTTCTAGAAATTTTCTTGGCACGTATAACATAGCTCTGGCATCTCTAACATCTTGGGGTCTCCAAGGCAATTCAGGCTTTACCTGCACAACTTCACACAATGGTCTCTCTAGGCCTCCATTCAGGGACACCACTGATACATGTCTGGCCCAAGTAGATTTCCTTCATCATAGAGGGAGATTCCATAATCCCTTTTTTCTATTCTTAACTCTAAAGTTGGAAAATATGGCTGAAGCTGCCAAGTTCTGTTGCTTACTGGGGCTGGAATATGTCCCACTTGTTCAATTGTATCTTTATCAGCTTTCTGGTTTTGATACTTTCCTTCACTGCCTAGGCTTGACTGTCCTCAAACTCAATCTATAGACCAGGCTGGCCTCAAAATCAAAAATCTGCCAGCCTCTGCCTTCTGAGTACTGGGATTAAATATATGCACCACCATACCTGGACCTAAGCTTTTCTTTAATCTCTTTTCACAAGCCAGAAACTTAGTTGGGTGGGATCTTTCCCTGAGGTCACCACTCCCTTTATTACACTTATTCATCTGTTTATCATCTTAAACACAGGATCATGCTCCATTCCACTTTCTGGTGCCCTTCTTCTCCTCAAATTATACATTTTGTAATTTTAGTTTCTCAGCTTGCTCCTTTTCATTATAAATCTTCATTAGAGTTAACACTAATAACCACATAGCAGAGTCTATACTAGGCTATTTTGAGATTTCCTCTGGCAATGGAATTAATCTAAGTCCCTTTACTTTAGCCTCGGGCAAACTATTTGGATAAGGGGGAAAAGCAGCCACATTCTTCACCAAAATATTGTAAGAATTATCTCTAGAAAATATACCAAAATTCTTCTCCACTGAAGGTCTTGAGGCAGGCTCCTAAATTTCAAAACACCCTCAGCTCCACTGTCTCCCATATTCCTTCTAGGGTGACCCATTAAGTAGTACTTAGTATTTCATTGCTTTCTCAACCCAAAGTCCAATTCCTCCAAACAAAAACATGGTCAGATCTATCACAGCAATACTCCAATCTGCTGTGGGATAATGCTGTTGTACACTGGTTTAATAAAATGCTAATTGCAATGGCACACAGGTAAAGCCACAGAATATGTGGCAACATGTAGATCAACAAAAATAGGCTGAGTTTAAACATAACAGCTAGTCAGTGGTAGGCCTGAGCTACTGGCTGAGCAGTTTTAATTAATATAAGCCACTGTGTGTTTACTTGGGTCTGAGCAGCTGCAGACTGGGCGGTATGGTGATATTTTATTTGTGATGAAATGTAGTGATATTTTATTTGTATGTTAATAAATAAAGTTTGCCTGGAGATCAGAAGACATAGCCAGCCATAAATAGAAGTCAGGTATTGGTGAAATTATTAAGACCACTCCATGTAGTTAAAAGAGAGGTTTATTTTGTGGGGTAACTTGCAAATGAAGGGATAGGTTGCAGGGTCTGGGAAAGGTATGGCACAGTCTGGTGGTGTTCTCTGGAGAACTCTGCTTGGTCTACCTCCAGTGTCCAGGGTCCTGGAACCAAGTGAGGCCTCTCCTTTTGATCCTGGGTCTTCAGCGTCCTCTCTCAGCCCTGTTTTGTATGTGTGACCATTACCGAAGCCTCAATGGAGATTAGAACTTCCAGGCCAACACTGGAATGGCTACCCACTATAGTCAGACAGAGGTGGCACATGCCCTTAATCTTATCACATGACAGACAGAGTATCTGTGTGTTCAAGGACACAGCCAAGCATGGTAATATGCCTTTCATCCCAGTATCAACCATAGAGACCTGGAGGTCTGTAAAGATAGGCAGTGATGAGGAAGTGAGGTGGCTGGGTTAAGAGCCAATGAGAAGGCAGAACAGCAAGGCAATAAAGGTGTAGGTTAGACAGGAAGAAGCTGGTTCTCTTGGGAAGCTATGGCGGCTTGGTGAGCTAAGGTTAGTTGATGACTATCACTCTGATTTCTACGGCTTTCACCCCTGTATTTGGCTATGTGTTTCTTATTTAATAAGACTGTTTCAGAAGTTCATCTATGACCCAGAAAGACATAAAGCTATACCAGTCCCTGATACCAACTTCTAGCTTAGATTTCTATTGCTGTGAAGAGACACCTTGTCCATGGCAACTATTATAAATGAAAACATTTAATTGGGGCTGGTTTACTTTCAGAGGTTTAGCCCATTATTATCATTCTGGGAAGCAAGGCAGCATGCAGGCAGACATGGTAGTGGAGAGGTAGCTGAGAGGTCTACATCTTGATCCATAGGCAAGAGGAAGGGAACTGACCCATCCTGGGCATAGCTTGAGCATAAATGATACCTCAAATCCTATTCTTACATTTACAAATGTTCTCCTACTCTGACAAGGCCACACCCTCCAATAGTGCCACTCCTATAGGCCAAGCATTTAAACACAGGAGTCTATGTGGGCCATACCTATTCAAACCACCACAATCAGGATACAGTTTACATAAATATTAGTGGAGGTTTCTGTTT
Source organism: Onychomys torridus (assembly GCF_903995425.1). NCBI lineage: Eukaryota > Metazoa > Chordata > Mammalia > Rodentia > Cricetidae > Onychomys > Onychomys torridus. The sequence goes on from NC_050445.1 coordinate 20,139,207, forward strand.
AAGATTATCCAATAGAAGAATACATAAAAAGAAGAACCCAGGACAAAATATTGAGAAAGTTCAACAATTAACAACTGATGATTGACAGCTGACCATTGGAAGAGTTTGAGATATGTTCAGAAATGTGTGGGAATGAATAAAGGAGTTAATACGAGTTAATGCAAGGAGGAAAGAGTGATTAACAAGGCTAAATGCTGTTGAGTGTTTACACACTATGAGGATAATCTAAATGTGCAAACCCATTGTTAGTGTGAACTTTGGAATTGTTGAAGCAAAAAAACAGATTTGAGAAGGTTGAAACAAGTCAGTAAAACCGATAGGAAAGAAAATGTTCTGTAAGAATCTTGGCTAAGAAAAAGAAGGATGAGTTGTTCTTTGTAGAAATGTGAGAAATTAACTTTCTTTAGCTGGAAGAATTGGGACTGCATTTGGACATGCATCTTCTCTGCTTTCATTCTCACTCACAAGTCTCAGAAGCAAACACTACATCCTCCTATGCTCCATCCTTGCTTCCTGCCCTGTGCTGATTCATTAATTGGCTTTATCCAGCAGGGCATACACAGGACTTGAACCTAAGCAATCTGCAGTCTCACTGAGGGGAAAATGTAAATACAGCAGTCACTGTCCTACTCTTGCTACTGCAATATTACTGTGAATGCAGATTAATCTGAGTTTTTGTTATATCCAAGGTGATGTATTTACACTACCTTACAATGCAAGTATTTGACTGAAAATTGGCCTGTGTTTTGAAACTTCAGAACCAAATTTCCTTCAGGCACAGCTGGCTCATACAGGGACAAAAACTTTTGACCTTGAGCTCATTAGCATGATGAAGCAATCAAGTGAACCAGCAGATACAAGACTGAAACAAAAAAGAACATCAATTTTTTGATTAATTGTAAATGCCTAAATTGAGAGTAGGGGAGTATAATTTGAATTAGTGTAGGCAGCATGCCCTTTACAAATTCACCAGAAATTATTACTCAACCAAATCAACTTCCATTTAATGCTAAAAGTAATCATTTCCCCAAACCTCCTACACCAAAGGTTCTGTAAGTAAACTAAAATACACATAGGAAGTCATGCTGTAGACTCAGGTTGCTAATTGGAATTTTGATGATATAATACAGAAGCAAGACAAGACAAGAGCCAAGTATTTTCATTATCTTTGCCACTCTTGTTTCTGCATCTCAATCAGTTGTGTTAATATTTAAATATGCAGTGAAAGCCCAAGTGCATAGGAAAGCATGGGAGTTTCATTAGTAACTGTAATTTGTATAAAAGAATATAAAGCAGTGACCAATGCTCAAATATAAAATTTAACTGGAGTTTAAATAGTTATTTCATAGCTTATAAAAATGCAATATTAGAAACTTTAGTCACTAAGATAAAGGATGGTTGGTCATTTGCTGGGAAGTTTCAGAATGTTGTTTTAAAGTCCTAATTCTCTATTTTCTATATCACTCTCTGTTTATGTAATGTTATTTTGAACATGAAAATGATCCACAAGGGCTTAGGCATTGGCACCTCATGAAATGCCTTAGATTCTGTCATCTCTGAGCTGTGCAGGCTTCCAAAGGGACGTAATAGAGCAGAAAGGGCTATCACTCTTAGCTGTGACTTTCTCCTTCGGCAGTCATGCTTCACATGGGTTCTTCTGCCGAAGAATGGCTTGAAGTGACAGTCACTATGCCTTGCTCACAGCAGTCAGCCACAGAACAGAACATTCTGGAATAAAGGATTCTGGGATGACTCAGTGTGCCTTTTCTATACATCTACAAGGACACTTGCTTAGTGTCTTCTGGCTTCTGAAGAGAAGGATATAATTCATTGTTACCAACAGCTCTTAAGTCTCCTTAGTGTATCTAAGTTTCATTTTTATTAACAAAGTAGAGAAAAAAAATCCCAACACATAACAAGCCAATGAAATCTGACTCAAATATTATATTGTATGGAATTAGTGAGGAATATTCATCCACATCAAATTCACAAAGAGGAAACATATTTTTGGAGCAATAAGATAAATACTCATGAGTTTGAATTAAGTATCTCTTAAGCTTTCATGCAGTAACAGGAGAAAGTGTTAAACTAAAATCAGCTTGAGTTCCTTTTTTAAGATTTATTTTTATTTTTTTAATTGTTAATATTTGTTTGTGGAGGGGTATGTGCATGTTAGTATAGGTCCCTGTACAGGCCAGAGATACCAGACCCAAGGAGATGGGTTGTGGGCAGATGTGAGCAGCCTGGCAAAGGAGCTAGGAACTGAACTTAGGGCCTTGAAATGGCAAAATACACTGCGCAGCAAAGCTCTCTCTCCAGCACCCAGACTGAGTTCTTACAGTCTCAGAAAGCAATTGGTTTAGAATTACTACCAAAGGTAGTTAACTGAACTGTTACTAATGATCTTTTGATTTGATGAGAAGCCAGTCCTGAATTGCACATACCTACTATATCTGCTAAGCTGCTTTGCCTCAATCTACATCTAGCAGGATGCTCTATAGTCAAGATCATAAGACTCTGGGATTTTGGAGCTAGTCCAAAAGAGTAAGATCCCAAATCTTTCTTATGTCTTAAAACATGCCATATGGTGACACTTCCTTTTATTTCTTCATACCTTATCTCTAACATACTTGGCTCCATTCTGGGTCTCTTTGTTATAGGCATACCTCACTGGTCATGAAAATACTTACTTAACTCTCTCATCTAAAGACTTGTCTCTCAAATCAAACAAAATAAAAGAAAAACAAAAAACCAGTTTGCTAACTTTGTTAGGTCTTTCATTCCTTCCCTATATTTTGATTTGTCTTCTCCATGGGTCATGTTCTGTCTTACTAAACACTGCAACTAACCTCCCCCATCTTCTATATTTTTTTTCTTTTAACTTGGATTTATTGAATTGTAATTGGCAAATTTCCAGCTGAACATGCTATTTGCTGCTTTCACAAACGAGGTAGAAGGATTGTGAGCTTGAAGCCTGACTGAGCTATACATAGCCAGTTCAGGGCTAGACTGAGCAACTTAGCTATTGCTTCAAAGAGGAGCTAGGATTTAGCTCATAGATAGTACACTTGCCTACTACTCCAAGGCCATCAGTTTAATAAGTAATAGTTTGACATACATGCATATTGATTAGCATAGCAACTTAATTGACATATAAAGTAAAACAGATTGTCACTAACCATGGTGAACATGTTACATATTAGAACTACCAGATCTTACTCATATTATTATGGAAAGTTAATGCCAACTGGCCAGTATCCCCCCCATTTCCCTTTCCCAGCACTGAGAACACCACTCTATTCTTTTTCTGTAAAAGCCCACATTCTTTATAGAAACACTCAGAATTTGTGCTAAATATTTTTCAGTAATTTTTTGTCTTTAGCAAACAATAAAATTTTCACAATAATTAATGCTTATTGCTAATTGTATCATTCCCTTCACGAGACAACCATGCCAACACACAGACACACCATATAATAGCTAAAAGTGTCAGATCTTTGTCAGTTTTTGTTCATAGAATTGAGAACTGTACTTGACACATTGTAAGCACTTCTTAAATATTTATTGAATGATTTAATGAGTGAATGAATAAAATTATTGACATGGTAGAGGGCTATGGTGTCTGAGAGAGAAATAGAGAGAGAGAGGGGAACAAGGAGAGAGAGGGGGAACAAGGAGAGAGAGGGGGGACAAGGAGAGAGAGGAACAAGGAGAGAGAGGGGGACAAGGAGAGAGAGGGGGGACAAGGAGAGAGAGGAACAAGGAGAGAGAGGGGGGACAAGGAGAGAGGGGGAGGAAGAGTGAGAGAAGAGGGAAACTGAGTTTTCCACTGTTTCCAGGTTCTTGTGATGGACTGTCAGAGAAAGAATTCAGAGATGAGGTGAAGTAAAGAATTGGGGGCCTGGGGAGATGGCTCAGCAAGCATGAGGATGGGAGTCTGGATCCCCAGATCTCATGTTAAAAGTCAGGCAAATAATATAAGTGCTTGTAATCTCAGTACTTGGGAGGCAGGAATGTGATATTCAGGGAAAGTTGGCTAGCTAGATCCACAAGTTCTTGGTTCAGTTGGGAGATGTTACCCCCAATAGATGAAATTGAAAGCAATCAAAGAAGACATCCAAAGTTAACTTCCAGCTTTCAAATACACTTACAAGTGTAGTTCGTACTTACATGTGTAGTTTGGCACATATACATGTGCCCACACAAATGCAGACTCATAAACAAACATGCATGCACACTAACCACACAATAAAATGAAAATTAAATAAAACAGTAATCTATTATTAAAAAAAAAAAAACAGAGGGGAATCTTTCATCACAAAGCAAAATACACTTAAATGTCATTATGATTAGAAAGTCTACTTTACCAGGATAAATGAATGCTGAATCCATTGCCTTCCTTGGGTCAATCTTGGAGATTTAAGGGCTTTAGAAAGGAGGGATAGTACGTTTGCGATCAAAAGCAGGCAAAGAGGCAGGAAATGTAGTTATAACAGCAGGTAAGTTAATGAAGTAATCTCACATAAATTTCCATTATACTAGTAATAATGTCCTGCCCACTTTATTGCTTGATTTTATAGTATTCCTTTTTAATGTTCTTTTTGCCATAAAAGAGACAGCGAAGCTACAATTCAGGTTAGGTTAACATTTTATGGATCACAGCAGGGATACAAAGGAAACTGCAGTTTAAATAACTTCTGATAATTCTGCAGGTGGCATCTTGGGGGAAAATTCTTCATAGCCTTGTCTACAATACCATGTTTTCCTCTCAGAGCTATAGCTCCCAAGAGAACTCTTTAATAAATGCCCTACATGTTAATATGTCCCTGAAAACCTGCTATCAGAGAAATAAGACCTGGGATTCTGCAGTGATCGGCCTTGAATATCTGTTGATTCCACTGAGAAGCATGTAGGTTAGCAAAGCACAAACCTAAGTGTATCCACAAAGCCATGTCCAGAGAGTAGAGGAAAGCAAAATCTCTAACATACTTTAAAGATGCCACCAAAAAGTTGTTAGTGCTGAAAAACAATTTCAACAAAGTTATAGAATACAAAATGAACACACATAAATCAGTAGCCTTCCTGTATACCAATGACAAACACACTAAGAAAGTCATAGAAAAATCAATCCCATTCACAATGCATGCATACACACACACACACACACACACACACACACACACACACACACACTCACACTCACACATACTTGCACACAATAAAATAAAATACTTAAGAATAACTCTAACCTAACAAACAAAAGATCCCTAAGATGAAATTTTAATAGACCAAAGAAAGACATTTAGGAAGACACTAGAAGATAGAAAGACGTTACAGGCTCATGGTTTGGAAAATTATTATTGCAGAAAATGGTCATCTTACCAAAAACAATCTATGCAATCTCCAATAAAATTCCAGGGCATTTCTCAAAAAAAGAAAAATTTGTCTCAGGGATTATATGGCAATCTGCCACCCAAAATCCAACATAAACCCAAAGCAATTTTGATCAAAAAGAAAACTGAGAAGTATCACAATACCTGATTTCAAACCATACTACAAAGCCATAGTACTAGAAACAATATGGTACAAGCAAAAAATAATTACAACTGATAGATCAACTAAATAGGATAGAGGACCCTGATATTAATCCACACAAATACAGCACCTGATTTTTAACAAAGACATCAAAAATACACATTGGAAAAGGGACAATATCTTTAACAAACAGTGCTTGAAGGTTTGGATTTCAACATCCAAAAGTAGAAAGAAAGAAAAAAAAGCAACACAATAAAGAACATGTTTATCATTTCTTACCCTGTTCAAAAATCAACTCCAAATCAATAAAGGACATCTTCATAAGACTATGTTGTAGAATAATCTTTTTGTACACTGTGAAGATTTGTCACTCAGATTGGTTTAATATAAATCTGAATGGCCAACAGCTAGGTAGGATTTTCAGGGCAGAGAGGATGCTAGAAAGAAGGACAGAGGCATGGGGGTTACCAGTCAGAGACAGAGGAAGCAGGAGAGCATGGGGGTTACCAGTCAGAGACAGAGGAAGCAGGAGAGCATGGGGGTTACCAGTCAGAGACAGAGGAAGCAGGAGGGCATGGGGGTTACCAGTCAGAGACAGAGGAAGCAGGAGAGCATGGGGGTTAGAGTCAGAGACAGAGGAAGCAGGAGAGCATGGGGGTTAGAGTCAGAGACAGAGGAAGCAGGAGGACAGCACAAGCAGTACAGAGTGAAGGTAATAAAGCCACAGGCAGAATGTAAAGTAATAAAAAATGGGCTAAATTATAAGAGTGTTAAAAAGAAGGTTAAGCTATCAGCTCAGCTTTTGTAATTAATAATAAGTCTCCCTGTGGTGATTTGGGAGCTGGTTGGAAGGACAGAAAAATGCACCTACAAGACTATATAGGTGATGATGCTTCAGAATAAAATAGGGGGTAGGTTTCACTTTACAGGCACAGAAATGGACTTCTGACTAGGTCTTCCATAGAGTAGGAACACCAACAATTAACAATGAGATCTCATGAGATTAAAATCTTCTGTACTAGACAGGAGACTGTCTGTTGAGTGAAGAAGCAGCTTACAGAATGGGAGAAAATTGTTGCTATTTAAACAACTGCTAAAAGACTGTTTAATATACAATATGCAAAATGGTTTTAAAAAATTAAAGAAAAAGAAAAGCAACCCGATTAATGAATGGGCCATGGGATGAACAAAACATTCCAAAAACAAAAAATAAAAAAGCTAGTAAACACTTTTTTGATGTTGAACATCTTTAGCCTTCAGGGAAATGCTTCAAGATTAAAACTACTTCAAAATTCCATCTCACATCATTCAGAATGGCTAAAATGAGTAATTTACACGTGACAACAAATTCTGGCTCGATATGGGGAAAGGAGAATGCTTAGTTACCCATTGTTGGTGGGAATTTAAAATAGAGCAGTCACTGTGGGAAACAATCTGGAGGTTTCTAAAAGAAAACAAAAAAAAAAAAACTGTTGTATAATATTATTTTAAGGTGCGTTACTTTTGTTTATGCTCTGGAACATTTGTTTAATGATGCAAAGATGTGTTTGATTAAATAAAAGTCACCTGGGGTCAGGATGCTGAGTCAGCAACTAGCTGACAGGAAGTGGTAAGGAGGAGCCAGGTGGAGAAGGGTTTTTAAGAGGGGTGAGGAGAAGCAAGAGGGCTTTTTGGAAGACAAGAGCAAAGAGAGGAGGTGAGCTACTTGCTCTTCAGCCTCTCTGGGGAGCAGAATTCCATCTTAGCCTTTGAATCCTGAGTTCTGTAGAGGGAGAGAGATTTAGTTAAGTTCCTTCCTTAGCTTTGAAACAGCCAGTGCCTGAGGGAGAATTCCCTCATGCTGCTGGTAGGTCGCAGTGGAGTTGCAGTTACTGATTCAGGACGGCCATGGCGTAAAAGGCAGCAAGAGTTTAAAAAGAAGACAACGCAAAACCAAACCAAAACAAAAACTAGTGTGATTGTCTGAGTGGGAATGGTCCCCAAAGATTCGTATAGTTGAATGTTAGGTAGAACTGTTTGGAAGGCTCAAGAGAACTGCCGCCATCAGAGGAGGTGTGTCGCTGCTGGTAATCTTTGAGGTCTCTAAAATCCTACTCCATTCTCAGTTAGTTCTCTCTGCCTTGTGCTTGTGGATCAGGATACAAGCTCCCATTCACTGTTCTAGCACTGTACCTACCTGCCTGCTGTCGTGCTCCCCATCATGATGATCATGGGGACTCTAACCCTCTGCAACTGGGAGCTACAAATTAATTTTTTTTTATGTTGCCTTGGTCATGATGTTTTATTGCAGCAATAGAAAATTAACGAAGACAACTAGAAATAGAACTACCATATGACCTAGAAATACTGCTGCTTGGCATGTACCCAAAGAATGTGATAGCCTGTTGCAGAGGTATTTGCATATATCCATGTTCACTGAAGCTCAATTCACAATAGCCAGGAAATGGAAACAGCTCAGGTGTCCACTAACTGAAGAATGGATAAGGACAATGCTGTACATATATACATGGAATATTATTTGACTGAAAAAAAAAGAAGAAGAAAGAAGGGAAGAAAGAAGGAAGAAGGGAAGAAAGAAAGAAGAAAAGCAAGTAAATCTGGTTTCATTCACCAATGAAAGGAACTAGAAAAATTATATTGACTGAGGTAACCCAGGCCCAATAAAACTAATACTTCATTTTCTCTCTTATATGTGTATCCCAGACTCAAATCTTTTGTTTTGTGTGTTTAATCTGGAGTATACATGGAAGACAGGAAATAATAAACCAGCCACCAGGCATAGGCAACTTAGGGGTCATAAATAGAGAGGAGAGAAGAAAATGTAGAGAGGAGTGAAAGAGAGTTAATCTCAACAGAAGCATCCTACACAGGTGGACAATACTGCTTCTAGAATCATGAGAGGCACTGGTAACATCCAAAACAACATAGAATATTGCCATTGCTTTTGGTTGTCCATTATTAGAAGAAGGTGAGACCCTATTGCTGAAGACAGCACTCAATTTGGATACAGGACAATGGGATGGGAGAAGTCAACCTCAAACTGGCCAGGAAACACACACACTCTCTCTCCCTTGATCCCTCTCCTGGCTATCTTACATAGAGACAGAAGGTGCTTTGCTGTGTGCCGCAGGAGGAAATACCTCAATGACTGATTGTACCTAGCACTGGAACCTGGATGCTATAAACTAGCAAGGTCATAAAATGTGTCTATTGATACAAAACTAGCATAATGGTTTGGATGGTAACCAACAACTTTCTGGTGGGATATAAGGCCTGCTCTATAGAAAGGATTGCTGGTACTACATGGTACTACATACCTAGTCAAAAGCCCATGACTGTGAGATCATAGACACTAGGGTGGAACCTACTGTTTTCATTTCGCTAAATGGTTATGCTGTGAAACTGAATTATAAGCATCTACGTTTAAACTCATAGATTTCTTCTGCTCTTAACTTTGGTTTGAGAATCTTCTCTGTGTAGTTGGTAGTGGTTAATAAAGAGACTCATAACTGATCTAATTTATGCAGATTATAACTGAGTACTAAGCTGTGAATGGGTAATCTATATTAACCTCTCAGCATCCAAGGCTCAGGCCACTTTGTGGAAGAGGAGTTGAAAAGAGTCTAAGTAAGATCTGGTAGATGAAAAGAAGAGCTGTAAATGCTGCCTTCTGAGTATGACTATTGCATGCATCAAGTCACTGCAGCCATGTTTGCCTGGGTAAGATCTCACAAGATCAAGCCAGTTAAAATCCTGGCATGGATAGAGAAGGAGCCCCTGAGGTCTCACTCTTATTAGAGAAGCTCCTAACACTTGACAATGATGAGAGATGGAGAGTTACTTTCCTTTGGGGATGTGGCTGCTGGTAGGTTGCTCATTCCTCAATGGATAGCCATATTCCCATCTGTATAATGGCAGCACTGATTGGAATCAGGAGTTATTGGTAACAAAATATTAAATAAAAAAGGACAAAAAGTTGGAAACAAGATGGTGTAGGCTGTTAGAAGGAGTTGGAAGAAGGTAGTGGTAGATAGATATGATCAATATACATTTTATAAATACATGAAACTTCCAAAGAATAAGAAATATTATTTAGAAAAGCAGCAAAAGGCAAATTATCTCTGACTAATAAAGGTTTAAACAATTGAGTAATTTTAAATTAGGAGGGAGATAGAATGTAGTAGGTGATGTGTAGCTAGAAAAAATGGGCTGCTAGGGTTGTAACTTTGAAGACTATCTCTTGGCTCCTACATCTTCTGATTACTCTTCTCTGCTTTGTGGCTTCCATGAGGTGGACATCTTTCCTCTGTCATCACACCACTCTACCATGTGTCTACATTGCACACATGTGATGGCTAATCTTGGTTGTCAACTTGACTACATCTGTAATCAACTAAAAGTTAAGCATCTGGGCACAGCTGTAAAGGACTCTGGTGATTGAGTCATTTGAGATGAGAAGATCCACCATATATCTGGGCCACATCTGTTGATAGCAACCTATGTAAGAGGAAATAGAAGGAGGAAGCTTTTGATTCTGCCTGCTTGTCTTTAGTTTCCCTGGCAAGTTCATCTCTCCTGCTGCGGAGGGCATTCATTAACTGGGATTAGAACCTAGTTCTTTGGGATTCCAACATAGACTAAAGAACAGCTGAGACATCTAGCCCCGTGGACTAAACAACCACTTGGTTTTGGACCTTTTCTTGAGGAGACAGCCAAAGGTCAGCTAGCTGAACCACAGCCTGTAAACCACCCTAATAAATCTCCCATATACACACAAAGACTAATAAAATGGGCATAAAGGAAGTGGAGCTAATCCATCTTGGGCAAAAACTTCTGAAATCATAAAATAAATATTTCCTTTAGACGTTTTCTCTCAGGTATTTTTCACTGTGGTGACAAAAAGTCAGACTAACATAGATACTCTCCAAATATTAAAGATGCATGATTTAAAACATTATATCCAGGATGATAATAATCAAATTATTTCACATAAATTTCTACTATACCAGGGATAATGTTCTGTCAGCTTTAGTGCGTCATTTTTATAGTATTCCTTTCTTTATATACACATTGCTATAAAAAAAAAAAGAGAGAGAGAGAAAGTTATGGTTAAACTTTCTCTCACATGAGGAAGGGAAAAAGAGAGAGAGGAGAGAGAAGACTTTCAAGGTCTAGATATTTGTTGGATATTCCAGAACTCCATAATCTTCATGAGTGCCCCTCAGCCGTGGCCATGCCTAACATCACTACTTGGCCTCACCTGTGCTGACTTTAAAAGAAATGAGATGATAGTTCCCATCACTTTTGATTCTGTTATGCTTAAGTGCTGCTCTGGCACCTGCCTTCATTACTATACTTACTGTTTTAGTTAGGGTTACTGCTGCCATGATGGAACACAGTGAATAAAGGAAAAATGAGGAGAAAAGGGTTTATTTGGCCTCCATATCACTGTTCATCATTGGAAGAGCTCAGGACAGAGACCAAGCAGAACATGAACCTGGAGACAGGAGCTGATACAGAGACCATGGAAGAAGGCTACTTACTGGATTGCTCTTCATAGCTTTCTTATCCTGCTTTCTTATAGAACCCAGGACCACAAGCCTAGGGGTGGCACCACCCACAATGGCCCAGGCCTTCAACATCAATCATTAATTAAGAAAATGCCCTACAGGCTTACCTCCAGGCAGCACCAATGGAGGTGTTTTCTCAAATGAGGCTCCTTTCTCTCGGATAACTCTAGCTTGTGTCAAGTTGACATAAAACTAGCCAGCACAATGATTCACATAATTTCTTTTCCAATTTACACACTTTGCTCATCTGTCTGTTTCTGTAATAACGTACAATGGCCAAGGCAATTTACAGAGGAAGGAGTTGTTTGGGGCTTATGGCTCCAGTTCACTGTGGCAGTGTAGAGACAGCAGACAGACACAGAGCTGGGGTGGGATAAAAAGAGCTCACATCTTGAATTTCAGACACCAGGGAGAGCAAAGCAGCAGAGTTGTGAATCCTTAACCTCTCAAAGCCCACCTCCAGTGACCTCTTCAAACAAGTTCACACACACCCCCAAACAGCTCCACCAACTGGGAACCAGTGATTCAAATACATGAGCCTATAGGGGACGTTATCCATCAATCTATCACATCTACTTATTATTTCATGTTCCTTATAAAACAATCTTTTTCTGGCATTCCTTTTGGGACAGCATACTTTAAAGCCTGCCTTTTCTATTCCTGCATTCCATAACAATAAAAATACTGTAATTCCCCCATTTAAATTTATTTTTAACATTATCTACCACCAATTAATTCCCAAACTGTAAATATATATTTTCTTACTTATAGTTTTTAAAAGCATGCCTTATATATGGAAATGCTCAGTGTTATTTCCACCACCACCACCCTCCCCCCCATAACTCTGTATTTATGACACTGGTTGGGATTTGTAAAAGAGGATTCCTGTTGGAGACATAGTAATGCTCCCATATAATGTTGCTAAAACAGAAGAAACATGTTCCTTTCTTTTATTGGCTGGCTCAAATCATTGAGAGGTTTACAATAAAATTTATGTAAAAACTGTGGAATTGTAAGTCCATTTTTCTATAAAACTTGAAGTTCTCATACACAGATTAGATGTTCCCCATTTACTAAGAGCACACCTGAAGACAGTAGTAATAGCTTGAGCAATAACATAGTTTTTTTCCCAGTTTTCCCAGGACTGTAGTCCAGGTTTAAGGACCTTAGAATACAGTTGAGACAGTGAACTTGAACTCTTGATCCTCTTGACATCATTCCCCAAATACTGAGGCTACAGACTTTATCTGCCATTACACCCAGCTGAGAATTCGCTTCTTAAATTTAAATAGTAAAAATGATCTAGTGCTGAGAATTTAAAATGGAGTTTTGAATAGCCATTGCTCCAATTGTTTACTTACCCTTAATTCAAGAAGTAGACATAAACTACTCCTCCCTACTTGGAGGAACAACAAGAAGGTGATAGTCACCCTAGTAGTAAATGTCACCTAACAGGTACAGTCCCCATATGACAAAATGATTCACCAAACTAAAATTCTACTTATTCTGTAAAACACATAGGATTCCTTTTCACCAACTGCTGCAACTTCCAAATGACAATGGCAGCAAAAACAGTCTGTGGATAAAGTTCTAAAATTTATATTTGATGCTTCGAGAAATTTCCCTAAAGTTCAATGTTATTGAGATTGGAGCAAGCCACTCTAATTTTCTGTGGCACAAAGCCATGACATTCTGTCCTGTAAGTCATCCCTGGTCTATTTGTTTGTTTTTTAAACAGCTGTCGACTGGTTCTGTGTCATCAGTTCTGCTGGTTCAGGATTAATTTTCACCATTATCATTGGCAGAACATGACAGTACAATAAGCCAAGATGACTAAAAACATTGCACAAAAAAAAGCTAAGTAGAATGGGAGAGACTCTCCATGAAACCTAATCCCTTATGAACAGCATATTTAGAAAGTGTCTTCAGGTAATTACATTCAGGTAGCTTGATTTGAAAATGCCAAGTTCACACAATGGTTCATTTAATTCCATCTGCTGTGCAATAATGCATTCTTTAATGGATACATTGATTTAGATGAAAAAATCACCTCTGCTATCAAAAGCTCATTTTCCCTTAGTAATTATAAGATATTATGCCAAAGAGGAGAATATAAAAAATGATCCTGCAATGTTTAATCTATAGAAAGGGAAGGGGAATCAGTGAATTCAGACTTCTCACTACCCAAATCCCTTTTTTGTCTTGCTGTAGCCTCTCAGGACTTTTCCCCCTTTCCTGGTAGATCATTTTTTGCCATTGTTTACCCCACTTTCACAGAATCCATGCTGAGCCCTCTTTTCTTATGCACATACCCTAGAAGACTCAACTCTTTTGCTGTCTCCACCATATTGTGGTAAGGATTTTTTTTCTCAAGCCTCTTCATCAAAATTTATTTTCTTAGTTGGATTATCTCAGATTCTTGATTTCTGACTGCTACTTTCCTAAATCAGCATAATTCCTAACTGCATTCTAAATATTTATCATTATCTTTACGTATATGTGTAGGTTTCACTGGTCATCAAAGATGCTTCTTTTTGCAGTGCAAGATTATTATGGAGATCCAGAACTGATCAAAACTTAGAAAACAACTGATTGTGTGGTTCCCAGCCCCAAATGATACATCCACAACATAGCTCCTACACTGGAAAGCTCAAGGAGCATCATGGGAGAAGAGCTGAAAAGATTATAAAAGCCAGAGGACATGTGCTGTGTGACTATGTCTTCTAGATATGACAGGGAAGCTGCACCTGGGAAGTCTAAAATATGGCTGCCTAAGCTAGACTCACACAGTTCCAACATAGTTGATATCCCCGTATCAGTAGGGGAAATCTCACAGGGCTCCCTAGACGAATAGTTACAAGCAATTAATGACTGCTGTGAGAGGGAGAATTGGTACTCCTGAAGCATGAGACCCCTACTCTGTTATCAATTTCCAAGTGATCAGCTTGGCAATCACATACATACATACAAGCAACAAGAAACACACTCAACAGATTGTATTTATATATTTATTAATATTCATACAGAGACACACATCACATAGATAACTAACTAGAGAAGAAGAATCCATATATTTTAAAGGGTGTGAAGGAGGAGTTAGAGAGAGGAGAAAGAGGAAATGATGCAATTATATTTTAATCAAATAAAAAATAACAAATTATTTGGTAAATATAATATGTAACTAGTTGCCAGTGAGTATTCTAATGTGTTATTTCATTTCAGCTTTCTAAATGTATTAGTTTTAGAAGATCCTGGTGCTACAGGCCACACCCATAGGCCGGACTCTGTTCATAAGAGGAAATGAAGTTACTAAGTCTATTCCTTCTCAAATTTTCTGTAGCAAAATATAGTGTCTTTTGAGGTAGTAAGGAAGGTAACTGAAGTTTTTCAGGGAAACGCAACACCATACAGAAGAAAGCCCTATCTGGCAGGTAAAGACCCAGGTATCAGAAGAGCAGTGTCACAGCAGGATGTCATGTGACCACTCAGTGAACAGCAAGACCTTATCAAACCTGCTGGAACTAACACAGCTGATCCACACTGCCCTAAGTGTCCATTGCTTCATTATTTGTTCCTATATCAACTCATGTTGGATTTTCAGAGTGGTGCTTTTGAAAATTCCATGTAAAGCTAGAAAAGAAAATAGATGCTCTCTTACAATTTACCAACCTACCTTGAGATTATCTGATCTTTCCCCATCCCTCAGCCCATGAAGAATTGCCACCATTGGTAAACAGCTGTCTCCAGTAGGCAGGATTCACTCTGAACTGCTAGACTCATATGATTCTTTAAACTCAGAACTGTACCTATAAGAAATTTCAAGACATTTCATTTGGTGGTTTCCCTTTTGAGATCTAAGCAGAATTTCTGTTACATTCATTTAATAAATACAGAATGTGACCCAATATTGCAATTAACATGTAACTAGTACCTAGTTCTCTCTCACTTTTCCTTGTTCTTCCTCTTCTCCAACTTTCATTGTTGACATTTCCCAAAAGCCAGTTCTCAGGCCCTTCTTGTCTAGGTTTGTCTTCTCTGTCTACATGGTCTAATCAAATACTACTCTTTCCACATCACCTCTCTATTTGTTGGTGACTTAAAAATAAATAGAGTGACCTCAGAGCATCCTGTTCTGTTTGGTTGCCCAATCTCTTACTTAAGATTTCTAGTAGGTAGTCCTGAAAACATCTCAGTCAGAGGGGCAAAACATAAAGCATCATTTCTTGAACTTAGATCCAGCTAATTTATCCTTAATTTTTTCATCCCACAAAACAAAACAGTTATCTATAGAGCTAATGATGAAAATATCCAGAAGTTATCTGAAATTTTCTCTTTCCATTGTCTCCAGTGTCCAATTTTTAGTGCATGTTTTCATCTATTCTGAGTCCCAGGCCACTAGTCTAGGCCACCATTGTCTCCAGTCTGGGCTTCAGAACCAGTCTAACAGACACCCAAGTTGGTGGCTACAAAAGTCTAACTAGGTTTTCTTTTGCAATGCTCCTTTTAAGTATGTTCTTTTGAAGTCAATCTCTTCTTTTTAAAATGCAAATTAGATAATATAACCACTGGACGCAAAGCTCCAATACCTTTTTGTCTTCTTGAGAATGAACCATTTATTGTAGGAAAGACTGCTGTTTACAACTCTGCTATTGCAGGTGATGATTTGTGATTTCACCTTTGTACTTTTCGTTGTTGACACACTGATAGACATTCCTTTTGTTATATGATAAAGAACCTACATTAAAAAAGAATCAGAAACATTCTTTTCCAAGTCTTTTGATTTTCTCATTATCCTTCCTTATTCTGGTCCAAACCAATGTAACACTTTTCAACAATTCTCTAATATGTGTATAATTTCTTTTGGCATTTACTTAGTTCTTGCACATATGCTTACTTTTGTATTGACTGTTTCTTTAAATTTATTCTACTTTCCATGCCTGATTCCACATCTTATTTCAGTCATCATCACAGCACATATATATGATGAATGAATGGATGGATGGAACGATAGATGGGTGGGTAGATGGATAGATGAATGGATAGAATATATTAAGACAAAGTTGCTAAAACTAATGATTTGTGAGGGGATAATTAGTTTCTGAAGTATCTGGACTAGAGTTGAAAAAAAAAGTTGGGAATCTAGAAGACCATATCAAGTATTATTGTTAAATCTTTATCCAAGGACAATAGAATTTAGATGCTTTAGGTCTGATGGCACAAACAACCACCTCAGTAGTATTTTCTCTGAATGTTTGTCTGGCTCATGAATGAACATAACTAGTTGTGGTCTATATAAAGGTAGAATTTTTCCAGGATAAGAAAAAGCCAAATATGAACTCTACCAGTGTCCCTTTGTAGCCAGGCTTACAGTACCATCTAAGTGATGCACACTAAGCAGTCCCTGTGATTCTCCTTCAAGGGAGGTTTACATCTCCTAGCTCTCCTCTCAGAAATCAAACTCCCCAGAGATGAGCAGAGTCAGGAATCAGAAACTTCCTTTCTGCTTCAAGTCCTTCCATGCTTTATCTTGGAGATCTAGGAGAGCTATTGCAGTGTTTTTAGAATATGGAGGTCACTCCTCCACCAGCTCTGTCTTTTGTGATTTGTTATGTACTCATACTAAAACAAATACTTTCATCTATCCATTAAACCATATATTCTCTGTTTTAATGTATCTATCAATTATATAAGTAGTGCCATCTTATTATATAAATCAATTTGGGTGGAAATTCATGTAACAATAATGCAGAATCCTGCCTCAGCCCTCCCCTCTTTAGCACATCTTTTCCTGTAATATCACTGTTCATGGTTTGACTTGACACATATTCACTATATAATTTGCTACTTACACCCACATACAAATGCACTTCCATTAAGGCCACATATTTTGGTTTGGTTTTTGAGATAGGGTCTGCCTTTGTAGCCCAGGCTATACTTGAACTGGTTTCAAGATGACTGACTTTATGTGGGCAATGCTTTTAGAAGGCTGCTCACATCTCATCTCTCACCTCTCATTTCTTCCTTTGTCACAAATTGTTAATTAGAAGAGATTTGGCAGTGGTGATGGATATCAGAACAAAGCATCCATGGCCATAACTTTTTGTTCCACTAAGTTAAGTATCAGAGCACAGTATTCTCACAGCTGCTTCGGTACTCCTTAGTCTACTACTTTCAGTTTGAGCGGCCAGAAAGTCATCTTAATGATTAGATCTGGAGTCTAGACAGGGGGCTGAGTGAGTACAAGCATCCAATGTGCATACCTGATGAGCTGGGTTCTGTTAGGGTTCACGAGAAGTCCTATAAATGACCACCCATCATGTATGCAATCGGCAAAAGCATTTGATAAAAAATTCCAGCACGAAGGGGTCAACCATCTGACACAGTGACAAATGGTTACCCTAAGAAAAGCTCATGGGGCTCCTTTTAAGTAGGATTAGGGGATTCCAGCTGTGATTAAGTGTACTTTGAAGTGATTGGGTATAGACCTTTACTGGTATGGGAATCATTTTATGATTGGCTCATGAAGTCTGGTCAGCAACTGTGGTTGCAGTGTTAAGGGTCTGTTTGACTGAAAATATCAAGAATAGTTCCTGCTTGTGGCCAGGTAGGACCTTGATTGGCTACCAGACTGGATGTACTTCCTGAGGGTCTGATTGAAGCCAAACATGAGTCAACATAACATAGGATGGTGGGGTGACATGGGACTGAGGTCTTAGCAAACTGGTCCCTGTCAAACAACAACAATAACAACTACAAACAAACAACAAAACAAATGGCCCTCTAAAGGTCCGACCTGTTATAAGAAGAGGAGATGGCCGCTTCAGGTTCAAGCCTCAGCATCCACATAATGGTAGAAGAAGAGACTGAACTCTACAACTTTGTCTTCATTCCTCACTCCACATAGATGTGATAACACTCATGCCCCCAACACCCTGCTACCACACACACACACACACACACACACACACACACACACACACACACACTCAATCAGATCATGCCTCTTCTATGATGAGAACTGTCCAGTCTTCATTCAAGAGCAGAGTCAAATTCTTCAAGAGCTTTAGTGATGCTGTCACCTGTCTTTCATCCCACCTCTTATTTTTTTCCAAATCATTTTTTCTGCTGCTTGCTTGAGATTTCTACTTCACTAACACCAAGCATCTTTAAATGTGCTAAAGAACATCAAGTCCCTTGCTTTCTACATCACAGATGAAACAGATGTGATAACCCAAACTAACTGCACAGCATCCCTGGAAAACTCTTGCCCTAGACATCTCTTTGTCTCTTTTCCTCATTTCTTTCAAGTCTTTGGTCTACTCTAACATTTTTGGTGGGACCCACATCATGACTCAATTTAAAACAACAGTCTCAGATTGATACTTTTGATTTCAAAACCTTGATTATTTTTTGTAGTATTGCCCACGTGTCAGATGATAATACCAGTGGATAAATTTATTAGACATTTTCTGTCATTACCAGAATTTATATTCTGTATATATAGGATTTTAATCAGCACAGTGTCAGGGCCTGCAAGAGTAGCTAACAATAGCTATTCAACAACGATCTAAAGAAGAATTATACATACAAATAAAAACATACCATATTTAGAAGCTGCAATGGCAAAATGCATCAGCAGATAGGAAGTAGATACAAACTATGAGGCTTAATCATCTGTTATAAAAGATAATATGAATGAATTCATTAAAAGTGCTTAAAACTACTTGGTAGTGTAGGAGAGTTCAGCTAGCAACTAGCGCTTTACTATAAAGAGAACAAAACAATGCCTGAAATATATTAAGTGCTATTGTTAACCACTGTTATATACATACGGTTTTACATAAAAGAATGAAATTATGATCTATGCTTAGTGCTTAGTTCGAGTCCCAAATCAAAGAATGGCTCCACCCATTTCAGAATGGGTCTTCCCATATCAATTAATGTCATTCCCCTGTACTATATAGAACTTGTATGTGGCCATTTAGTCATTTACCTCATAATAAATATTTTAATAGCCTCTGGGTTTTATTATTTTCCCTTGAAGCACAATCTAACAAAGATGAAGTTTAAGGTGGTAGTGCTATAATCTGCCTTTGTATATATTTTAAATAAGAGCATCCCTTTTAAAGTTAAGCGTTATATTATTTCAAAGATAATGCATAGCTGCTCCTCTGAAGAAAAAAAATGTATGTGTTAAGTCTATTTTAAAACCAGTTCATGTACATATTCAATAGAACCACATTATTTCATCAGTTCGGTCTTTCTTCTTGCATATTTGCTCTTCTTTTTCTTCCACTTAACTCAGTTTCTACAAAATTGCCATCTTTTTACTCTCTACACATTTCCCATTTAAGTCAGACTTAAAGCTCTGTCCCCACAAAACCCCTCCAGGTTGGCAGCTGAATAGTCCACACAGAGAGTCTTCCTGTGTGATGGAACTGTGAAATATAAGACCTGCCAGAAACCTTGAACTTTAGATCACAGAAGGGATGACAACTCTATTTCAATGGTAGAGGCTCTAGGAAGCAAAACTAAGAAACATCAACAGTCTTACTCCTGACCAAAAAACAATGCTTTAGGCAAAGAAAGAAAGCAAAGCCCACCCTCTGATAATACAAGTTAAGGGGAAAGGGGAAGGAGAGTGAGGGGGATAGGGGGAGTGAGAATATGAGAACATTACATCTCAACAAGTTTGAGTTCCTAGTTCTACCTGGCTGTAAATCTTATGGCATCTTACCTTACTTCTGAATAAACTGAGTCTTTTCTTATATTCTCCCAGTCATTAAGCTGCTCTTCTCTTTTCTAAAGAATACCAAAGCATGATTCCAGTAACTCACACCCAGAGCTGTCTTAATCCATATGTTTTACTTTAAAATTAATATAGAAACAGGGATACACATTCCCCTAGCATCTATAAGAGCACTGTTTATAAAGAAATTTATTATGATGTTATATTCATGAAAATACTTCAATGATTTTGTCACATCGGTACCAGACATGTTATAAGATATAAATTAATTAGGAGGCAAAGGAACGTGTTCGAGGGTACACACTTTCCACACTATCATTTGAGAACTGCCTCACTAGGTTAAGCAGATTGTAGCTTTCTTGTTTTCTTGGGCCTCCAGGCTGACTGGAATTCCTAATGAGAAGCCTTTCTTCATGGGGCCTTTCCTCTCCCCAGGTAATCAATCACAGCTCCTCAGAAGCCTCTCTCAGCTTGGTCTCTTTTGATGTGCAGCTACCACAACCAGCCATGACTACATGCAATAGAAATTTCTTCAGCCACACTGACTTTGATAAAAGATGCTTTCTTCCTAGAAAATTGGTCAGTTCAGTCATCATGCATTTGATGATCATAACAATGGTAATGATCTATTGACTGTTAGCTTCTAAGCCTTTTTGGATTCTGACAAGGAGGCCTCCCAGCCATCTGTTCCTCTGGGGGAAGTAAACAATTCTCCAGAAAGTCTCCCGAAAATTTCTTTACCTCATTTCAGAGCAGCTTTCTAAACTATAATGCAGACATGAATTATTTCAGGATCTTAGAAAACGTGCTTTCTGACTCAGCAGCTGTGAGCCGGAGTGCAGGTTCTGCATCCCTCACCAACTGCCAGGTGAGGGGGATGCTGTGGGCTTCTGAGTAATCTTTGATTGGCAGAGCCTAGAGAATTTCTTATTTACTGCTCTAATACAATGTCAAAGCCCCACAAATCCTCCAACATGTTGTTCTTATACAGGCAGCAGCCTCGACACACACCTTCAAACAACATCATAGTGTCAAACTTCAAACATTGTTTTCTGATTTTCTCCTTCGGGGAACTGAAATGTGAATGGAAAGAAACCCTGTTATTCAGGCACCAGCCTCACACCACTGATGCTCTGTAAAGATTAGACATCTCACATTCAGTGGGGTGAGCAAGGACACCATAGGCAGGTGTGTGGCTCCAAGTGCAGAGAAAACTGTTTCCATCCCTCGATGCCTTCTAGACAGTCACTCTGTCTTCTCTCATCCCCTTTCTACTCCTACTGCCTTCTTACTCCTCAACAAGCTCCTTTCCTTTCAGTGTGTGTGTGTGTGTGTGTGTGTGTGTGTGTGTGTGTGTGTGTGAAAGAGAGAGAGAGAGACAGAGACAGAGACAGAGAGACAGAGAGACAGAGACAGAGAGAGACACAGAGACAGACAGAGAGAGACAGAGACAGAGAGAGAGAGACAGAGAGAGACAGAGAGACAGAGAGAGACAGAGACAGAGAGACAGAGAGAGTCCCACTAATTTCAGTTGGAGAACATTGCATGATTATGAGCTGAGGGTTATTTACTGGTGTGCAGGCAACTTGCCAATGGCTACATTACTGAAGAAAATGACTCCCATACTCTTTGATCTTATCATGCAAAATGATAAAAGAATTATCTCTAGCTTATGTTGATGTTTTAACTTTTACTTCTCATTTCTTCTTATCTGGAAGTTTACTTGTAAATCAATACATTTTCTTTTCTGTTTTGTTTGTAGAGACACCGACACCTTATACAAGTAGAGTCTTGAAGTAATTAATTAATCAGTCTTTCTAAAAACAATGATGATATCATCTCTTATAATGCAGAATCTGTCCTGTGCTATTTCAGACTTCTATCCACAGACAGTGTTTCATAGAGTATTAGAATCAGCTCTGGTGGTCACCACAGGCCTTACTGGAAGTTTTTACACATAAGAAAGAATCAAAGGACAGGCTCTCCTTAGAGGTAGGTGCATCACCATGTTATATGTGGTCCAGAAATTTGTGAGCATATGTAGGAGGTAGCTCTTCCAGGTAGGTCTGCCTCAGCTGGCTATAGTTGATACCACTATCAAGAGCTGTTCTATGACTAAAGTGAAATGTGGAATGGTTTTGACCTAATTCCTCCCTAACAAATACTTACACACTGAAGATCATTACCATCATTTGAGCCCTCCAAGGCAGCATTGGGAGGCTGAACGGTTTTAAAAGGGAATGCCAGTCTTCTTTTGAGACTAGCCCTGAACCCATTAGTCTGTTCTTTTGATGATTGCCATAGGAAAGTGTCTCACCTCTATGCATCATCTAATGGTGAAATTATTTAGGCCACTCCACATAGTTAAAAGGGAGGTTTATTTTGTGGGGTAACTTACAATGAAGGGGTAGGTTGCAGGGTCTGGCAAAGGTATAGTGCAGTACGGCGGTGTTCTCTGGAGAACTCTGCTTGGTCTACCTCCAGTGTCCAGGGTCCCAGAACCAAGCGCACGACCTCCTCTTGATCCTCCCTCTTCTGTTTCCTTCTCTGCCTTGCCTTATGGGCGTGACCATTACCAAAGCCTCAATGGGGTTTGGAACTTCCAGGCCAATGCTGGGATAGCTATCCACTACATCTCCCCCTTTTGTCTAAAGAAGAAAGTTCTAACCTAATACAAGACTATATACAAAGAGACGGTTATCAAATATTGTCCAGGAGTAATGAGGGATAATGACTTAGATAAGTTGGAATTACAATAAGTGCAAATAATATCAAGCAAAAAACACATAGTAAAATCCAGGGAAGTCTAGAGAGTGGGTAGGTGGCATGTTACAAAGATCATTCCAAAAGGTGTCCTATCCTAAAGAACCTGAGTCTAATACATAATATATTCTATCTAAGATATTATATATGTATATATACTAAGTTGTAACTATAACTGCTAATCTCCAACCTCATCAAAGACCTGAGAAGGAATATAATAATACCTGAGTAATGGGAGAAGGACACAAGCAACTTTTGGGAGTCTTGCAAGAGTAGACAGAGACAGCTAGCAGCCTGCACAGTCACCTAATATTTCTCAGCATCCTTGGTGCATTCAAATTGGCTACAGGCCTAGAGTATCTGACAGACCATTTTCAGAAGCAGGAATTCTGAAAGACCATCTTACCCTGTCTTGGCAAAGTATAGTGGTTGCTTTCCTTGTGTCCCACTTGTCCAGAAAGGACAGCATTTGTACTGTCAGCCATTGAGGCAAGGGCAGTTCTTTGCCCAGTAGGCCATTTTGTGCCAAGAAGACAAACTTCCAAATGGAAATGTCTTAGAAGCCCAACATTCTCTCGGGATCAAATTGGTGCTGCCAGGAGCAATTGTGTCTCACGTCAACAGAATTCTAAATTATTTAAATGCCATATTCTCTAGGTCCATGAAGTGTTTGAAGATTACCTGTCCATCTGACCTATGTATTTATAAATCTGGATAACCTAACTAACATAATTATAGAGATGACAAGCATAGGTGACAATAACTCTATAAGTCGCATCTACCTAAAGAACCTAAGGACTAAGACTTCCTATAAATAAGGCAAACAGTCTGTAAGCAAATGTACAGTAAAAGGACAATGACTTTAAATTGTGACAATACACAAAATATCTTTAACAGAGGTAGGAATGTATAGTGCAATATGCAATATGATAATAATCCTAAATATATATCAGTATACAGAATATCTTAAACAGAAATAGAACATACATACAGTATGACAGATATAAATTCACATATGTATCAATATACAAATATTTCAAATAAGAGTAAAAATATGTGTACAATATAACAAATATAGTTCTATATTTGTATCAATATACAAATTATCTTAAATAGGAATATAAAGGGTTTATATTTGTATCAACATATAAGAATTCATAACAGGGCAAAGGCTGCTATATTACTAAATTTGTTTACTAATGTATATGGTAGTCTACCATAATATCTTATACCTATCCATTCCATTTCTTCTTTTCCTTTTTTTTAACATATTTTCTTTCCTTAAGGAGAGTACTGAGTTTAACAGTTTCTTCCACCCCCAACCCTAGAACCATTTTCCATAACCCCGAGAAATATGAAACCTTAGGGATAAGGGGAGTCGTTTTCTTAGAATTGCTTCCTGCTGTTTAGGGGGCAATGGTATCTCTGTTGAGTATTGTGAGAAAGCTCAGATAGTTAAATCTCAGTTAGACTAACTGTAGATTCTGCAGCAACTCTCAGAGTAATGGGTAAGATTGTCTGAAATTCTGGCAAGAAGTATACTATGATGATGATTACCATGGCATTATTCTGGATTGGGTAGAGTTGTTGTTGTTGGGGCCCCATCTTTCTTCTGGAGACTTCAGAGATTGCTATTGGAAAAAACTTATTTTTTATCAGAATGGAAGGTTTGGATTTAAAGATGTCATGACATGTAAGAAAGGATTCCAAGAAATCAAGTATAAGCATGGAGAGAATTAGAATCTTGAAGATAATGGTCCCTTATAATTGGTTTCCTTCTGTCTCACACCAGAGGGCTCTTCTGATATGGGACTGAAGAAACTCTCAATCTTTCCTTTTATCAATATGCTTGGGTTTAGAGAAGGAGTGAGCCAGTTCCATCTCCAAAGCCAGCTTGGTTTATAATTAAATTGGAACCACAACTATTCTAGATTGATAGAGATATAGATGTTAGACAGTGATATCTTACCCTGTGTACATTGGTACCAATAGATTCTTTCTTTCTGCTATAAACATCCGGATATCCAAGGCCTTATGATTTCTGGAAGATGGGTATTTCCATTATCCTGGAAAGACAAAAACAGAACCCTACCCAACCTGGGGAAGAGAGACAGAGAGGAAGGCTGAAGCCATATGTAGCAAATGTAGCAGTAAATCCATGGGGCTGAGATCTGTTACAACAGTGGAATACCCAAATTAAAATTCCTACACTCTCAGAAAAAGGAATAACGGCCAATGCATGTTTCTAGGAATATATATCATAACAAAAATATATAAATGCTATAAAAAAACAGTCACCAACAATTCAGGCTGTACACAAACAGAGCACAACTGCTGTTGAACTCTCAGAAGTACCAACTGCCTTACCTTTAAAATGACTAACTAATAAACCTGTCTGGGTTAGATAGTGGCCTTTGCCAAAAGAGAAGCTATAAGCTTTAGAACAGCTGGTTCAAGAGCAGTTAAATGCTCAACACATTGAAGAATCTACCAGCCCTTGGAATTCTCCTATATTTGTTATTAAAAAAAAAGTCTGGTAATTGGAGAATGCTGACAGATCTGAGAGCTATTAATAAGTAATTCAGCCAATGGGCTCCTACAGACTGGATGCCCTTGCCCTCTCTGCTACCCAAAGAATGGCCTATAATAGTTATTGACTTAAAAGACTGTTTCTTTACCATACCCTTACAAGAAAATGATAGAGAAAAATTTGCCTTCACAGTTCCTAATTATAACAATTCTCAGCCAGTCAAGAGATATCAATGGAAGGTCCTCCCACAGGGAATGTTAAACAGCTACCTTATGCCAATACTTGTGCAAAAACCATTGGAGATAATTCGTGTAAAGTTTCCACAATCCATAATTTATCACTATATGGATGATATCCTATTAGCTGATCCAAAGTAAGACACATTAGAAAGCATGTTGAAGAAGTAAAAAAAAGTTTGCCTCGCTGGGGACTGCAAATTGCTTCTGAAAAAATACAAAGAGAGATTCTATTAATTACTTAGGATATAAGATAGAGTTACGAAAATTAGACCCCAAAAGGTAACAACTGAGGAGAGATCGATTAAAGATTCTTAATGATTTTCAAAAGTTGTTAGGAAGCATTTCCAACTTATGGGTATCATGGAATACCCAAAGATGGACTACAAAATTTGGCTACTACTCTAGCAGGGGACAAAGAAATTAAATAGTCCAGAGAATTATCAGCCAAAGCTGAGAAGCGAATTGGCTCTAGTAGAAAAGACAATTCGAGAAGCACATGTGGATCGTGTGGATCCAGAACTTAAATGCATTCTTGTCATATTCCCCTCCAGACATTTCCCCCACAGGTATTTTGATGCAGAGGGAAGATATTATATTGGAATGGATATTCCTACCATGTAAACCAATAAGAAATTAAAGACTTATATAGAAAAGATCTCTGATTTGATTCAAAAGGTAAATTAAGACTTCGTCAGTTGACAGGAATGGACACAGTAGAAACTGTAGTACCTTTAACTACTGAGGAAATTTCATCATTATGGAAAGATAATGAATACTGGCAGAGAGCCTGCAGTAAACTTATGGAGAGATTAAACAACCATTATCCCAAAAGCAGAGAGAATAGAATTCATAAGAAGACTGAATGGTCCTTCTGCACACTTGTATTCAGCGACACAAGCCAATTTCTGAGCATTCCTAGCTATCGAAACTTTCTATACTAATGAACTGACAAAATAAATCATGGAAAGCAGGATACAAATCAGGAGACCTAAGTAAAGTGGTACAAAGTCCATACAGCTCTGTACAAAAGGCAGAACTGTATGCCGTTCTTATGGTACTGATGGACATCACAGAACCCCTCAATATAGTCACTGACTCTCAATATGCAGAGAGAGTTGTTTTACACATTGTAACTGCTGAATTTATTCCTGATAATACAGAATTAACTTCATTATTCATACAATTGCAGGAAATCATCAGAAAAAGGGAACATCCTTATATATATTATATATATATATTATATATATATATATATATATATATATAACACATATCAGATCCCATATAGGTCTGCCAGGATCTCTAGCACAAGGTAATGATGAGATTGATCAGTTACTAATAGGTAATGTGCTAGAAGCCTCAGAATTTCACAAGAAACACCATGTAAATAGCAAAGGTTTGAAGAAGGATTTCTCCATTACTTGGCAACAAGCTAAGATATTGTGAAAAAATGTCCTACTTTCCTTCTATAACCAAACTCCATTACCTGCAGGAAGCAATAAAAAAGGTATACAAAGAAATGAAATTTGGCAGATGGATGTGTTTCATTTTGCAGAATTTGGAAAGATTAAAGTATGTACACCATACCATTGACACCTTATCAGGATTTCAGTGGCAACTCCTATGAGTTCTGAAAGGCTGATTCTGTGATTACACACCTATTAGAAGTTATGGTCATCATGGGAATACCTGTACAAATTAAGACAGATAATGCCCCAGCATATGTCTCCAATAAAATGAGACAGTTCTTTGCTTATTACAATATAAAGCATGTTACAGGTATACCACACAATCCCACAGGCCAAGCAGTCATAGAAAGATCCAATCGAACTTTAAAGGATATGCTAAATAAACAGCAACAGGTAACAATGACTCCTAGAAATAGATTGCATAGTGCTTTGTTATCCTTGAATTTTCTCAATGCTGATGAGAAAGTAACAACAGCTGTGGAGAGACATTGGACGACAGACCAAACTCCTGAGCTAAACCAACCGGTTTATTTCAAAGATGTGTTGACCTCAGAGTGGAAACCTGGATATGTCCTATGTTGGGGGTGGGGTTTTGCTTTTGTTTCCACAGGAGAAGAAAAGCTATGGATAGCAACAAAATTAATAAAAATTCGATTTGAACAGGAGAAGCCCCTTGACGAGGAGAAGTAAAAGATCATCCACCAATGTGACATCTCTTCAGGTTGTAAGAAAATTTAAACAATC